>NW_025335627.1:8708754-8776669 GCF_004798865.1 Varanus komodoensis
GCATTTCTTTTTCTTTGGGATGGCTTTAGTTGCTACCTCTTGTACAAAGTTGCAAACCTCCATCCATAGTCCTTCAGGCACTCTGTCTATCAGATCTAATTCCTTAAATCTATTTGTCACCTCTACTGTATATTCATCAGGAATGTGATTTAGGTCATACCTGAGTGGCCTAGTGCTTTTCCCTACTTTCTTCAATTTAAGTCTAAATTTAGCAATGAGAAGCTCATGATCTGAGCCACAGTCAGCTCCTGGTCTAGTTTTTACTGACTGTATAGAGCTTCTTCATCTTTGGCTGCAGAGCATATAGTCAATCTGATTTCTGTGTTGACTGTCTGGTGATGTCCATGTGTAGAATCGTCTCTTGGGTTGTTGGAAAAGAGTGTTTGCTATGACCATCATATTCTTTTGACAAAATTCTACCAGCCTGTGCTCTGCTTCATTTTGTACTCCAAGGCCAAACCTGCCTGTTATTCCAGTTATCTTTTGGTTTCCTACTTTAGCATTCCAATCCCCATAATGATAAGGACATCATTTTTGGGTGTTAATTTTAGAAGGTGGTGTAGGCCTTCATAGAACCGGTCAACTTCAGCCTCTTCAGCACCAGTGGTTGGGCATAGACTTGGACTACTGTGATGTTGAATGGTTTGCCTTGGATTTGAACTGAGATCATTCTGTCATTTTGGAGATTGTATCCCAGTACTGCTTTGCCTACTCTTTAATTGACTATGAAGGCTACTCCATTTCTTCTGAGGGATTCTTGCCCACAGTAGTATACCTGATGGTCATCTGAATTAAATTCACTCATTCCTGTCCATTTTAGTTCACTGATTCCTAAGATGTCGATGTTCAGTCTTGTCATCTCTTTGACCACATCCAGCTTGCCTTGATTCATGGATCTTACATTCCAGGTTCCTATGGAGTATAGATCTTTACAGCATCGGACTCTCCTTTCACCACCAGATACATCTGCAACTGAGTGTCCTTTTGGCTTTGACCCAGTCGCTTCATTCTTTCTGGCGCTACTAGTACTAGCCCTCTGCTCTTCCCCAGTGGCATAGTGGACACCTTCCGACCTGAGGGGCACATCTTCCAGCGTCATATCTCTTTGCCTTTTGGTACTGTCCATGGGGTTTTCATGGCAAAGATACTGGAGTGGGTTGCCATTTCCTTCTCCAGTGGAATCTACACTTGGTGCCATTCCTAGAGGCACAAAACACTCATGTTGATAATTTTGCTGTTTTTATTATGAGGTGCACACAGCAACTGTTCTTCAAATACTCCTGGCTATTGCACTTGTGCCAGGATCTTGCATTATAGTCTTCAGACCTGTGGGCATGATCTTAATTGCAGATGTTTTTGGAATCTTATGATTGCAAGTCATTGTCAACAAAGCCTTTCAGCACACTCAACAGTTGCCGGGCACAGTTAAAAGCTTTTCAAGCTATGCTTAAAGGTGATGTTGAGACAACTTAGTGGTTCAAGGTGGACCAATGACTAATGCATCAATCCTATAGTGCCCTAAAGGACATTTCAGTGGCACCATCCCAATTCCCACAAATTGCAGTGGAAAGCATCACCACCATGGCATACCTTCCGAGGTCAGAAAAGCCATCTCAGATGACCTCATAGAGCCCAGATGGATGCAGAGGGAGGGGAAAGGAAAAGGCAGTCTCCACAGGATCCTCCAGCCTCCCCACAGGGTCCACTAGCCTCTCCTATAGCTGCTCCATACTTCTGCATCCCTGCCCACTGCCTCTAGGTGAGTTAGATGGGTTCAAAGGACCTCAAGCTTATTAGAGAGGGAAAAATGGCAACAGCCTATCAGCATGTAGGAGATTCAGCACCCTCCCTCTTTAGAGGCTTCTGTCTAACAGGCAGCAGACCCATAGGACTGCACCCTGGATGGGTACATCTCCATCTGCGGAGAACTGCATGTTTGGAGTGGCAACCACCCACCGTTCTTTTTGGAATGGTGCTTCATATCATACCCCTTCTACTCTTCCACAATTCCCAGCTGAGCCCTGAGAGATTAGTGATGGGGAGTCACTGAGTAGTGAAACTGACTGCCATGCCTTTCCTTCCCACACGTGGACCACAAACACAGAACCCTAGTATTATGCAGAAGCCATTTGCGTTAGGATTCAGCCCTCAAACCCCAAATCAATCCCTGCTTACAACACCAAATACCATTTTTGTATTATGCGAATGTACTCTCCCTTGTTGTGTGGGGATTATCCTATTCAGAAAGATCATAAAGCATCTATATGTTACAAAATGATGGAATTCATCCGAGAAGGATTCTCAAAAGTTATGCAGTCATCTGCAGCATGGCTAATATATTTTTCTATGATCCCCAGGGCTGTAAATGCCATTGATATTCAGGATTGTACTGAACGCTTCTCACTAGCAATATTCACTTTGTTTGTTTTTTTACCATTGATCTAACTGCATGTCGGCAAAGCAAAATACACTTGTTTGGCTTCGCTTTCCCTTAGTGGGGAGATTAATATTACAGCATTGAGAAGAATATTGCCATCATCTTGGAAACTTAAGAGGGATGTAATCAATATTGTATTTTACATCCAGGTTTATGCTGTTTGTGGCACCAGTGGGACAAGAGCACAAGACAGGAGTGTCTGTGGGATCAGTTCTGGTCTTGGGGAGACCCTGGATGGGCTCTACCTGCTCTTCTCCCAGGGTCTGCCTCCCTCCTACGTGCAGCTCCCACTCCTCTCTCAAGCTGCCTGAACTCCACGCTTGCCTCTGGGATTCAGACTTGGCCATGTGTTTGCTGGTGTGTTTGCCAGCACAAGTTGTCTTGTGCAATTTGGGCTTATTCACCGCACCATTTTTTGGTGAGCAGAACAATACACTGACCAAAAACGTGTCTTCTGCTGCCATGGATCAAAGCATGAAAATGCACATTTGGTGTGGAGGAGGAGTTTGTGTATTAGGGAGAGAGCGAAACATTTTCAGAGGTGTGAATGTGCACAAGTGTGAATGCTGGTTTGCTGGTATGAACAGGCATTTCTGCCCCCACCCTGCACAAATATGAGGAATGGGCCTGTTATCCACAAGTTGCTAAACTGTAACAGCCCTGCCCAGCACGGCTGATGGCGAAGGATGACTGGAGTTGTGCTCCAATGGCCAACTGCCCACCCCTGAGCAAGAGAGTTACAGAAAGAAAGACATTTCAGTCCTCAGTAGTCAATGGGAGCTACCATTTCATCCTTTTCCCCCACCACCAAGAATGCCCCACGGTGTAATTTTGTAGCATCCTTCTGTAGATATTGTGGCCTAGGGAACACAGCTCTGAGCCTGTGGAAAGCAGCCCCCTCACTACAAGCTGTGGGAGGGTCTCTAATTAAGTGGGGTGGAATTTTTTTGAGGAAGAAACTTCGACTTCCAACATCCAACTTCAATATTACCTTTGCTCTTTCTGTGTGCACCCAAGCACCTCACTCCTCAGCATTCTCCCTTGCCAACCTGCCCAAGGTGGAAGGTGCAGCTTTAAGTGAATGTCCCACTCACCCACATGGTTCCTCAGTGAACATGACTTCCTCCCCTCCCCTCCCCTCTCCTCTCCTCCCCTCCCCTCTCCTCTCCAGTTCATTCTACAGCGCTTTTCTTCCAAACATTCTCCAAGAATAATGGAAGAGAGAGAGGGAAAAAGTCACTTCATTCAAGATGGAATCTGTAGCTACTTCTGAGTGGATGTTGAAGATGAATGGTTCCTTGGAGGTCATCTAGTCCTTTCCTCTGCTCAGTGCAAGATCTGCAATACAGGATGCAACAGCCTCCTCCTCAGATGACCATCCGGCCATCCGGTTCTACACTTGAATTTTCAATGGATGTTGAAAGTTTTGAGTCAGCTGCTATAGAAGCCAACCTTGATTCCACATCACAGCTTGTCATTGCTATGCGTGCTCCAATGAACCCAATGGACCATGAAAATATGTGTTCTCTGTCTCCTCATCCAGAGATGGCATTAACCATATGTTCATACCACGAGAAGCTGTCAATAGGCATTTTAGTGGTACCAATATACTTGAGGGTCTGTTGTTATTCTTTTTGGTTTAAATTATATTCACATGGGCAGGGAAGCAGGAAGCTGAAAATAAAAATGACCTGTCAGAAATTAGTACTGGAATTATTTTGAGCTAGTCTGAAATCCACATTTGGACCCTCACAACTGTTTGGTGATTGCACCTTTCCTCCAGTTTCTATTTTTAGGAGAAAATCTCTATGAACTCCTAGCATTTATTAAATGAGCATCTATTAGAAATGAATTTAAATGTGCAACACTTCAGTATTTGCAGAACACAAGATGTTAGCCTTAAGGGCCAGCAGGTTTGCATTAGATGGAATAATGATGGGCCCTTAGCAATTGCTCCCAGTCCTAACAACCACCACGGTTTTCGTCCAGGACTTCTTTGGCAGCCAGTGATGTGTCAAAGCAGTTCCTTGATGCAGAACTCCAGTGCCCCACTCACTAGGAGGAGCAGGAGGACCCCTAAATGCAGCAGGGTCAGCTTACCAGCAAGGATGAAGGGATCTGCCAGTCTCAACCTTTTGCATCCTTTCCCCCCCTTTAGATCAAGCTTATCCACTCTGTATCTGGGCAAGCTCATTTGGTCCGTATGTTTGCTTTCAATCCAAATGGGCCATATGTATTTTTTCATAATGTATGTGTATTCATGTACACATTTGTGTATATTTTTAAAAATATGCATTTTGAAACGCATGACCTGCTGGCTATCATATATTGGTGCACATTTTGGAAATGTAGACCTCTACATGTTTTTCAAAGGTATACATGTTGTCAAACTCATTTCATTTTCTTTTGCAAAAGAAGTCACAAAACTGGAAACGCACAAATTTCTATCTGGGTTGAGGTGAGCCTTCACATCTGGGAGGCACAAATCTGTAAAAAAAATCAACAGAGCAAATTTGTCTCACATTCCCACTGACCACATTTTAAGTGAGTACAAATTCCCAACTAAAGACCCCTCGCAAAAGGCCATTACGTGCAGAGTCTAAAATTACCTAGATTCACCCCAGCATCAAAACCTACAAATACCCCATACTGTTTGCTGGGGCCCAGCACATATTTCACCTTTACTTAAGAGATGCTATATTAAAAAATGTTACTACAAAATTAATCCAGTCCATGAGGGGAGAGAGACAATAGGAGGCACTCATTCAATGTTAAACCCTTATACCTAAGCTCATTCTTGCCCTTTCTATCCCAAAGTCAACATGAATTCTCCTCTTCTACACTACCAAACATCAGATCAGTCCCCTGAGCAATTTTCTCAGCATATGTGATAGAACACACCCTGCAACACCTACACATGATTTTTGTTTCATAGAATCATAGAATAGTAGAATTGGAAGGGGCCAAGAAAGTCATCGGGTCCAACCCCCTGCTGTTGCAGGACACCAATTTACACCATCCCACTCAGATGACTGTCCAGTTTCACCTTGAATTTATCTGGTTGGGAGAGCCCACCACCTCTCTAGGCAGCTGGTTCCACTGTTGTATTGCTCTGACAGTGAGGAAGCTTTTCGTGATATCTAGCCTGAACCTGGGTTGTTGCAACTGGACTTGATTATTTCATGTCCTACACTCTGGAGTCAGTGAGAAGAGATCTTGACCTTCCTCTTTGCAGCAGCCTTTGAAGTACTTATAGAGGGATATCATGTCCCCCCTCAGTCTTCTCTTCTCAAGGCTGAACATGCAATGCAGGTGGATGGTAAGCAGGATATTAGATCAGGATGTGGGGAACCAGGTTCAAATCCTAAATCATCACCTGAAGATCTTGGGTGAGGCACCTTCCCACAAGGGCTCCTACTCCATTTCACAGAGGATTGATAAAAAATTTTAAAAAATAAATGTCAATCACCCATCTACTTGGGAACCAATCCCTTTTTTTTTTTTTTTTTTTGTACTATAGTCCCTATATGGGCTTCCAGCTATCTTACTTCTGACATACCTTTAACACTCTCACAATTCATGGTTGGTCCATATGCACAGTTCCTCAGTTCTGTACATGTGAAATACATGTTTTGAATGAGGATATTAAAAATGCTGAGATGAAGACTATTCCAAAAGTGCAAGGATCCAGAAGACTATGTTTCACAAAGGCTGATCCATGGGCAACTCTTCCAACTCTTCCAATTTCCCATCGGCTACACTACTTAGAGTTTTCCTATGTCATTTTCCTGTACGAACTCAATAGTGGTCTGAAGGTCTGCTCTGCGTAACTTCAAAAGGAGCAGAGACATCCCAGGACCACAACACTGCCCTAGAGACTTACAGTAGGTGGGCAACTTGTGACATTCCAGAAGTTGTTGGACTACACCTCCTGTCTGCCTTAGCTAGCACTGCCAGTAGTGAAAAATGATAGGGGTTGCAATCCAACAACATGAGGAGGGCCACAGACGGCAGGAGTTGATATTCGAAGCAGTCTGCAAGATGTTCAGTTGTCCTCTTCTCTGTTGACCTTATTGCTGCAAATGATGCTACTGACCAAAGGGTTGGCCTTACATTGTCAGGTACTGCCTACACTGACATCCTCTTGAGTTCATTAGAAGGACATCCCCAGACTTCGGCCAGTGGCATAAGTGGACCACATGAAGGAAACATGGCTCCCAGTCCTAATGAAATGGGTCCCAAGGCCAAGTTGGTTTCATTGGTGAAATGCGTGCTCCAGTCCTCGCTGCCACCAAAGCCCATGCCTCTGCTGCCACTACCCTGTGCTGAGTGCTCTTCGAGGCACGTGAAGCCTCAACCCTTCTTTGTGTGAGTGGGGGATTCTGCAGCTGGAATAGTCCAGCCTCATCTACAGTTTCTGGCCCTTAGACAGCATCGATAATGGACACTGTTCAACCACCAGATATACAGCCTCCTTCCCTTCTACTGCATTCCTTCTTCATAACTGAGATTCTCAGTCTTCTTGCACTAATCTGAAAAGGCAGCCCATCTGCTTCATAATTATCCTTTATTTCTCCCATGTGGTTTTCACATCTAAGCCAAGCCACTTCTCAGAATTCCCATGAAGCTTGGTCATTCAGCTATTTTTTTTCCTGATTTTTTATTAACTTGCTGCTTTTGGTTTCTTATCCATTTCCTGTTAAAAATTGAAGAAAACATATTGGACAATTTAATAGGTTCTTTGTCAGAGTTAATTACGACAGACTGTGATGTCGGAGAGATAAATCCAGTGTGGCCTGTGAGTGCTCTCCTCCTCCTCCTCCTCCTCCTCCTCCTCCTCCTCCTCCTCCTCCTGTCCAGGCTACCTCTTGCAACTGGGAGCATTCAGCACCCCTGTGAGCCACTCTACCCATAACCCTCACTTTCCCAATACCTCCTTTGTGTTTCTTTCTAGAACAGTTGCTGCTGTGACCAAGCGGGGAATCTTCTTGAAGGGACTTCCTTCCACTCCATGATACTGTGTATGTGTGTATGCATGCACTCATGTGCAGACAAGAGAAGTGCGGGGAGAGGAGGAGAGATTGGGGAAGGGAAGGGAAGGGAAGGGAAGGGAAGGGAAGGGAAGGGAAGGGAAGGGAAGGGAAGGGAAGAGGAGAGCACACAATGACAGGAAACATAGGATTAAGGCAGCAAATGACTAGAACAGAGGTGTAGTCATTCTGCTCACAGGTCAAATTAAATTTCAAAGTAACTTTCAGGGGCTGCAGTCCAGGGCAGGAAAAAGAATGGACCAGAAGTACCAACATATTTTTAATTTAAACCTCAGATTCTCAGTACCTAAGATGAAGCATGCCAAGCTCTTAGAATGTGGGAACAAAACTGCACACAGCCAGGAAAATCATCTATCGTTGGCATGGGACCATGGAAGTCTTGTGGGGGAAGTTGCACATGGAAAAGCGGTAACATTAAGATTCCAGGGCTGGTCCACACCATTGCCAGGTAGGGCTGGGGGAGCTTTCCATCTAAAACTCTTGAGTGGTTCTACCCCATCACAGCTAGGCTGGCCATCGGATTAACTTAGCACCAGGCTTCTTCCTAGGCTCCCAGGTGGCCAAGCCACACTTCCTTCTCAAGTATAACTTGAATGTGAGTGGATGCAAGTCACAAAAGCCCAGACGTTTGTGGAAGATTTTGTAATTCAGAGTGCACTACCTGTTTAGGTCACATAACAAACTGTTCTTCCTATTGCTGACAGCGATTTGGATTCATGTTTTCTGCTCACCATTCTGTATGCTGAAACATTATAATGTCAGTTAAGGATGCATGTTCTAGAGACAAGGACACGAAGGCTGTTGGGTTGTCCATCAATTAAGCCATCGGGTTGCACAGAAAAAAGAAATTAATTCCAACCATGTTAAATCACACTTCTAAATTTCCTCTTTTATAACTCCTCTGAAGGAACTGCAGATGATGGATGGGAGAGCTTTTAGGATTAATAGAACATCTTATAGATAGTCTTATGGTGCTGGTGACTAGATCAATCACAGGAGCTCAGATATCATAATGACGAGCATGGAATAAATATCTAGAAAGATAATACATTTAGAACAAGCTTGAATGGTTGTGCTTCTCTGTCAGCAAAGGCTACGACTGGCACAAATTGTGAATCTTCCTGTTTCATGCCCCTGCAAACCAAATGGATTTTTTAGACATTGCAAGAAAAGCGCCACTTTAGAACAACAACTGCTCCTCCTCCTCCTTCCTGGAAACTTTCATTTAAGTCCTGCAGAACCAAGCAAAAGGGCTTTTCTTGGAGTGCACCCATTTCACAAGACAGATGGCAGAGGGCCTACATGTTTGAATGCACCATGGTGGGGTAGGGAGAAGCTCCTACTCTGTAGAAAACATGAAGGCTAGCCTCATTCTGTTAGTACCTGCAGTGTGTGTGTGTCTTTTCAACCTTGTATGGGCATTCAGCCCACAGAACTGAGTGTATGAACTTATACATGCATGCCCGCATTCAATGACCGCTTCCACAGCATCAAAAATAGATGACAAAAGGGGGCAGGAACTGGCATAATATTTCCATATTCATGTTTGTACGTATGGGTGTCAGTTTGGAAATCATGCCTGCTATTTAGTAGAGATAGATGACAACACACAATATGGGGAAGAAAACAACCACGTGGCCTTCTCAGGCTACTGCCCAGTGGCTCATTCTTGATGGGCAACTTCAAGGATCTTTAAACTCTCCCACCTTGTTCTTCATACACTTTTAACTAGAGTGGACTGGACTGCCAGCATATAGAGGACTGTCCTCTGCCAGCTCACTGAAACAGAGACTGCTTCCTGCTTCTTAGCTTACCCAGACACCCTGTACCATAAAGCACGTGTCCTACTTCTAGGGTGACCACTTACCTCATGGCTTCGTAAATTGCTTTTAGAAGTGTGAGCCTCCAACAGCCGCCTGCCACCTGCTCATTTTCCCTTTGTTCTTCTATGTTCCCTCTGGCATCCCCAGTGGCTTTTTTTTCTATGCACCCAAAGGGAACTGGAGTGGCAGCTGAATTTTATTTCAGTACTAGCAGTGTCCTCCACAGCCACTGAAGGGGTGTGGTACATACGGCACATGTTGACAGCTCTGACGCCAGCCAGCTTGGACAGGTTTTAAAATATTTTAAATTGTCCACTTGTAAATTTTATGGATTGAAATGTTATACTTTATATGCAGCTTGTTTTTCAGAAATGTGATGAATTGTGAATTGCCCAGAGAGCTTTAGCTATTTGGCCGTGTGGAAATGGATGTAACAGCAGCAGCAACAACAGTGACAACAACGGCAACAAACACCTGGAAGTGTCCATGGCACACAGTTCTTCCTCTAACGCTTCACCGCTGCTCCCTGCTCTCCAGAAACTTTTTGCTTGAGGTGGCCACCAACTGCTTAATGGTTAGGCGAGACCAAAGTGCAGATAAAAGTGCAAATTTGATCTCTCCCAGATTAGATTTAAAAATTTAATCTCTTCCAATCCCATTTATGAAGACATCTGTGACGTATAGGCAGCGGTTGTCAAATTCTGACCCATTTGTCTCTAGCCTAGGCTGAGGAGAAGGATTCTTCTCAGAAAACATACCCAAAGTGTTGCATGTTTTCCTCTTCTTTGGATACTGCAGCCCTAAGTAGACAAGCTGGCTAAGTCTCAGAGATGTCCCAGACACAAAAATAAGCCTTCCTTCCACTGCTGCAGCCTGATTTGGACTAAAGAGGCACGGCTCTTGAGAGAAGGAGGAGCTGAGAGGCAAGTCCCACCTACTTAATTATGAGGCAGCTTGTCAAATAAAACAGGCCAAAGGTGGACTGTATTTAGCACTGAGCTGGGCCTTACAGATGACCTTCCTCTTCTTCATTTGGTTTTAAAGATAGTTTTCTTGATAAAACTGAGGTCTTGAATTATCAGACTGCATGCATAGCAGCACTTCTGCTTATTTCCGTGTGTGTGTGTGTGTGTGTGTGTGTGTGTGTTGCCTTTAAGGATTGGATCCTTTCATTGTGGTGCTTTACTTACTGCCTCCTTTGACCATCTTAGCCTTCCCCAACCAGACCTACAGACAGGAGAGAAATCCTTTTGGTTTCCATTCCAATTCATTGTACCTAACATCATGCTTTGGAACATTAAATGCACCAAAACTCACTTCTCCTTCAAAATTCACATTCTGAATTTTGCAGTTGTTCTCCACTCAAAAATGCATGCAAACTTTGAATATATTAGGGGAATATGTGTACAAAATGCACATATTCATGCAAATACTGTTTGAGCACTCATGTGTTAGGAGATTCTTTTTGTGAGAAAGTTCTTTAAAATATCTCAAAGTTTGGGAAAAACTGAACTCAGGTTTGAAAAACATCTCAGAGTTCAGTTAGGTTCAGAATTGAATTTAAGAATGGAAAAAGAGAAAAAAAGTATATGAAATACGCATATTTTTTTCAATCCCTGTATTAATTACAAGCCCCATCATTCCCAGGGCATTTCTGTCTGGCCATGATGGGAGTTGTTGTCCAAGACATCTGGAGAGCAGCAGGTGGGGAAGACTGTCCACTTTATTTGCCATCCCCACTGATTCATTAGCTTCCCTTCTGTTCTATGTATCCCATCTATTACGTGCTCTTTGGTGGATCACTATTAATAAAATGCTAGTCGTACTTTGAGTTCTGCAGTACTTTGAAGATATTTATTTAAGTGGCTCCCTTTCCTTTCCAGTCTTTCTTCATGCCTGGCTGTGGTACATATCTCAGGGATGCTTCCACAGCCATGGCTTCAGTGCCTTATCAAGCTACATTCATTCACAAGAGATTGCTGAGCCTAGTTAACGTCCTCCTGTTGCCCAGCCTTCCTCTTCATCTACCCTGCAGTGTATCATTTCTGGACCATCACTTCTATTATTAAAAATGTTCTGTCTCCAAAGTAATCTCTCTAGTCTAGGCGGTGCTTTTCCTGGCCTATTTCTGGAAACTCACAATAAGGTGTCGGTGATGATTAAGCACTGTATATATCTGTACCAGCACTTCCCTAAACAAATGGATTGCAGAAACTGACAGAACAAAAATGTGATGCTTTCTAAATATGATGACTAAATAAAGTGAAGCAACTGGTCTTTAGAAGCAGGTTTATGGATCCCCTGAGAATGGGCACAACTGCAACAATATTAATCATCCATTCTTCCACCTATTTTTAATATTATTTTTTGTCCCTTCCAAGAGTCCTTCATACTTTTTGAAGATTATCCTGTCTCTTCTCATTCTGAAGCTCAGGTCACCAGTATAAGTGACATTCTCTTTCTAACTGAAGACCATTGAGCAATGGGGACAATTTAATCGAGGACAAAGACCATTCCTTCTTGGTGCACATCTTCCAAGGAGTACCCATTCATTATCTATTCTGGAATTAAACTGAAAGCAGTTCTACAATGCACAGAATCAGATGATAGAACTCTGCACTGTACGACTTCAGACCAGGCTTGTGAAACTCTATGAATCTGAGCTTCTGAGTTTTTCCAGTTTCTGCCACAAATCTTGTCCCAGTTCATCGCTTTATCAGATTATGAGCTTGCTCCTTTCTTCTTCTTTTGGCATAAAAAGGTGAATATTTCAGTGCATATTTTTTCAAATGTATGCAGATTGGTGCATTTTTAAAGCATGCACATTTCTCTCCCTATTTTTCAAGTGTTCACATTTTAATACACTTTTCCTTAGTCCATAAATCTCATCACAGCATCAAAAGTACAGATTCTGATCAAGTCTGCATTCAAGCTTAGGTGAACAAACTGCGTAGAAACCCACTTCTCTTATTTTTCTGCTTCAGACAGTAGGAAGTTAGTATTTTTTTCATTTTTTCCCCAGAAGGAAAAGTATTTGCATGTAGCAAATAAGCTTCTTCCATAGAATAAATTAATACATCAGCTCTCCTGTTGATGTGCTACAGACAGAAACATTTATTGTTGTAGGCTCCAGTTTTCACCCCAGAGTGGTAAAGTCCAGAAGTTTACATATCATCTCACCATTTGAATCTGTACAATTTGGCCCAGCTTATACATACTGTAACAGCCTTTCCCAACGTTATGCCTTCCAGACACGTTTGGACTGCAACACCCAGAATTCCCAGTCAATGGCCCTACTGGATGGGAATTCTGGGAGTTGTGGCTCACGTCTCTGAAAGCCACCGGGTTGGGAAAGGCTGCTTAGCAGAAACAGACAAAATTGTGTTCCCTGAGTTCTACCAATTCAGGCTTGTCATTGCTGCTTCATGGGAAAAAAGCATTCAGAGTCATAGAAAAGATAGTTTTTAATGCCTTTAAAAACTGGCCTCTCTCACAGTGACCCATAAGACTAGAATGTAAACTTGTGAATCAGTACACTATTCCTCATACTAATTTTCCTTATTGTCTTCATATGACAGTTGGTTTGAGCCAATGCCGTTTCCATCACTTCTTGCATCATACCTCCAAAAGAACAAGTTGCAATGGGTGAATGGTGCAATTTCCTAAAGACCATCAGTGCTTTTATTTTGTTGGCGCCCATGATACATGCTCTCATAGCAGAACTACCAATGCAGCAGTTGAGAAGCAGCGAACCAGTGGTCTTGCTCAGCACTGTTTACAGCTGGGAAATCAGGGTGTTCGGAACTCTTCCCTGTATCCTGTTAGACAAAGAGGGAGAGGGGAACATTCTGTTTGTGGCTGGCCTAGACACAAAGGCAATGTTCACCTTGGATGCTACGATACCTAGTTGTTTCCTAATGCTCTCCCCCTGCCCATTCATTCATTTATTCATTCATGGTTATGTTTTTGCATTGGTGTTGGTGTCTGAAAGCCAAAATAAAAAAGTGTTGAGTTGTGTGCATCTGCTGGTGGGAATTTTGTTGGGATATCAAGCTCCTTGTTTTCCAGTATCTGGGACATTGCTATACTTGCTTCTACCTGGAAAATAAAGACAGCTAGTAAGGTTCACATGGTGGGCCTGTCATGAGCAGAGCTGGCTGGAGCCAGGGGTCAGACTAGATGGCCTGGGAGACCCCTTCTGACTCGCTCTGTTTCTATGTTCCAAATTTTAATAGCCATGCTTATTTCCACAGGTGGATTTGCACACCCATCCCCATTTTCTATGCTGGTGAGAGCTAATGGGAGTTGCAGTGGATGGATGACCACATGTGAAATCAGAGCAGAGCACTGGACACCCAAACCACAGGCACGTTCATACCACATGGCAACCCACCATGTGAATAAGCTACACGGTGTGGGTTGTTCATGGAAACGGCTCACAGGCCATTGGGCTTACCATGAGTTCTTCTTCCCCTTCTTCCTCCAGTCCTCCAGCCAGTATCCCAGGATTCTGCACAGCAGAACCCATCTCGCCTCCCCACCCTGCTCCGGTCAGAACACATTTTCATTTGCAGCCCCCTCCCCTTCATTTTGTTCTACCCCTCTCTGCCCACTCCCAGTAATCCCATCTCCTGATCTCAGGAGACAGGAAGAGGAAGTGTAAACCATCTCATCCCTACACACTGAGATTTGTGGCCTTTGGGGGCAAAAAGATTGCTCACCCCTTGAAAGTTGGTTCACATTCCCAGTCATGGAGAACTGCCTTATTTGTCCAACTTGTCCAGGGCTGTCTACTCTGACTGGCAGCAGGGATGTTCTCATGGCCTTCAGAAGAGCCTTCAGAGTGACTTCTAGTGGCAGTGGCTCTGAAGAAGAGTTGAAGCCTGTTCCTGGACCTACACAAAAGCAAACCTCCTTCTTCGATCCCAGACCTTGGGAAGTGAGCCTCAGGCTATTCCACTGAGCAGGGAAGGCCTGGAAAACACTTCTTCACATCCCAGCCAAAGACTAAGGAAAAAGGTCTCAAGCCCTAAAACAAACAAACAAACAAAAAACAACAACACAACACCAAAGACAGCACTTGAGGAGGTGAAGCTTCTAGAAGAACCCTCCTGGCCAGATCAAAGCCTCCCATCGGTTGCCCTCTGCTGCCACTGCTGGAGGAACTGGGTAGAGCTCTAGATGGGAGTTTGCTGTCCATGGTGCTGAACAGAAATCCAGCTCCTGAGTTGGTAGCTGCAGTGCTGGCCACACTTTCTTCCTGCCTCATTGTGTGAGCTGTTGCCCAGAGAAGATGATGGTTCCCCTGATGAAGTATGGCAGATGTGTCCCAGGATCTTCGGCATGCAATGCATGTGCTTCATGACCCCCCCACAAGCCATGTCCCCACAGCACCGCTTGCCGATAGGTGCAAGTAGAGGAGTGGTCAGTGGCAGATCTGTGAGCTGAATCCCCCCCCCCCCCCGTGTTGCTATCAACACAGTCAAAAACCACGGGGGATCTTCATGGAGATCTTCTGCATCACTTATTTGGAAGTAAAACAAGGGAAACCTTTGCAAAATAAAAATAAGTGATATATTTATTTACTGGGATCCAAAATAAGGGAGGTAACAAATCCCTGTCTGCTTGTAGGCAAAGAGGCTAAATCTCAAGTTACATTAAATAGGAAACTTAAGAGCAAAAGCTGTGAACCAAAAGCCATTAGGAATTTGCCACACTGCCTGGCAAATCGCATATTATCCCCCATGGTGCCTGATTAAGTAGCAGAGATTTAGCACACTGCTAGAACGTATTTTGTTCTTAGACACCCATCATATTCTTTCTTCCCATAGTGCCAATTAGCAGTAATTATCTAATTACATTCTATTAAAAATGTTGCAAAGATGAGAACATAGTTGCTTGGGAGTCATTAGCCCTTTTTAGTGTGTTTATTGTACTTTTGCATTATTCCTGACCACACTGGGTTGGAGGGGGGGAGTCTAGAACAAGTCTTTGAAATCAGTGGCAATAGGGACAGAATGTTTCCTAAGGAGCTCATCAGGCCATGGCATGCCAAAATTTTCCCCCTGACTGGGAGCAGCCCATGAGCTCACCTTTTGCCCGAGGTGCCAGCAGTAAGAAGAGCCATCTCCACTTACGCTAGACTAACCTTGCCTGGCCCAAACTGGTGTTCTCCAGGGCTCTCAGACAGCAGGTCCTCTCATCTCCCTGCTGGCCATGCTGGCTGTGGGAAGCCATATCTGTGTAACATGTATGAGTTTCCCTCTGCAGTTCTTCACTGCCCTTTATCTGTTTTAATTGTTATCTTTCTTTTGATAAGATTCTGTTGTGTTTGTATTCTATTGTTTTGATGTGCTATTGTGAACCACCTAGAAAGCTTTGGCTACTAGGTAGTGAAACAGAAGCAGCAGCAGCAGCAGCAGCAGCAGCAGCAGCAGCAGCAGCAGCAGCAGAATCAATCAGAGTCAGAATCTGCTTATTGGGGGGAAAGAAGAAAGAAATGATGTTCTGAAAACAATAGAAGACTCAACAGTTTTAACGCTCTTATTTCTTCCATTGTGGCCATGGAGTGTTACCTAGAAAGGATTGTCTCCATGTCCAGTGGTGAGTGGAGAAGCCATCGCAGGTAGAATAGATTCTCCCTCCCCTGCCTGCTCAGCCCAATACTACGCTAATCTTGCACCAATTGGTGCAACTTTCCTCCATGGACTGAAGCAGTGCTGGGGAAATTGGCACGGATTAGGGAATGTGGGCACATCGCACTGGACTGAGGATGCCACAGTGCAGCCTTTGTATGGTAGTAACGCTGAGGATATGCAGATACATTTAGTATGGTGCCCAGCATTTAACAGAAGCTGAGGTTATGCCCAACCCATCGTCTGAGTCCAAGTCCTGGCTTTTCTTAGAATGTGATGAGCTGGGAATCTTGTGCCTTCCCATTTCCCAAAATAATAAAATAAACCTTCCGGGCACCACACGTTTTCACCACTTGAAGACTGAAGGAGCTAAGGGGTACTGGGTGGAGAGTGGGAAAGGGTGATTTATCTGGATCCCTCCAGGCTACAAAAAGGGAACTAACTAAATTGTGCTTATTGGAGCAGCTTTCTGTGCATGGATCAGCAGCACCAACAAGCCTGTCCTGCTCTGTAATCAGCTGTGAAGACTGAACACCAACTTTTTCACAGCTGTAGCTCTTGAAATGTACTACATCATGTTTGAAAGTGTGGGGCCTCTTAAGATAAGTAAAGTGTTACTCTTAGGGGCAAGGGTTGCTTATAAAAACCATGGGGAATAAGTTACTTGGGAAATTGCTGTGTGCTTAGTTATGCTTTTCTGCTACGCTTTGCAACATGTATAAATTTCTGGCAGACCATCCAGTGGGGACAGTGTCTTGAGGCCATGTGCTTCTCATCATTCTAATAACACCATGGCTTTTTCCGTAACTTTCAGTTTACCTGCCTGTTTATCTAGGCTCTGACAAAAATAAACAAGTGTTTTGAAGTTTTAAAGTAAGAGTGTGCATTTGCAGAAATGGCTTCCTGGTCAACAGCTGCAGCTGTGATGGGTAAAATATAATTTGACAGTTCCCTGTGCTTTCACTCTATTACACTGTATTTCAATTAGATTTATATACAAATGCCATTTCTGCATGGGCCTGCGGATCACATGAAGTATCAGGAATGTAGCCCTTAATCCTACTCAAGTTTCCAGTCTCGTGATCAAAGGAAAAGTATTCACGCATCTTGGACCATGCTCAGATACATGAGCCTGACCATTTTGTTCCCCATTTTCACATCTTTGG
This sequence comes from Varanus komodoensis, assembly GCF_004798865.1. Taxonomy (NCBI): domain Eukaryota; kingdom Metazoa; phylum Chordata; class Lepidosauria; order Squamata; family Varanidae; genus Varanus; species Varanus komodoensis. The sequence continues at coordinate 8,725,867 of NW_025335627.1, forward strand.
AAGAATCTCCCCCACTTTTTATGTTTTTTTATAGACAGAAAAAAACCATAAATACAATACATCACAACAATGATAATATAACATAACTAGAACACAATAATAAAAAAGTAAATGATAAAGTGCCCCCAGCACCAATACTACCACCATTCACATACTATAACAATTAATAAGAAATAATATACTTCAATTATATCCATATCCCCTCCTGAAATTCATATAATCTTGATTGGGTTTACAGCCTTTGCCTTCTATCAGTACTGCTTTTACAAAATCTTCCCAAATTTCATTATATTTATTTGCTTTCATTAACCCTTTTTTAATTTTTATTTCTGTCTTCAGTTTATCATTAATTACCATGTTCCACATTTCATTTTTCACATCTTTGGGCGAATCAAAGCAACATGTAGAGAAGCTCAGGATATAATCTGGAGTTCCCTGTGGCCACATGAGTTCTTTGTCAGCAGCGGGCCTCTGCACCGCACGGAATGCTGCTCCAAGATTTCATTGAACCTTCAAGGTCTGTATTGCAAGGTCACAGTGTGGAGGGATAGCCTGCAAGGAGTCTTGGCATGAACGATGGATGTTGGACATAGCCAGGTCTCTCCTCCATTTAGGCCGAGGGAGGTGGTACCTAAATGTCGCAAGTTCTGAGAAGAGCCAGGGAAGGGTGGTGAGGTGCAGCAAGATACAGCTCGATATCTCCCACAGGAGGGATAGCTAGAAGACACCCTGCTGGAACCCACAAGGCACCTTACTGCTCTCCAGAACAGAAGATGCAGTCACTATTGAACAAATTTGGGCCAGTGAGGTCATCTTATTCTTTGCTTTGAGCAGTAAAATGTCTTTGGCAAACTGCGTAAGTTGCATTTGGTTGAGCGACACACCCAGAATCCAGGTCAAAATCAAGCATGGTTAATTCCACGAGGATGAGGGGCTGTAGACGAGCATCAGGAGAGACGCTTTAGCTGAACTCCAGCCCTGAGAAGAAGACTTGACTCTCTTTCTTAGAATGCAAGTTCATAAGAACGCTTTTCCTATAACATGCCCACTAAAGTCCTGCAAAGCTGAAATATTACACAGCAGCCAGCAGCAGTTAGATGAAAATAACAGAGACACCACGTGATATATCTCATTAGCCAGTGCTGTTGTTCCTGCAGAACTGACGGGACAGCCATGCCGACATTCCTCACTGGGCAAAAGACATGAATTGTGCTCACTGTCACATTGCCAATGGCTGTGTTTTGATAATGTATGGTAATGTAAGTGTTTAATGAGAATGTTGTCAATATAATAATACTGGTTCCAGCTGTCATTGCTGCAGGGCAGGAGCTCAGCAAGCGGTAGAAGAAGTCTAATGATAGGCTGGTGCTAAAGGGGAGATTAGATTAATAAAAGATCAATAAAAGTGCTCTGCTTCACCGTTGGGATGATTAGGCTCTCTGAAAGGAGAGCTTGATTTTGATTGATTCGTAAGATTGATATGTGATCAAAGAAAGGTCGCCATGCCAAGCGTGTTCACACACTGAAAATTCCAGCTGTAGCAAACATAGGAAATTCCACCGTGGTTTCTTTGAGTGGGATTGTAGAAGCACCCCCCCCCCCATGGAGCAATCCCATGCATGTTCACGTGTAAGAAAATTCTGCTGTGCTCAATGGGCTTACTCCTATGTAAAAGGGCAAAGCAGCCTTTACAGCTCTCATTTTTTTAGTGAATAGTACAGGCTGAGGCAAAGAAATGGATGTGGCACAGACAGTTTCAGGCACTGCCATGCAGTAGCTACCAAAACTTTGGTTGCAGTCCTATACACTTTTCTAAGATTTCAGGAAAAGAAGTCCACAGTTCCTGCATGCAGTACTGGATTATGATGTCTCATAGCTGAAGGTGTTCGGAGGTATGAATTCAATGGGATATGACACCCGTGATGAAGAACATCTAGCCTGTGGAGGATTCCTGTACATCAGAGGACAATTCATGAGTACTTTATAGGTAGGTCCTCTTTTCCACCACCCCTCTCTCTCAGACACAGACACACTGCATTTGCCAAGTATCCTTTTCATCAACACGAAAAGGTACCTGTCAAGAATTCAAAGGAGGAAACTAGATTCAGGGAAAAGAGGGAGTTTTCAGCCTTCCCCTTCTAATGAGGAGAAGGAAGCCACTGTCTATCACCTAGAAAGCATGTTGAGCCCAGAGAGTGAAAAGATTCTTGACAGGATCTGCCTGTGAGCTGAACATCTGTCCCTCATTGGGCACTTGCAGTCAAAATGCCATGCATTTGAGACAACTTTTGGGGTGTTCATGAAAAAGCAAAAGAGTGGGGAGTATATTTTCAGCACAGTACGGCTACAGAGCCAAATATCAGGGAAGAGAGAGTTACGAGATTCGATAAGATGCTCTTTCGCTTGTAAGTGAAAGCTGAATTCTGACAAACCATTCTAAAATATGTGTAATGTTATGTAGAACCATGGTTCAGTGATATTCTACAGGGTTTTTTATGGATCCTCTCCACAGGTCTGTACCTTCTAGTGATTTGCAAGATGACATGTAGCAACAGCAGCCTGGGTTGATTAAATGGCTCATTATCCTGAACATTCTGTTTGTCACGACTTAACAAACCATACCATTAAGGAAGTGAATGACATCTTAGTTTGCCATCACCATAGCAACTTAGGCCTTTACAAATGTCTGATGCTATGGTCAAGTGGATTGTTTGAGAATCTTCCCTCATCAGTGTTTGAGTTTCTAATCTTTGTGCTTCATCTGTCACAGCCCATCAGTTCACCATCATTACCTGCAAAGATGAGGTGGACCAGGAATGTCATAGCTAGCAGCATTGTCACACCTGATATCTCCATTCAGTCCGCAGGTTGCTGAACGCAATCTAAGGCAGGCTGGGCACTGTCTTGCCACAGGCAAATGGTGTGGGGATGGAATGGAGAAACCTGCTCTCTTCTTAAAGATATTCAGACCCTAAGGGGTGTATCAGTTGCCTTCAATGCCAGGCTTCCAAAGCAAGCCCAAAATTTACAAAGGAAAATGAGTGATGGGATGAACACAAATATAAAAGGATGAAGTTTCTTAAGAGGATGCATGCATGCTGGAGCAGCTCACCGAATCTGCTGAGAGATCGTAGTAGAATGATAGTCTAGGCCACCATTCTGTTAACCATGGATTTATTCCTACCACATTGTGAGTAGAAGACAAGGAGTTAGAGAAGCACCAAATTTCCACTAAAAACGGCATGCACATTTCCATCTCTGGTAGAAAAACAACCTAACAGAACGGAAATGCTTCTAAGGTACTGTAGACCTCAGGACTGGGTTGAGGAAGTTCTTCCCATGAACCTTATTCATGAGTTAGACTAGCAATGGCCCCTAGTTTGGAGGGCTCTATGTTCCTTCCAGTGTTAGAAGAAATATGCCTGGCTTTTCCTGAGGAAGATGGGCAGGAAGATGCTAATGCTCTCATGCCTCCCTTGTGTGCTTCCGCACATGGGCAGCTGGTCGGCCACTGTGTGATCAGGATGCAGGACTAGATGGTCCCATCATCTGATCTAGCAGGACTTTTCTTATGTCTTACCAGAGCACTGCCTCATGGGCTCCTGGGTGCTGCACCTACCATCTTTGTTTTCCAAAGCTATGACGCCATGGATATATGACCTTTCTGTGGCATAAAGAAGGGTGGACGTGGGGGGTGGGGGTGCATCAGAGGCAGAAATCCATAATGCCACAGAATCACAGAACTGGGCATTTTAAGAAAACAGCGGTGGCAGCTGGAACTGCTGGAATAGAAGCTGAAGTCAGCGTCACCACTGGCTGCGGGGCCTGGCAACTGCCCAGGGAAGCCATGTTGGGCCTGCTAGCCCTCACGGAACATTTGCAGACATATTCTGCAACGGACCAGTGAAGTGGCACCTTCAGCCTTTCTGAACAGCAAAGGCGTTTTCTCATTTTTTAACACTTAGCCTGAATGCTGTGCCCCCTTTTAAATTGATTTTACAGATGTATTATTCATTGTATTTTAATTGGTTCTAACATGTTTTACACTGTTAATACATTTTCTGTATTGTAAGCCACCTAGGAAGGCCTCGGCAGTTATAGGTGACCTATAAACGCACATATAAATAAAATGAATAAATAAATGTGCAGCCAGACCGCATGTGTTAGCAGAACAGTAGCTAGTGAGGTCTCACATGACCTGATGCTGCTACGTACAGAATACATCTTTAAAAGCCTTGAGCACAGGAAATAAGCATGTCACAGTGAAGGATAGGCAGGAACTATTTTCCAGGATGTGCTATATTTGACTCAGGAGTCACACACGAGTATTGTACAGAAGAGCATTCCTGTAGAGGGGTCTATACATTTATGTCTTGCACTTAGGATACATTCCCAAGACATCTGATAGCATGCACATATCTGGAAAATGTGTGCAGAAAAAGGCACAAAATGTTCGCAGATCAATGGGCATGCACATACGAAAGTGCATTCCACTAAAAACAAACTGAAAAGTGTGCACAAGTGTGTTTTCAGGAGAAGACAGGTTGCAGGGAGCCAGGATGGAGCAAGAGCGAAGCTAGATGGGAAAGAAGAGAACCTCAGAGAGATGTGCTGCTCTGTAGCAATACTGTGTTGCACTTGGACAGCGGAAGTGCAGGAATGTTCTTCAAAAAATCTCCACTTTCTCATTTCTGCTTGTTTTGTTTGCTATCAGGGAGGCTGGCAATTTCTCCCCAAAGCCGTTGCTCCTGTCAAAAAAAGGAAGCATGTTTTGCTTCAAATTAGCAAACAGGCTGAGGCACTCTGAAAAACAAGAAGACAAATCATTGGAACAAGCCAGTGTCTCCGATGCAGAGTTTATCTGTGCACACCACTGGAGGTGGCAAGTCATGAAACTGACAGAATCACCCCGAGCGATGAACATGATGCCCTCGCAAATGAGAACTGTTAAAAAGTTGAGATGCTCCATAGCTGAACGAACACAGAACCACAGAGGAGGAGCAGAATTCAATCTTTTAAATTCAAAACATGCCAGGAAAAACAGAATCATTCCGTGAGCTCACTTGGCCTGGACCGCTCTCATTCATCTGGCCTGCCGCAGGTGGCTCTGGGTGACATTTGGTGAGGAAGTAAGAGGCCGAGGGAAATCAGAGGGAAATGCGAGTTGTTACATGTTGGTGTCAGGGATGCAGGTGAGAGACAGATCTTGCTCCTGATGTTTCTGTTCTTGGGCTCCATGATGGGACATGCAACTAATCAACTGGGACTGGAGAACCAGGCTTGCTCAAGTGTAGCAAGATGCTCTGAACTCCACTTTGAACCTTGTTTTCATTCCCACATGGGCTGTTTTTCAGCTTGTATGGCCTGGAAACATGTGTGGGTTGAATGGGAAATGTGTGCATTCCTGTGCATGTTCCCAAAGTGACTACTTCTGCCCTCTCCACCTTTTCACTGAAGGGTGAAAACACTTAATTTTAAAAAAGCAGATTGTGCACATTTTTCAAGCCTGTTCACACATTCAAGAATATGTGGACTTTTTCAGGAGAAATTGCTCACATTCATATTCAAGACTGAGGAAAGAGCATGTTCTGATGCTTTGTAAACAAAAATAAACGTCTCTTACTTTCCCTCGAATAAGTAATCTATTTTGTGGAACTCAACGCAATCTGTATTAACTCTGCATCTGAAGTGAAATCACTTGTATACTCTGATCTAATGAGAATTACCTTCATGCAGAAGGTTAGCTTCAGAAGCTAAGCAAAGTAAGGAAATGCTTTTTGCATCCAGGCAGTAAATACTTCCATTTCCCTGAACGGACCGCACTGTGTGCCTTCACATTTCTAACCCTTACGATGTACAATAAATGGACAACATTATTAATTTCAATTTGTGGCAACCCACTCTGTCAAAATAACCCAAGGTAAGGTGGGGAAGGTTAGATTTCTGCCAAAATAGCTGACCAGGTCCTTGTCTCTAACGAATGTATGAAAGTCTTCTTTAGTGTGGTACCCACCAGATTTTGGACTACAGTGTCACCATGTTCAGCCCCAATCATTATGGCCAATGGTCAGGAATGCTGGGAGCTGTAGTCCAAAACATGCCAAGAGGACAAGAGTGCAACCCTACACATGTTTAGATAAATAAAAGTTGGACAGCATTTAGGCAGTCGTGAAATGCAGCCTTGGTGGGTTCTGCTGAAATGTACCCTCTCGCACAACACTCAAAAATTGTCCAACAGAACTGTAAGTTGAGAAGGAAAGAGAGGGATGGCATAAGAGAATTTTAAGGAGAGGAGGAAGCTATTTTCAAGCTGTTTACATGATTGTGGATAAAATGGTGCAGATAAGCACCAGGTCTAATGAAGTACCAGAGCTCAGTCTTACCCACCAAATTGCCAACACACACAGTGTGTCTGGAAGAATGCCAGCAGAGCAAATCTAAGACAATTGCTGCTCTGAGGGCAGTTCCATTTCAACATGGTAGAGTGGGGAAATTTTCCCAGGTGGCCTATCCGCATGATTACAGGGTTAAGTGGGAGCCATCCTGTAAGTCCCCCATGTGCTTTGGTAGGTATGAAAGGGACATAGGTTATGGCTCTGTTGTGGTTATTGCAATATGCTGGAAATACCTTCATGTGGTTGCAGTTCCACAGCAACCATAACAAGTAAGACCAACTAACAACAGGGATCGGATTCTTTATGTGGAGTTCCTATATGCCCTATTAAAGCTGGACTGAAATATTTTGGAACACAGAAAGAGAGAGAGAGAGAGAGAGAGAGAGAGAGAGAGAGAGAGAGAGAGAGAGAACTGATTTTCTTTGTTGAGTTTCCTTTGATGCTGTTGGAGATAGACCATAGGGATTGAGTCTGACTTGAGGTAACAGCTGGGAACCAAAAGTTGTGGATTGAAGGCAATGAAGAATAAGTCAGAACTGAGGGATAAGTCAAGAGGCCAGACTGAGGAGCAAGTCAGTACTCAATATCAAAGGACACATGAACCCATTGGAGGTCAAAGAGGCCTTATTCAAGCAAGGCTTAGCTGGAAAAGGAAGCCCTCTGAGAGTCCTTCCTGTCCAGGAGGTTCCAATGACTAGCCTGAGTGGGGTGGAGTCAGTCCACAGCCTGAATACATCAAATGGCCAAAGCCAGCCCTCCTAACCTGACCTCCTGGCCCCAGACCCTAACACTGTAACTAACCATCAGCAGTGCTGCCTGGGTCTCTTGGGGGTGTTCTTTCAACATGGCTGGAGGGTCCCAGCTTGGGACTGGATGGCCTTGGCAGATGTCCTTCATGCAATTCCAGTGGATCTCTGCATGAGGCCCCTTGGAAACAAGGTGGGCATTTTGGGAGGCCACATTCTCTCAGCCAAGGACACAGCGTAAGGATTCTCCATGTGGTTGAAGTGATCTGCATGGTGGTTGCTTAAATAACCTCATAAAAGCTCCAGTGGGACCCTCCGCAGAAGTGCCGTCTTGAGTGGGCCTTGCTCCCTTCTAAACATGCTATAGGATTTTCGCTTAAATTATTTAAAAAGTAATTTAAAGGAAAACAATAAAACAGCTTGTTCCAATAATGCCATCAGACAAAATGGAACTATTTCTGCATAATGTCTAATTGATAGAAGGTACACGTAAGCCAATAAAAATGGATTCAAAGTAATCAATTTCTCAAACAGCTGCAGGAATGTGAACATTATTAAGGCTGGGTTTATATGCAGAAACATCTCATTTTTAATGAATGTTAAATTTTAAATCTGCATAAAGGAATATCCAGTGTTGGCCATCCTCTAAGCATGTCATGCTATCAGGAATGACCACTGGCATGATGGGAAGGTACCCAGCTGCAAGAGCAATCCAGAAAACTAAAAGGACAAGTCCAGAAAACTCCCTCCTACTAGACCTCCTGAATTGATGCATTCCAGAAGCAATTGTTTTGGCTAGCCCCTCTTGTGTCCCCATGTGCTCATGGTAATGCCTTCTGCCACAGCAGCAGCATTAAGTATTGCCCATTACTTCCAAATCACAAAACCTCTCAATCTATGCGAGGGATTCTGTATGTTATTTTAATTATTCTTAAAAGGGATGTGACATTTTTCTTACAATTCAAAACATTACAAAGTGTACTACTTGCATGATTACACAGACATGTACCCACATTCAAACATTAGGGAATCAAAGAGCTGTATGAACAAATTAACTTAGCTCGAAGAAATGATCCACCCAGTTCAAATAGAATGATATTCTTGAATCCGGTGGGATCTCAATGTAGGTTAAATTACCGTCCTTCGAAAAATCCAGGCTGGAATACAACAGTGACTACTTGCCAGAAGTTCAGGCACCATTGTTGGAATAGATCTGCCCTCCCACCTGAAGTTCTCCACACACCACCTGGACCTTGATCTGGGGTGCTGTGGAACCCTCTGGAGAATTTATAGAGATCTGTGGGATGTGCAGAGGAAGGAAAGTGAAAAAAGGCCCCATTGTGCCAGCAACATTCACTGGCACAGTGTCAGGTGCTGCAGGTGTCTTTGAGTTCCCCTCCAACCTTTCTGGAATCTCAAATACAGAAGCAAATACCTTTCTTTCCCAGAACAGTAGAGTAAAGCTGTGCTGGAAATGTTTATAAGACTGGCCCACTCCTCACCTTGACCTGCTAACCCCTGGAGAGGAGAAGGTGCTATGCCCTGACTGATACTCGTTTTTGTCATGGGCCACCCCAATTTAAGCTGAGATCTTAGAAGCCACACCTCCTACGATCTACCTTAAATAGCCAACTCCACCCTAGCTTCAAGTGCCAGGGTTCATGAAATGATCCATGCTTCTCCTATCTGGCCAGCACTGAACCCAGACCACATTCCAAATCTTGATCAAATTGTTGTTATTGTATTTATATCACAATGTTTTTCCTCTTGTGAGGAGGCCAAGGTGGTTTACTTAGTTCCCCTCCACTCAGTTTTTATCCTCATTCAGTCCTGTGATGGAAGTTAAGCAGAGAGTGATTGACTGGCCCAGATTCACCCAGGGGGCTTCACAGCCAAGGGGGGACTAGAACCCAGATTTCTCCATTCCACAGTCCAGCACCCCAATCACACAACAGCATTTAGAAGTTGTTGCTCAATGCTGCTCTGACACAATGGCACCTTCCCCGTCCCCATACACTCTGGTAGCGATGAGTGACCAGTGGGTGAATGATGCCTAAGATTCCTCGAGGCAGTCTAGTTTTAAATCTCTCCCAGGCACCAGTGGGCCCACTGCGGGAGGCCACCTTAACTCACCTGCCACTAAAAGGCCACACCGGCCTCGCTACAAATCCCCAAAGAAGATGTTGCACCCACCCTGAGCAGATAGATTCTCACACAAAAACACACACTAATGCATTAATGCATTAACCAGGAAAGGACTATTTTGCCCATTGCACTTTCAAGTCAACATCAACCTTGTATTGTTTGGTTTAATTCTTTGTCTTTGTTTTCCCAGATTGTCCACAAAGCTGAGGTATGCGCGACTGCCTTTCCAGTACTTGAGAGGCAAATGCTCGTTTTCCAGCACATTAGAGAGTTTATTGTTAAAGCAGATGCTATTGAATGTGAACAAATAAAAATGTCAGAAAAATCTATTTTCTTGACTTGATCAACTATTAGCCACAGCTTAAAACCACTTAAGTATTGTAGAAAGGCACATATTGTTAATGTTAACACGGGCAGTTAGGATCCTGCTGGTTTTGCTATTCACAAATATTAATGATGGCAGAGAGCAACAAGCCAATCTTCCAGACTATTTCCATACTGTGTATGTTTGAGATGCCGGGTTCCATTTGAGTAATGCAATCTAAAGGGGGAAGAGCAGTTACAATACTTTATTGAAAAATCAATGGAACATTATTATCACAAAACAGAACTCTATAGATCTACCAGGACTGTAACTTTGATTGATCTAATCAGTAAATTAATCTGCTACATTTTGGGGATTGATCAGGATGTGCATTTTAATTGCTAGGAGTGAAACGCAAAAATGCATAGGTCACCAAAAACTCCTAGCGAAAGGCTTCCCTGCCAGCCAAGACTAGGAACTGCTGGACAAAAGGTCCGAGCTGGTTTTGGGCCTGATGTAAAGTTGGAATTAGGGATATACAGGAATTTTAAAAATTGTTCCATTGTGTTTTACTGATCGTCCCAACATCCAAGCATCATTGAAGCTGGATTTCACAGAAATGCATTAGTATACATTTGCACAAACTTACACTCCTGAAAACTCTTCTCGAAAGTCCAAATCCTTCAAAATGCATATTTTCACAATTTATTTATGGAGGAAATGCACATTTTTGGTTGGTGTTTTTAATATACTTTTCTATGAGCTGATTTTCACAAATTTATGCATTTTAAAGCACTCAAGACTGGGGAATCCTCACAAGTCAGGAAAAGCCAGTCTGTTGTGGAATCTGCTGATCAGATTCTTAGAAACTGCAATTCATTTGAGTCCATTGTGGATTTCTCCAACGTCTGTCACTGGCATTACTGAGGAAGACATAGCCAGGCCTAAATCTAGATTGAAATGAATCTAGATAACCTGCCTCATCCATTTGCATATGTGGAACTGGCATTTACTTTGCAAGAATTGACTGTCATATAAGAAATGTTGGGTAAGATTTCACCAAGCATGTATTCAAAGTCCCACTGATATGAATGGTACAGGCAAGCAAGTGCTTAAATTTCGCCAGTTATTTGTAAGATTTAAGGGTGATTTGCTTTGACTGGATCACAGTTCCTCTGTCTTCAAACTTTTTTCCTCCAACATGCAAAGATTATGGCTTTCTCCAAAGGATTTCTTGTAACACAACTGATTGAATTGCAACGTCACTATATCCTGTCCCTTGATTACCTATTTCAGCAAAGCCCTTAGTTCTACTCTTTTCATAACCTCATAGTCAGAATCCAATGAAATATTTGTTCAGTTGTGTTAAGCTTGCTTTTGTCTTTAAAACAGTCACTGAATAGAGCTTACAATTAAAACAAAAGGCTCAGGCTAGGTTGCTCATTATTCCTTGTGACATGCATTTCTGGAAATATAAGATGCTGCCTATGGACCTTATTAGCAAAGTTATTTGTATAGCCATTATTAGCAAAGAATAGTTTTATTTTAAAAGCATTCTAAATTTAAAGAGTGGTAACTAACATAATGACGACAGCCCAAAATGGCAATGCTATTTTTGTACAGTTTCTATAAACACAGATGGATAGATGATAGACAGACAGACAGACAGACAGAGCCATTCATTCATTCTGGGTGGCTAGTTTTAAAAGTAGTGTGAAAAGAACAAAAGGAATACAATACAGCATCTAAACTACTCTGAAGGCTAATGAATTTTGAATGTTGCCATAAATGAAAACAATTTTACTTACCCCTATAATTTACTCAGTCAGTTGGAAATCTTTCCCTGCTTCTGTCTGCCTTCACCAAACCAGCCTTAAAATTCCTCATGTTTCAGGTATCTACTTTCAGGTAGGGTGCAGTTAGCTCCAGTGGGAATGCTATTTTGGAAAAGGGGAAGGGGGAAAGCACCATGGCCCCAGTCTGATTGGCAGCCATGGCATGCACGCTTTGTTGTTGCTATACACCACCAAGACTTCTCTGACTTGCGGGCCCTTGAACGAACGCCCTCTGAAGGGCGCCTTCCTTGACAGCCCTGCTTGGCTTTTGTAAACATTCACACTGCACAGCAGCAAATAGGAGAATCACATGTCATTCTGCTCTGCAGATTTTGAAAAACATTTTGTTTGGTCCCCAGCATTCTTTCAACCAGTTCCTCAGATTCAGCAGCTCTTTCCTTCCTCTAGAGCGCTAGTTTTCTTTCTGGGTTCTTTCTCTGTTGATTCTCCTCTCTGAATTTCGGCCCTTCTGTCTCAGTCTTTTATGTCTTAACAATATCATGTTCCCTGCCATTTCCAACCAATCAGGGGGATTGCTCCTTCTTCAAGTTTGTCCTAACACATGCATTTTTAATTTTAGTAATATATGCACATTTGCAAGCAATTTCCCTAAATTTTAAAATTTAATTTGCCATTATAACAAAACGAAAGAAAGGGACGACAACAAACAAAAGCAATAACAATAACCATATCCATCAACAGCAACTATTAACAACTTTTGTAAATTGCCCAGAGAGCTTCAACTATGGACAGTATAGAAATGTAGTAAATGAATAAATATAATATAATATAAATAATAAACTAATTAAAAGGAAAAGGAAAAAAGATTCATCACTTGTCTTTAAAATATGTGTGTTACTATCCTAAAATCATACAAGCACAGAATGGGAAATGATCACACTGGCTTCCTGTACCTTGAGCCAATAAGTAGTCCAATTTTATTATTTGATTTATTCGATTTGTGGTCAGCCTTTCTACTAAAGAAAATCACCCAAAGAGGCATAGAAGGACAGAAGAACTGGATACACCAAATAAAATAGTATATTAAAATCTAATAAAAGCACAGCAGAATACCAAGAGCCACTGCAATAGACCAACTTCCACACCGAGGCCTGCTTGAATCAAAACGTTTTTGCCTGCCAGGAGAAGGAGAGCAGGGAAGGGGTCACTTCACCTCTCCGGGCAGGGGGTTCTACAGCCCGGAGAAGCCACCAAGTAGGCCCTGTCTTGTGCTGCCACAGCATGCCCCTCTGAAGGTGGCTTTCCTAAAAGATGGGCTGCTCCCAAAGGTCCTAAGACCTGGCCAGGCACTTGTGGGGGAAGCCGCCTTTCAGGGAGCCTGGTCCTAAACCATACAAATCATAACCAGCATTTAGAATTTGCCTGGAAACAAACTAGTGTAGCTGTTTTAACAACATAGTCATGTTTTCCCTGTACTGGTCCCTGATCAGCAGTCTGGACTCAGCATCCTGGTCCAGCCAAAGTTTCCAAATCCTTTTTGAAAGCAGCCCCATGAAGAGCATCCACAGAGGATGGGACTACAGCATACATAACCATGGCCAAGCAGACATCTCTAGGAATGGGTGCTTGCTTGCTTGCTTATTTATTTATTAGGGTATTTCTAGCCCATCCATTACGGTTCATTTCCGGACGGTTTACAATATAAAACTACAATATTTTCCTAATTTAAAGCACCTGAATGTTATTGTTACCAATATATGCATTTTTGTAGAGAACCTGTTTGAAAAATTCAGGAAGTGGATATGTCAAAGGTTAATTTATTTTCCATTCATGTAGTGACTCGGAAGTGAACAGTTATAGAAGTTCACATTAAGATGCAAACCAGACAAATTTCTCCCCCTTCCTCAATGTGATATGCAATCCCACTACAAGTTCCATTGAACTTAACTTCTGAGTAGGGATGCATAGAATTGCACTAGAAACCAGAGCCCCTGGACGCTTCCCCAACATGGACCCTTCCCCTTCCCTCCAGACATTTGTGACTACAACTCCCAGCATTCCTGACCTTTTTCTATGTTGGCTGGTGCTGATGGATGTTGAATCCCGGAACATCTGGAGGGCTTGGGCAACGCTGGGATAGCATATTCTTTCTTATGCAGTTCTATGCTTTGTCGCAAACCTTTCCAGGCTCTCTTTATACAAGGCCAGGGTCATTTGCCAGTAGCAGAAGTGACATTCCAACTTCCCCCCCTCTGTGACAATGTTTGCTGGATTAAATCCAATGGGATTAATTTCTTTCAGAAAAACACTTCTTTGAAGGAGTTCTATCCCCTCTCCCTCTGGTATTCAATACTTTGTTTGCTGTAGAAAGGCAGAGATTAGTACACCAAAGCGTTACTATCAACAGAGCTTGACATCCATTATGGATTTCCATTCAACCCTCGCTACAATTGGCATGCTTTCTGGCACAGAAGCAGGCTTTATCCTAAATTGTCCTCACTGAGAACAGCAAAGCTTGATATATTCAGAATTAAATTGGATCCATGCTCTTAATTCAGGAAAGGCCAGGATTTGTCTGTGGGGCTTCTATAATGTGTTGAAGGGGCAATTGCCCAGTTAAAATAAGGAAGTCATAATGTTCTAGGTGTGTACAGCAGGAATGGCCAGAGCGTGCTTAAATCATCCTCAGGGGCTGGACTCAGGCAGTCTCAAGATGAAGCAGCAGGCATTAGCCTAAGGCCAGAAGAGAAATCTTCCTTGCGGAAGGAGACAATCCTGCTTGTGTTCCAGCACAAATCCAAGCCCAGCCTGGAAGCCTTTCTAGGCCCTCTGGGTCGGGTGAAGCCAGTGGCTCCAGGTTGAGCCTGAGAACCACACCAAAGCCCACAGAACCTTCTGCAGCTGCGTACAGAACCAACGCTTCCTGCTTCCACCTTGCTCCATTTTGAATAGTTCGGCACAGCTCTGTAAGTCTCCACTCTGGGAAAATTAAAGGAAGTGACTGGAAACGGAATTGGAAAAGTTTGTGTATGTGCATGTTTGTACACGTGTACACAGGGTCCAGCTTTCCCAGGATCATTCTAATTTAAATTATAATAATAATAATGCTTGTATTTCTATACTTCCCATTTCCTGGAAGGTTTACAAGAACTCATGAAATACAATACAGTACAATATGGAAATACAAATAATAACAACAGAATTAGAAAAAATTCTAATTAGATTTAGAAAAATTCTAATAATAAAATAATTAGAAATGAGAACTACAAAAGAATTAAGAGCCAGATTTAAATATTGGAGGCATGCTAAGACCACTAGGCTGGTTAAAAACAGCTGGCATATCTCCCCACTGCTTCATCCCCAGCATACGCATGTGCTATTTATAGCTGTTAAATGTCTTGGCACAGAGCGGAGTCTTAAGCTGGCATTGAAGGGAGAGTGGAGCTGGGACCAGACAGGGCTCGATGAGGAAATCATTGTATAATCAAGGGGCAGACACAAAGAAGACTCTCTGCTTTCTTGCCCCCAGCTGGGTCTTCCATCAAGGTGCCACTTGGAAGAAGACCTTACATTTAAATTTAAATTCAAGTTTAAAATTGAATTAAATTAAATCGGGAAGTTTGCAGTTGGGCAGGGTGTTCCACAAAGTGACATGGTGGAGGTTGTGAGGTCTTTGGAAAATGTAGGCAAGGAACCTCTGAAGTTATCTTTCTTTGTTGGAATACGCTCAAGTCCATTAGAAGCATTGTTGAATGAGCTTTGCTGGTCTGCAGTTTTGCTGATGAGGAAACCAAGGGAGAAGCACAAGCTGGAGAAGGGGCAAAGTACAGCATGCAAAGCAGACTGAGGGTGAAAGTAGGTGTGACCTGAATTTCCAAAATGGATCGTCACCAAATTCTGGCATGTTTTTTATTTATTTACAACTTTTCTATACCATCCCATACTTAGACGTCGCAGGATGGTTTACAGCAAATTAATCCTAAAAATAGAAATAAGAATAACAGTTGCCCAGCATCCAATGTTAAAATATAAATCCACTAACTAAAACAAGTTAACAATTAAAATACTGGGAGAATAAAAAGGGTTTTGCCTGACGCAGAAAGAAAAGGAGCATTGGTGCCAGGTGGACCTCTCTGGGGAGTGTGTTCCACAATCAGGGTGCCACCACAGAGAAGGCCCTCCTCTGGGTAGTCACCCTCTTGATCTCTTTTAAGGGTGGCTCCCAGAGGAGGGCCTCTGCCTCAGTTCTCAAAGGGCGGGAGGGCACGTAAGGGAGAAGGCACTCCTTCAGGTATCCAGGACCCAAGGCATTTAGGACTTTAGAAAAGTTGACTTAAGACTAACTCCGTGGATCTACATTTCAACAAATGTGACTGAATTTCATTCCTGTAAACATGCCAGATTTCAAGTTGATCACTGTCCGTGTTACGAGAAGGCTTGAGTTGCTAGGGCATGGCACGGGAGAAGAAAAGAGCAAGCATTACTTCTAGAAGGAGCCTGCCGGTCCAACACATGGTTTGAGTCTATGCATTTCTGCATGAATAAGGGCAATGGCTTTCTGCCACAGGACAGGTGTTAGTTAATTTAGCTCTGCTAGGTTGGGGCATGGCCCATTACAGCTGCTGTGCTTGATTACTTTGTTGTATTGTTACAGGCTGCATGTTTGGTTGCTTGCTTGCTTTCATCACAATCCAAACCCAATTTACACCTTAGTCTTCGTCATCGACACATGTACCTGTACATATACCTGCCTGAGAATCACTCCATAGATTTGACAAGGAGGGTTGTAGTGGTCCTAGTCCATCAAAGTGGTCCTGGTTGACCCCAAAACGTGCCATGAATGTGTTAGTCTTTTAGGATGCTGCAAGGCATCTCCGGGATTAATTTGCCCACCTCTCTGGAAATGGTTGCCTTACACCATGTGTAGCCAGAGATACTCATTGCGCTTATTTGGAAGTAAGCCCCACTGTGTTCAGCACAGCTGGCTCATAGGTCAGTTCCTGGAACAGGCTGCAGGCATCCCCTTGTGGCTGCATTGCTGTGCTGCTCCCTGCGGTCCTCCATTGCTTCCAGTGCCTTCCTTAGCTCAGCTGAGAGAGAAGCGCATCTATCGGATCGGGCCTGATGCTGGCTTTTATGCCGCTTCACTTAGCTAATTAAAATAACAAATCTTCACAGCAGCCTACTTTAGAATCCTTCTTATCACCATAAACTAATTAAAATAACACCACTGGTGGCAACTCATTAAAGATCAGCCATATTTTTCTGTATAATTGTATAGCTACAGGGGGAAGAAAAGAGAATTTCTGGGAAGGAACTGCTACTGAAGCCTCTACCTCCACGAGAGACAGGAATACTGGATGCAGACAGGTGACCTACTGCAGCTGGAATGGTTCCAGACCAACCTTGCCCACCCTGATGCCCTCTGGATGAGTTGGATTACGATGCCCACCTTTACACAGCCAGGTGAGGAAGGTCACACTAGACCTATCCACCACGATTTCATCTAAGCCCTTTCTCAAGTGAAGCCAGTGTCCCCATCAGAGTCCCTCATTTCCCTTGTTCTCCACCCCTGCCCATATTCCTTTCAAGAGGAATCATACTGCAGTTAGGCTCTGCTGGTGTCTCAGGAGGTATCTCGGGCAGATTTCATCTGGGACGTGTGGAGGTCAAGCAGTGGCGAGGGAGTGTGAACCTGAATTCAGTCATCATATCAAGCTTATCATCGACAGATACTCATAAAATTGTCCTTGATCACAGGCCCAGAACTTCCATGGATGCTTTGATAAAACAAACAAGCCAAGCCAGCTTAGTATAGCATACATACACTCCGAGAGATATGGACAG
Organism: Varanus komodoensis; assembly: GCF_004798865.1. NCBI lineage: Eukaryota > Metazoa > Chordata > Lepidosauria > Squamata > Varanidae > Varanus > Varanus komodoensis. The sequence goes on from NW_025335627.1 coordinate 8,743,100, forward strand.
ATATTTTAAAAACCTGCCTTTGATTCATTGCTTGAGCTTTTCCCTCTTCTGTAAGTTAATATGCATCTCAGGTAATAATGTTCTTACACATTTTTGAAGCGGATTTAATCATTTATTTACTGCAAGACCATCACTTTAATTGGTTCTTTCTAGGCTTTTCTTTGGCTTACAAGTTCCCCTGGAGAAAATTTTCCTCAACTGCTCTAAGCTGCACAACGTTTCTTTCTGACTCAGACCTCCTTTTACAGGGCTCTCTTTTATGTTTAGGAGTGACATTGTTGTTTCTTTTTCCAAGGCTCATAATTAGTATGTGTCCTCTTGCTTTGCAGTTTCTCTTTCACAAGACTGTGTTTTCCCACTCCCTAACGTTTTAAAACTGCTGGAGATGAACAAGTAGACATCCGTTATTTATTTTAACTGGTGTTACATGCCACCTTGTCATCACCTAACAGGGATTTTCTCTGACTGAGATGTTTAATGAAAACATATGGCTCTTACTCCACAGATTTTCCCAGACTTCCACTGGGATGTTCTTTCCAATACTTGGGGGGCCCTTAACCATGTCATCTTTAACCTGTTTCAGTTCTGTTTCAAATTTTAAAAGTAACTTGCAGAGCTTATGCGTAGTTGTTATGCCTCTCTCTTAATCTTTCCATCTTGGTCATATTGTTCACCTTTTGGTTTGATTGAGAGCCAGTGTGGTGTAGGGTTAAGAGCATGGGACTGGGGCTCAGGCGATCTGGGTTCTAGTCCCCGCTCAGCCATGGAGCCAACTGGGTGACTTTGGGCCAGTCGCAGATGCTCAGCCCAACCTACCTCACAGGGTTGTTGTTGTGGGAATAAGATGGAGGAGGAGATGTAAGCTGTCTTGAGTCCTTTGTAGGAAAAAGGCAGGATATAAATCGAAAAATAAATAAATAAATACATAAAATTTAACATATTCAGCAAAAAGTGATCAAATCTGGAGAGAAAATAAGCTAAATATTGAGGAGAAAACAGCATTTGCTTTCCCTTTTGTATCTGAGCATGATATTGAATTAACTCACTCCAATTCGGGTTGCAACGGTGCCTCATGGAATACAGCCCTCTCCAGTTCACAGACACCCTTTCATGCTCAGGAAGGAAGCAAGTTGAGCCACGAGGAGGTCCATGAACTATCTAAGCCGTTTAAGTAGAAATAAAGTACATCTCACCATCCTGAGGAGAATGCTCCTCTGATTGATACTGGTTTGTAAGCCGTTAAGCTTTGATAAAAGGGCTGTGCTTCGAAGGTCTCATTTGAGCTGCTGGAGTGGAAAAGAGGGAGTGGAAGAGCAGCTCATGACACGATCGGTCACTCCCCAGCAGGCTGACAGTGTCGATTAGCTGGGGAAGGAACCCTGCCGCTGTGTGCCAGTCTAGGAAATGGGCAAAAAAAGAGAAAATGGGTTTTAAAAAAACCCTTCCTGCTCAGCCAGAAGAAGACCACTTAATCCTACACTGTACCTTTGCACAGGTAGTGAAAGAGGACCAAGGAAACCTGGCTAGGAGTGGAGTTCTGTTCCATGTATTTACCATGTCTAACGATGAATGAAGCTCTAAGGGTACATTCCTGTGCAGCTGTAGACAGAAGAAAGGTCTACAGTTCCCAGCATGCCTCTGGCTGGGGTATGCTGGGAACAGTAAGGCTTCTGTCTGACTAAACCTGCCTGGAGTTGCACACCCTTAGAGCTTCATTCATTGTTAGACATGGTAAGCTGTAAATAGCCAGATTGAATGAAGTAATAATGAATGTGTTTGGGAAAATATAAATTTGGTGGGCCTGAGCTATAGTTGAAAGTGCCAGAAATGCTGAGTTTGGAGCCCGCATTCTGAAAGGATCCTTATCCTACATAGCCTAGCCTACCCAACACCATCCGTCTGAACCTGCTGGGATTCTTTGGACATAACTATGTGCACAGAAGAGCAGATAAATCTAATACTGGCCTTAGAAAAGGAAGACAGAGGAAGATGCTTCTGAGCTGTCTTCAACTCATATGCAGGGATACCGAAGGATCAGGGAAAGACATTATTCCTTCCAAGACTCTGAGTGAGGCCTCACAGAGCTCCTAGGGGCAATTGCTCTATTTCTTGGGTCATGAAAGAAGGAAGTCTCCACCTGCCCCTATTCCAAATCCTTCCCCATACACATACCCCAAGAATTGATCTCTCTGGGGACTGAGAACAATTGTGCACAAGTGAAAATAGAGGGGAGTGCCAAAGGGGGAAAGATGTACTCCATATAAATATCTAGGCTTTCAGATTACCACTAATAATAACCATGTCATTATCATCATTGCATGCAGGACTGCATTGATCTGGATTATCTATAATGAGCATGGATACACTCTGTTTTTACTTACCCCTTCATTGAATTTAGAAATTTTCTTCTTATGATTTTGAGATTCACAAAACACACTTCTGTCACATCTCTAGCCAGATGATGAAGCACAACCTGGCCTGTTTTATGTATTTAAAATATGCTTATGGGAACACATAGACACATGCACATGTGCGCTCTCTCTCTCTCTCTCTCTCTCTCTCTCTCTCTCTCTCTCTCTCACACACACACACACACACACACACACACACACCCTATATATCAAGTCACACAGAGAAGCCATGTTCACATATCACAACAATCCATGGCAGGAATGGCTTGTCATTTCATTTGAATTCATCCAGCCTGGTGAAGCACGACACGTTTCATTGCCTTGAATCCCCATGGAGAATCAATGGTTTGTTCTGAACTTTCCATATCGCAGCATGGCTTGTCATTATGCAAAAATTCAGTGAAAGAGACAGAGACTGAGCTGCCTGGATTCCTCTCAGCTGAATGGAATTGTCCTTCCCTCACCAGCAAAGCTATGAGTAGGCCAAATGCCTGCTAGAGTACCGATTGTCAATGGGGACCAGTAGTTGCCAATGATGAGCTGCGCGAGACTAGAACTGGTTCATGGTCCTTTTCATTAGCGGAGACCCATAACTTTCATAGGATGACAAGCACCCATGTTGTCTCAGAGATAAATTAAATAACCAGATCAATTTATTCCCAGATTTGTGTAAATTCTAATTACTTCGGTGATTGAACTGTTTGGAGACAGGACAATTAGAAACATATTTGTGAGAAGGGGAACAGGGGGATGTGTGTTTTTTAGAGAAACTTGGCATTTAAATCAAGCCTCTCGGCTGAAGTGATTGCATAGAAATCAACTCTATCTCCGCGTTCTGCAAGGAAGTGAGCAGCTTGAGTGGATGCTGACAGCTTTGTTGTGTTTTCTTATATTCTTTGCAAAAACAAGATCCCTGTGAAACACAAATTAAGAGAGAAACATGCATCAATAGTATTATATTCCTTAGCAAGTGGAAGTGAAAGACAATATGGTTGAGCTAGAGAAGCCTGAAGGATTTGATCTGGTAAGTTCCTGCATGCAGTCCTCTGATCTGCATATCCTGATGCTAATAAGTACAGCCAAATAAATGTAGTTCTCAATCAGAAATGCTGCCAGCTCTGTGGGGTTCCAGTTTGTTTCCAAGCCCTGTTCAGGGGAGTGGCTCTTAAATTTGCAACCCTAACTGGCTTGGGACAAGGGTAGCTGAAGGAATGTCTCCTTCCAGATGAACCTGCGTGTGTCACCTGAAATCTTGCTGTCTGTTGTACATCCTACAGAGGTAAGCTCTCTGGACACAAAGACAGGGCATTTTCTTTAGTAGCATTTATTTATTTATTAGACTTACCCTAGTCATAAGGCATCCATCTGTGGGCTTCTCAAGGAGGTTAATAGAACACGTTCTCAAGTACCTTGTAGATGGCTGGTTAAGACATCATTTTTGAGCCAAGCTTTTAACAGTTAGTGCTGCTCTCTGCTTTTTCACTATCTCTGACTGGATTGTTTTTATCCTTTGGGGTTGTTATGTTTTGTTTTTGTGATTTCATAGTTTCTTATAGGTTTTGATTGCGCATCACCTTAAATGTTCATTGAGTAGATAAATGATTCAAAACAAACCATCTGGGAGGAACACACATTTAAATTCATATTATCATGCATATATAAGCTCCATTTTGGAGAGGAATTGTTACTGTGCCTTTAAAAGCAATGAAGATCCATGTAGAAATGGAATAGAAGGGAATGGAATGAGGGGTAAAAATGTGAGAAAGTGACACTGACCAGGAATGGACCCATCCATCCATCTTATATCCCCACCTGTTTGGGAAACTGTATATAACAGCACCTGAATGATTCCCCAGCAGAATCAAGCAAACAGTATGATCTGATATTACTTTCTCAACCTGAAGGAACCTTTCCAGTCCTCCAGATGTTTTAGAATACAACTTCCCACATTCCTGATTATTGGCTATGTTTGCCAGGCCAATGGGAATTGAATTTCAAAATATCTGAAGAGCACCAGGAAGAGGAAGCCTACTCTGGGGCATTCTGGGAAATTAAAATAGCAGTCCCACCAATGTACAAGGAGGCCTACCATGCCAAACATGGAACTGGTCCTGCTGCTTCCCCTCCTTGCTGTGGCTTACTGATACAGAAGGAGAATGGTTGTCTGAGACACGAGAACATCTCAGCCATTGGTAGCGAAAACAAGCTCATTCACCTGCAACTATTATTTTACAAAGGAGTATCTAGAACTGTGTTGCTTCCTTAGCTCACATCACATTAAAAAGGCAGCCAGGTGAATGACAGACCATCCTGTGTGTGCGCATCGGGGGCTGCCTTAGGTGCATCTTTGGAAGAAGAAGATGATTGGCTGTGTATCTGGACTGCTTCTGCATCCTTTTCAATCAGGATTACTGTGGAGGAAGCACCATAAAATGTTTTCAGTAGGTGGTACCTTTCTCCTGTTGGGTTCATTGATAAATCCAAATTATAGCTTACATTGTTGAACATGTGGTAGTCGGATTGCTTCTTACTTCAACTTTCATGGGAATTTACTCCAGCAGAGAAGTTCTAGAAGATGGCTACTGATTACTCTCAGGAATTGCTTCATGACAGACCCCTGGTTATGCCTGAAGCCTGGCTTCTTCCACTTTTCCAGGGAAATGATCCTGGATTCCCGCAAGTATTCCATGCAATTGGAAGTCTCTAGAGCAATCAGCCAAAGAGCCATGAGCTGATAAAATTTGGGGGACTGTGGCTCTCTATAAATTTACTGAGCAGGATCAGCTAGCATAGAACCCTAATTTTAAGAAAGACACTAGGTACCATGGTTTTCATTTATTTCCTATGTCAAAACTCTTCAAATTTTGGATCAACTCCCGACCAAATACAGTTGCTTATATTTTTTCCTGAATAATATACACATAAAACAGCACCCACTCACACATGCTCCTTTAGTATGATATATACATTGTAATTTTACTCTTTCATTAGTTATTAAGCTCCTACTTAGGCCATTTGATTGTAGATGTCCCATAAGCACGTAAGTTATAGTCAAAGAATTATACTTAAGGAGTTCCTCTGTTCCTTTGGTGATTCTGATTTATTTTTATGCACACTCTTTTGTCGCCTTTACTTGTTCACTTTAGATTGAAGTAAAATAAAAATTTCATGGAAAAACATAAAACAGTACGCTTAAAAGGGGGAAAGAAGAAGCCATTCTAATTGTAGAGTGAATCAAACACTGGTCATGTTGATCCAGGTGAGCACCCCAGGATCCATCCTAGGGGTGATTGGAAGAAATGTTGAACACAGTGTAGACGCTGTGGTCTCTATGGAATTCCACAGGTTGGCTGACAAGGGTTGTCGGTGCCTCATTAATGAGGTGCTACTTGTAGAGGATTATGTGCCAATTACCCTTGAAAGTCAGTGTTAATACTTCAGCAGATATTGGAGGGTGTAGACCTGCTGTTCAGGGATAAGCCCCAGGTATGAGCAAATCATTGGAATTAAATCCTGTACTATTCAACATTGAGGGTCTCTCCTTTGAGACAATGACTAAACAGACCATTGTTTAGATACCAGCATCGGATAATTCCCATCTTCTTCCACTCCAAATCCATGTGAATGTCCCCTCACCATAAATATTCATCAGTTGCTCTCAGCCATTCTCAGAAAGTGCATCAGAGGTCTGCGTTCATTAACATGCTAATTGGGCAGTCCCTCCCAGTGGAGTGCCTAAGACTAACAGTAAACAGACCTGGTTGGCTCTGCAGCCTTGGATTCTTTTACAGACAGTGTAGAAAGGAACCAGGTATGTTCAATCCATACCTGATCCTTTGGGACAAATTTGAGGCACTCCTCTGAATTATGCACTAGGGATTAGATCCAGACTTAGTCATACCTAATGCAAATGTGCTGAAATCAATCAAATTCAGGTTACCCATAACTTGCTCCTGTTAATAAATCGGGAGTAAATTGGGATCTAACCCAAGGAATGCAGAATCTAACCTTGCTAAAAGGCCAATTCATACATGAGCACTACTTCAACACACCTGCTTCTGCATTGTCAAGTTTTGTGCTAACACTAGAAACTTCTGTGTAAAGGATCTGGACAGCCATCTGAGTGGGATGGTGTAACTTGGGGGGTTGGACCAGATGGCCTTCATGGGCCCTTCCGACTCTACTCTACTATGATTCTGTGTGGGAGAGGAGGGATGCAGCTACATCCTGCATTAGGGAAACATGGTGACACATGGGAGCGATGGGACAGTATGGCCTGCTCCTTCTTTGGGGACATTCCCTGATGCTGGCAGTGCCGTGTGCCACACGGCCATATAGTAATGCCCAGATCAGAATGGCAACGTATTCGTTAGTAAGGTAAAAAGCATCCATCTCAGCCATAGCATGACACTTGGCAGTGTGCCTAGTATTACATTTGTCTTCACAGTACATCACAGTCTTTGTTGGCAAAATAAACATCATCAGAGGTCTCCAATGACTAAAGAGCTTCTGGGCACTAGCATAGACCTGCAGATATGGAGGCATAAGCATGCGCTGCAAATGTTGAACAACCATGACGTGGTCCCATCATGGCTTTAGGGAGGAAAAGAAAGTCTGGATTTGTTTATCGATCCTGGATAACTTTAAAATCTCCCTTCCTACTTTGAACTTCTTTTAAATGAAGTCATGAAGATACATGTGGTGGACAGAAAGAGGTTCAGATAGAAGTTGTACCCTGAAGAATTTCTGTGAGGATGAAGCGTAGGGATGGGTAAGAATTTTGTTTCTGTACAGTGTTGATAAGCATTTTCCAAAATCCACAAAGTTCTTCATGTTTGGGAAAGACCTTTAGCTGTTACAGACCTCTGATAATATTTAGTTTGTCAGCAAAGTATGTGATGTACTGCCAAGTCAAATGTAATAGTAGCACGCAGTCAAGTATCAAGTTCTTAAAATTTGAAGATTTAAAAATTGAAGAAACCCACAGGACATATTGACTCTTGCCTAAGGAAAATGCTCCATTCCTTTCCTTTCAGTCTGTGTGCAATGTATTCATGAGCATCATGAATGCAAACATATGCATTAAGTATGCACCACGTACAGTCAACATGTGGCTTTATTCTCTGTGTGATTCTTTGTCTGTGGATAGGATTGTGTGAATAAACATACTAATCGACAAATATTCACTCTTTAGATAGTTTCCTCACTGAAACAGAAACTGCATGGAGTAAAACACCATCCACATGTGTAATATTTTGTTATGAAAACACCTCACCAATACTCTTGGGCTGTGAAGACTTTGCAAGAGGCATTTCTTAGCTGCTTTATCTGTCACATCAGTCTTTCTGTTTTGGCTTTGTTTCAGGGAGGTAAGGCAAGAGGGCAGCTACCATTTGGTGCTTTTTCCATTTTGAGAGATTCAGAACAGCTGACACCATAAAACTGGCCATCTCCTTCAGCATTCCTCAGGGCCCTATTAGCATGCACAAGCTAATATCTACATGGGGGAACACCTTTATAGTGTGTGTGGTTTGTTCCTCTGAGAGGTGCAGGGTTCAAGACCCTTCCACAGAAAGGGACGGAGGCCAAAGTGAGATTGCTTAAAATACAGAACAGCATGATGCTCTCCTATGGAACCCTGTCATTTCCAAACCCTGAACCACTGGGAAAAACAAGAGCTTTTAAAGATGTGGCTTGATTTATTTCTTTTTATAAGGATGCCTTCAGCGAAACGCCCAACCAAACTTATTAAAAAGCAGGCACAGATTTAAGAAAAGTCCCACAGCATTAGGGCAGGTGGCACAATGAGGAGGGTCAGAGAATAACAGTGCCGTATTATGTAGGTCTGATCAGAATTGAGTTCAGTGGGACTTAGCCCCAAATAAACATACTGAAGATTCAGTGGAAATGATTCAGAGATACTTTGTTGGAGGTCGGGCACTTCTTGCCTCAGTAGGTCAGTTTAAGGATTTTGTGGTCAAATCACTGTTTCTCCTCAGATCTACTGAAAATTCATGAGCAAAGGATCAAAATGGTCTGGGTTCTTCTTGCTGTGATCTTCTGTCAATGCACCCTGCCTCCTGTCAAGGAGCAGTAGAGGCAGGCACTGCCATGTTACCTTTGTGGCATCACACCGATTGCTTCACTCACCTCACATCTATTTGTATGATCACAGCTCCCAGCACTGACAAGCAGGTGACTCGTTTGACAACCAATCCAGTCCTTATCTTAAATGACAGTTCTCACACTCAATGTGTGCTGCACAATTATAAACCAAGGCGCACAGAATAGGCTGAATGCATGGTTGGATGGTGGTGCATTTGATCGTGCATGTTGTGGGACTGGAATAGAATCCCAGAATGAACTTGTACCCTTTAACTATGCTTCCCAGGACCATGTTATCTCTTTGGGGCTGAAGAGGACTACGAGAAAGCCATTACAATAGCCTGCATTGTAAGGAAAGTAGCTTTTGCAATCCAAAATCCTTTGAGTCTTAACAGATATGTTTGATGTTTGACACGTAGACATTCCAGAAATACCCGTTGAGAAATCTCAGCCCCTCATATCCATGCCATCCCCCTCCTCCTTCTTTTCATTGTGGAGAATGCAATTTAAACTTGACATGTAAAATTGATCTTAAACAGCAGAGCCTGACATTCATAGCCATTCCATTTTTAAAATAAGAAAAATCCTGATTGTAAGCACCCCGTGGCAGTCATTCAGTGGCAATGCAATTCCTGGCCATAATCTGCTGAGGGGTGTGGGGACGGGTGGGAAGTCATTTGGAATTATCACTGGGCATCAGCGATGGAAATATTTGGTTCCAGGAGGTCTGCTACCAGAAACCCACTTGAAATGCCCTTCAGACAGTGAAAAAGATGGATTCAAGGGGACAGGAAATAAAAAAACAAGGACTTTGCTTGGTCTGATAGAGTAATTTACTCACCACATAGATCTCTCAGTGTCAGGGGAAATGGAAGGGAGAAAAGGAAGCAGTAATGTGTCACCTTATCTAAATGAAGTTCTTGTCATTCCTCAAATGCCGTTTAAATTATGATAGATGTTCTTACTTAGAGGGGGGAAAAGAGCTTTTTGCCCCAGTGAAAGCAGATGTATAAATAAATAAATACATACATACATACATACATACATACATACATACATCTTCCCGCCTGAAGATGAATGAGTGAGAGTGATGAAGGAAGCCAACCTTCGTGAGAAACGACTGGAGGATCTTCCTGGCTTGGTCACTTTCGGTGGGCAGGCCTGCATGCCACCACAGGCGACCCTGTGTGGGCACCACGCCTTGTGCTTTTCCACCTCAGCATGCCTGACAGACAACCAAGTGGTTCCTGCATTAGCGTGGTGTTCCTCCTCCTCGTTAGGACAGCTGGAAGCCGCCTCCTACCAGCCACTATTCAATCCGGAAGTCTCCCACTCCTTGGCAACACCCCCGTCTCTTCTTCATGGGTCTGCACAGCCCCCAGCATGTTCTGTCACCAGTCTTTCCTTCCCGACATCCCTGGAGGATGGGTGACTGTGGCTGGCCCAGGAGAAATGGCTTTCCTGCCCAGCTGCTGAGCAGAGAGATGGAAGAAGGGCACAGAGATAATGCACGTAAGTGCAGGAGGAGGAGGAGGAGGGTGGCTTTGCCATCGTGGGTCCTCTCACTCTGCATGGGCCCTGAGCCTTATCTTTCAAGAGGGGGAGTCCTCCCTGGTTGCTCACACACTTCCAGGGTGCCTTCCACAACCGGTCTGCTCCCTCGCCCTGTGGAGCTGCTCCCGAAGTTGCTGCTGCACTTTGCACGTGGCACTGTGGAGCGGCCAGTGGTCCAGGGATGGATGGGCTGCTCTGGGGAGGAGGGGGAGGCTCATATGGAAAGGCCATCTGGCCACCAAGCTTGGCGAAGGCAGAAGGATGCAGCTGGTGCTGCTGAGTGGGAGGCATGGCTTGGGGAGCGATGGAGGAGCAGGGCTGGTCGCGCCAAGAAGAACGTCATCAGTGATCGGCCACAGCAGAAGGATCGAAACGGAACAGGTGGTGGTGCAGAGGCGCAGTGGGTCCATGCAGGCTGCGTAAGTCTGCTGGTCTAGCACTTCCTTGCAGGCCACCGTGATGCCCTCATGCCTGGCGCCAGAGGCTGCCCTGCCCTGCCCTGCCCTGCCTGAAGGTCCCTGCAGGGGCACACATGCTGTGAGCGATGCTGTCACTTCCCCAGGCAGTGATTAGGTGGCCGGCAGCCTGCCTTTGGTGCCCCAGCTCGTCCACGTGCCAGAAGGGCTCATCAGTCCACTCTGCAGACAGATTCGTGACTGATCCCTAGACGGCTGCAGCCCTGTCCCACAGGTGTATGGCACACCCAGCATTTCTGGGGGCGGGAGGGACGAGTATTTCTCTGCCTGCCCTGCCTGCAGACGCAGCTCCTCCAACAGGATCCCTGGCTGCTGGTTCGCCCCTTCTCCTTTGTGGGCTTCAGAGCTGGCTTCCCCTTCAAGGACAATGCCAAAGGGAGGTTGGTCTTGCACATGGACAATCCCGTTTATGCCCAGTGTCAGTTCTGGGAAGGCCTCCTTCTGCTGGCAGATGAGATGCCAGGCAACTGTTCTTTTGACATCCCCATTCCTGTCCTTGGGGGCTGCCCTGTGGTGGCAAGTCTGTGGTTCATCATCCAGTCAAGATGATGATGATGATGATGATGATGATGAGCTATGCCCAGTGCCACTCCTCCCCCAGAGACATCTGCCTGAGCAGCAGAGACCAGAGGACAGATGGGAGCTGAGGCGCGATATTCACACCTTCTTACCCAGCTCCAGTTCAGATGGCATTTCCCTGGCGAATGCGGTCTACCCTGCCTCCCAGGGGACACCCCACAGACCTCTCCCAACCTCATCCCTCCTCATCTCATCGCAGGGGGCAAGTCGCCAGGGCTGCTGGTGCTAGAAGAGGATGTGGCAGGGGTGTTGGTGCCTGAAGTGGAGCAGGAGGGTCCCTGGGAAGTAACGAATGTACCTGCAGGGGGGGTGGTTGGTCCTGCCATGCTGTCACAGATGCTTCTCCTGGCAGTGGGGGCACCTGGTGGTGTGGAGAGGGTAGTGCAGGATGCACCATGCAAAGAAGGGCTGCCAAATGAGTGTTCTCAGAGAGAATCTGGCTCTGTCCTTCAGGAGGTGGAGCAAGCGGGGGATGGAACTCTCTGGGTGCTACCTGGACAGCCCAAAGGCTGGACTGGGCTGGAGGCCCAGCCTTGGAGGTGGCAAGGGAGGTGGCATGTAGCTTCCTCCAGTGGAGACATCCCAACAATTGAGGAGCAGCTGCACCCGTTTGTCATAAAAGGTCGTTGTTCTGGCAAGGCCTGCCTGATTTAGTCCATGTCTGCCTGACATCTCGGGAAGGGAGGAGTGCTGTGCTGCTTGGCAAGGGACCCAGCCCCATTCTTGATAGCACAGGGCAATGCTGAAATGCACTCTTCAGAAGCGTTACAAAGCCTGACATTCTTCTTTCCCAGAGCTTGATCACAGGTGTCTTAGATCAGGCTTCCCACAACTGACACCCTCCAGACATGCACTTAAGTACAACCCCCATAAACCCCAACCACTATGGGTGGAGCAGGCTGGCGTGATGAAAACTGTAGTCCAAAGACATTTGGAAGATGCCAGGCTGATGAAGGCTGTTTTAGCCCTCATGTTTCCAAGGAAATCCCTTCTTTTCTCTTCTCACTGGCATTTCAAGGCCACGATCACATTTGATCACAAATAGATGCAGACCAGTTGTGGTTCCAGATGCAACTGCTTCCCACATTTCTCTGCTTTTTATAATGGATCTAGATCAGATCCCCAGGCACAAGTTTCCTCCTCACATGGTAATTCTGCCCTATGGGCTGATAAGGACAGCAGCTTTTTTGAAACAAGGCATCCTTATGCTCACTTCTGCATATGAAAGGGTTGGAGCCGTGCTTTTCAAAATAATAATAAACAGCTTTTATTATTCACCCCACTATTGTCCATTTCAGTGTCCCATAAATCAGGAGTGGGCAGAAGGTAGAACTCCAGATGTCTTGGACTTCAGCTTCCAGATGCCCCAAACCAGCATGGACAATGATCAGGAATTCTGGGAGCTGGCATCCAGAATCCCTGGAGATCTCCTTTCTGCCCATTCTTGCCTTAAATCAATCATGTATGGAAATGTCAATATTATATTAGTCCAATCTGCACTTTGGGAAGTGCTTTGAGCTGTTGATTAGACATTTCAAGATGCAGAGCTTGTATACACTCCCTTTGGCACCTCAGAGGGGAACACAAGAGCAACAGCTGTTTGGCATCACAGCTTACATTCTATACAACACTTCCAAGCAATTGAAATGTCTGGGTTTTTTAAAGGACATGTTTCCAGGGCTGTCACTGTATGAATAGAATGCAGTTATTGAATTGCTGTGGAGCTAATTCTCTGCTCAATATCATTATTCTGGTGCACTCAGAGATGCAAGCAACATTACTGAGCAAAAATAGAACCACCAGGTAAAAGGGAAGCAAAGCTGTCTGAGGCTGTTGTGCTTAAACAGTCTTACAGCTGGGCTTCATTAACCAAATGGAAACAAGCTTTGCCTGCACATGCACCCAAATGCCCCCAGTCCAGGGGTAAAGAAAGCTTGCTGGGATTAAATTTGATGGGCTGACACTGGGAGCCAGTGCAGTGCCTCAGACTGGGACTTGGGGCATCTAGTCACCTCTCAGCCATGATGCTCATTGGGTAACTTTGGACCGGTCATGACTGTCAGGTGACCCTACTTCACAGGGTTGATGTAAGAATAAAATTGAGAGGAGTGGGAGGTTTCTGTGGAGTAGAAATATAATAAATAAAATCCATGATCGCAGATCCAGTAGCCCTCAGGTGGCATTCATGCAGACCTGGGCTAGGATTGTATGAAAAAGTGGGCCTTTTATTAGGATTTACCCAGCAGGCCCCTTGCCAAACACACATGAATATGAACATGTGATCAAAGTCTGTACATGTCTGAGCTTAGCCCCCTGCCAAAAAATGTATCCAACAGCATGCAAAGATTTGAAACAGCTTCCCGAGATGCACACAATTTGATCAATGGGAGAAGAACGGATACATTCCAAAGATGCATGCATTGGAGGTGCCCATTGGGAAAATATGCACATGTTCGTGTGAGGGGGAAAAATCCACAAGTACAATCTGATATGCACCTTAGACAGGATGAGCTTCAAGGTGGACTTTGGAGAGCTGGGATGACCTTCCATCTTTTGCCTGTATGCACATCACATTTAATCAAAAGTGATTTAATTCACTTTTTAATTGAGAGAGAGAGAGAGAGAACTGAGTGCTATCAATGGCTTATGGGCACCCCAAAGTTTGCAGAAGTACAAGAAGAGCATTAGGAAAAAATCAAGGTGTTGTGGTGGGGGCTCCCACAATAATGTACCATGAAGACTAAGTAGGGTTGCAATGATCCGTTCAGAATTCAGGACCTCTCCTGTCTGTTGAACTGTTCATGCTCAGCCCTTGCTTAGGAGGTGAGCTGAGCTGAGCAGAAGTCTGTGAGTGCTCACAGCACCCTAGCTGTGCAACCAGCAATCTTCTTCCACACCTTGTGCAGCACAGGCACAGACTGCAAGTCGCATACACAGAAGGAGGACAGCTCTTGCAAAGGGTTCTTGTGGGCTCACTTCAGGGCAGATGCCCACATGAGCACTCGGCATTCTCACCAGGAAGTTGGACTCACAGCTCTGAGAAAGAGGACCGGAATCTAAGCAGAGGGAATATGACCAATTCCCACCCCCAAGATGGATTCCTCACAATCACAGGACTGAGCCTTACTCTCCTACTGTGTCAACTGTGTGGAATCCAGGAAGAAGGACAGAATGAAGTATCTGGAAGATGCCCTGGTTTTCTTTGTTCCAGCACTTCCTATGTTAGATTACGATTTTCTAAATTTTCTTGTCTTGGTTTTCCATCACCCAAGAGAAGATGTATCAATCATTCAAGTGGTTTCAAGAATGGTTCCACTTGCCAGAAGGTAATTGCCACTACTTTCTCATATGAAAAAAGAAAAAGTCCAAGTAGTTGTGCATGTGCACATTTTTTTAAATAACAGAGCTAGTATAATTTATATAGGAAAACTGTCCAATTCAAAACCATCTGGAAAACCCACACAATTATTTCCAAATGGTGGGGCTTGGGTGTGGTGGACCCTCTTCCACAGACTCTCCCAAACCCAACCCAACCTCTGTAGGACTGCTCTGCCCAACTTTCAACCCACTGTTAATTTTCAAGCTGAGCAAATGTCATTTCTGCAAAGTTGTACAGCTCAGGCGAGGTGTTTCCTCCTAGGCTGTGGACCTGTTAAATGGTATTATGACACAATGGTTCAGTATATATTGAAGATCTACCATATGGTGTACATATTTATTCTGTCAAGATCACAATAAAGGAAGGAAGAGGGGAAGCAGATGGACATAAATAAATAAGCAAACTGAAATGGAAAAATGTTTGCCTTCAACATCACATTCTGTAGCCCACACTCCGCCTTCCTTTTCGGTTAGACTCGCTGTAAATTAGAAAAGGCAATAGCTTGGGAGATACATTTTCAATCATCTTGAAATGCCCTTTTACCCTAGTAATTTACTTCTAGACAGTCCACGCATTTTAAATGAATACTTTGCTAACATTAAAAAGAGAAAGGGGGAAAAAACAAAGAGAGAAAGGAAAGTGGTTAAAAAGTGAAATGAACATATCACGTTCCAGAGATGAATAGGGGTGGGGGAAATGGAGGTCATTTGAATTCTGCGGAACAGATCTGTAGCTCCTGATAGCAGTGATGATAACCCTGGCAGGAAAATAATGGCAGTGAAGCGGGACAAGAGGCAGGTGACGAACTTCCCATTCTGCAGCATCGCTCATCATAGGCCCAGAAATTAGGAGGCAATGGCTGCTGGTGCCAGCACTGAACCAGGAAAAGAGTGATTATCTCATGCTTTCATTGGAGTGTGTGGGAGCTCGCACATGCACATCCTTTACTTGACATGTAGCCCTCTAGAATGGTCCTCAGAAGTCAGTTCCATGCGGTTCTATGAGGGTCGTTACAGTTACTTTATTGAGTGCTTAGCATACCTCATGTTGAGAAGCTCAAGATGGTGCACAAGAGCCTTGCCCAACCTGGTACCCTCCAAATGCTTTTGGCTTCAGTTCCCATCAGTCCCTGGCAACATGGTCAATGGCCATGAGTCCAGGGGAAGTACATTCTGAAGCATCCAGTGGAGCCCTGGTTGGGAAGAGCTGGGGCATGACCTTGTTCCCTCCACCATGTACTCCTCAACCAATGGAGGCTCCAGGTTTTTAAGGGTCTTGGGCAAGGCGGCTTCAATGGGCCTCGTCTCCTGCCAAGTCTTCCTTCCCTCCGTCACTGCCACCACCCCGCTCCTTCTCCCCTTTCCCAGCAGTGCTGTCCTCTGCTTTCTTGGCAGGCAGGGATCCTGGGAGCGAGCAGGCACGGGCACACCCAGGTGCTCTGGCCAAGGGGAGCCTGCTGATGCTGGGGCCACCAGGCCTTGGGCTGCCACCGCGCCTGTGCACAACAATGCTATGAAGTAAGCTTGGCTGAGAAACCAACCAGTTGGAACAGTATTGCTGAGCTGAAGCATAACGGCTGTGTGGAGTCAAACCTGCTGACCGCCCCACCAATCCTGGCCCAGCACTGTACCCACAGCACCACATTGGTCCTCATATCTAAGCAAGTAATACAGGCAGGGAAACCGCTTTTCACCTATAGCTGTAGCTGGATCCGGGAGACTTTATGGGGCGCAACAAGAAGCCTCCATTGGCTCTGAAGTGACTCTTCCCCAGATACAAGGCCTCACCTGTAGCACTTGTCCTTCAGTCATGAATAGGCATGTGCGCACCTACCCAAAGTTTCGTGTTTGAGTGCCTGCACCACAAAGAAGTACGCCTGCTTTTGTAACTTTCCTGAAGATGCTGGCACAGAATGAAGGCCACAGTAAGGACTGAACAAAGATTCTGCAACAGCAAGAGATTGACTATTTGATCTCCCACATTTTTTTCAAAAACTTGGTGGAGATTGGCCTTCATTATCAATTTCTTTTGATGGCCCTTGCTTTTAAAATAACTTATATAACACCATCCCTGAAATGTTAAAATGCCGCATGAAAAACACATTACACTGAAGAGGCTATTCTCAAATGCATTTTGTTGAGAGTACACCATTCTTTGGATGACTTCCAAGAATGTTTTGTAAGAGGCAGGCAGATATTTTATGAACAGTAAACACCAAGTGCAAAAACTTTCTTAAACTCTGTACAAAGTAAATCTTCTTTAAAATAATAATAAAAACCTACTGAGAACAATAAGGAATGAACCGACTTTCTAAGTAACACTTATCAATGCCATTTTGTAGATGTCTGCTCAAAAGTAAGCACAATTGCATCCCATGGGACTTTCGGATTGCTAAAGCACAAGCGCAGTGAATCTAAAAATGAATTTAAAATGTTGAATGTACCTGGTTGCAAATATAGGCAGGGCCGAGCTAAAGAAAATGTCTGATGAATATAATAATTTGTTGGTTAACCAGATGCAATTTCATAAATTAGGGTGCAACCCTATACATTTTCGTGAGAAAAAGATTCTATCATGCCATCTATTTTTTCTGTCTGTCCTAAGGCTACAGTCCTATGCACACTTACTGGAGAGGATTCCCATTGAACTCAATGAATAGATATGTCTAGGACCGTGCTGTAATTCTGCAATTGTTTTCTGTACCTTTTGCATCCATCTGCCATTTTTACTTTATGTACTTACAGTAACAAGTGCACCTCTGGCTCTGCACTTCAGCTAGACAGCCCAGTGCTTTGCATGTGGAGAGAAGCAGGCTAGAGCACTGCCAGGATAGCTCATTTCCTGGCAGCCCCAATCCCCTCTTGCCCTCTGAAATGTTCTCTGAGCTTGCGTTTCCAACCTCAGAAAGGCAGTCATCACACTTATTTCCACGTGGGCTATGGGGAGGAGAGGGTACAGAATTTAGATTCCTCACTCCAGCCTGGATCTGGAAATCAAGATCACGCTATGCCCACCCCCTACCCCCCCCCCAATGATGTCTAGGGGCTACAGCATCTTTCTCTAAACCTAAAGTAACTTTAAGACCATAAGAAGAGTTAAACTAAGGGTCCACTCAATGTTCTGCTTGCACCATGCCCATCCAACTGCCAACAGGAAGCCCACCTATAAACAAACCCATGTGCTAAGAAGCAATTGCAATCATGGACCCATTCCATCAAAACAATAGAAGGGTCTTTGGGCAATATGGAAATATGGAAAGGACAGGACAGGACAGGACAGGACAGGACAGGACAGGACAGGACAGGAAAGGAAAGGAAAGGAAAGGAAAGGAAAGGAAAGGAAAGGAAAGGAAAGGAAAGGAAAGGAAAGGAAAGGAAAGGATGAATAAACAAACAAACATTTTTCTGTGCTGTTACAGAAATAGGCTTTCTGTGTTACAGATGTTTCTCTTGCTATACCCAAGTGTTTCTGAACTGAAGTGCCAAAGCATGAAGAACCCACTGTACATCTTGGTTGAGTCTGAGCCTTTGGAAATATGTGAGCTGGAAGCCCACAAAGGATTGAGGTAGGCTGGCCTCTTACATATTGTCAGAACTGGAGGAAATGGATCACCAAGTCAGAGAGAAAGAGAGAGAGAGGACAGAATAATTTATATTTATCGGTGCAAATTTATACTCACAATTGCAAATTGAAATTTATAGATGTCACAATTGTGGAGAAGGCCATCAGGACCAAGTGACCCGTGTGTCTGCCTCTTCTGCTACACAGGCACTCAGTGTTGACCAGGTACTTCAAGGCCCTTTTAAGTCCTTCCTCCTTATGGTTCTCATCCTTTAAACAAAACTTGAACTGAGCCACCACTCAGAGGCTGCCTTCAAACTAAGGACTATCCTTTGTAAAGTAGGGCATGGGTAAAGTAAACGTTCCCACTGCACACGTGTGCTAGTCATGACCGACTCTAGGGGCAGTGCTCATCTCCATTTCTAAGCCAGAGAGCCAATGTTGTCTGAAGACATTTCCACGGTCACGTGGCTGGCATGACTGGATGCTTTTGCACATGGAACGCTGTTACCTTCCCACCAAAGTTGTACCTACTTATCTACTTGCATCTGTCTGCTTTCAAACTGCTAGGTTGACAGAAGCTGGGGCAAGTAATGGGAGCTCACGCTGTTGTGCAGCACTAGGGATTCAATCTGCTGAACCACCAACCTTCTGATCAGCAAGCTCAGCATCTTACCTTCTAAGCCATCATGCCCCTTAAATTCAAGGATCCTCATCAAGTTCCCACCTCTGCCACTATCCCCTTACCCTGTCCTAGGCTCAAGAAGCCTATGAAGCAGAGGGAGAAGGAATGGAGAAATCAGTGTGGTGCAGTGGTTAGAAAGCCAGAGAAGAAATCCAGATACAATCACAACATAGCATCTTGGATGGCCATGAACCACACCTTCCAGGGTTAAAATTGTGAGAAGGATGAGAAACCATGCAGAATTCCTTCAGCAGAAACTAAAGGCAGAACAGCAAGCTTCGGCACAAAGGTACACACAAACAGACACACAAGATTAAACTCCTTCTTTACCTGCACAATAACATAGACATCTCATAAAGATAATGTGGGTACCTCTTTGGCCTTTAGATGTCTGTTTACCTGAGCTTTTGGTAAATAAAGCAGCCCTTTGACTTTAAGAGGGTTCCCCATTTTCATTCTAATGTAGCATTTTAATCTGTGTTGGGTTTTTTATTATTCTTTTCTGAGCATGCTGAATGTTACCTTTTGATAGTTTCATGGCAAATCACCTTGACCACACATTGGGTGGCAGGGCAACTGAAAAATACATCAAATAAATAAATAAGCAAATGTTTATGCTGACAGGAAGATAGATAAATAATGACAGGTAGCTAGAAAACTCACAAGATGATAGATAGATTCTGCAGAGCAGCAGCAAGCCAGTATTGGACTAAGCACAACGTAGTCCCTTTGCAGTTGGTCCATAACTTTGCCCCCAGTGATGATTGGGCCTGTGCAGAGTGAAGACGGAGGTGCCATTGATCCTGCTTGATTGTACAGGAGAGGTGAAAGTGCACACCTCGTTAGAGCTGAATGTCATCCACGAGTCCACCAAGGTCTGTGGAAAGTAGCTCCTCAAGCTTCATTTTAAAGAGAATTGATAGGAAGATTAATAGAAAATTACAGCTTTTCTAATTGGCCTTTTTAGCACCCTTAAGAAGGATTTATAAGTCAGCAATAAAACCATGCCAGTTCCTGAAGAAAGGGTGTTTCATGTGAAATGAATCTTGACATGATTTAAAGTCATTTCTGTAGAAGTGGGGTCTCTTCCTTGCAGGGCTTTTCTATAAGACTGCTCCATGAGTCGGGATGATATTGGCATTTTTTAAAATTCCTGACACTCTCTGGCTCCAAATTCACAGGCTGCTGCTGCCCTTGTGTCTAAAACAGTGAAATGCAAAGCTAGGAGATGAAGCAATTGGTTGTAGCCTCCCACCAAGTGTCGCCAAATGTACTGGGGTGTGTGAGAGACACCAGGATCGCTGCCAAACAGAGAGAGCGACTTTCTTTAAGGAGGAGGAGGAGAATGTACAATGTCCTGTGGCACAAAGGACACTAATTCTGGCTCTAGTCCTGATCGCAGGCAGCTTCAATCCCATTAAAAGCTTGATGCTGAGACTTACTGTGTGTAAAATCGTGGAACGGAGGTTGTCAGCATAGCAGTATCCACCAGGGATCATTTTTCCCTCATCCTTAGGAAGAGGACAAGCTAAAAAAGAGGAAATGGCCCTAGCGCCATGCTCAAGGGGTTGCAGGACTCTGGCTCTACCATTCAAGCCGGGCTCCACCTGATCAGGCTTGCTCAGGGGATTCTGACCTCACCATATGTTAGATATCTGAAAAAGAAGGATGGAGAAGTGATTTTATTTCCTACTCCACACCTGCTCCAGTCAGTATAGCTATTTGTTGTTGTTCCTATATGCTGTCAAGTTGCCTTTGACCTATGATGACCCTGGGAATGAGAGCCCTCCAAAATGTTCTGTCCATGACAGCTCCATTCAGCTCTTCCAAGTTCAAGGCTGTGGCTTCCATCCCATATTTGGCCTTCCCTTTCGTCTTCTGCCTTCAACATCCTCTAGCATGATGGTCTTCTCCAGGGAGTCTTGCCTTCTCTTGAAGTGCCCAAAGTATGCCAGCCTCAATTTTGTCCTTTTTGCTTTTAGGAAAAGCTTTGGCTTGGTTTGACCCTGGACCCACTTGTTTACCTTCCTGTCAGTCCAGGCTATTCAAAAGCTCTCCTCCAGCACCAAGTTTCAAATGCATCAATTTTCTTCCTGTCTTCCTCACTGTCCAGCTTTCATACCCAAACATTGTGACTGGGAATACAATAGCCATTTACGTGTGACCAAAAAAGAAGCAACTCATCATCCCCCTTAAAAAAGAAAGACAAAAGAGGGCGCAGATAACATTTCTTAGGCTAATTCAAATGAATAGGTGCAAATTTAGACATAAGCACTAACATCTTAATATAAATACAAAACATTGTAGCATAGAGGCCAACAGTCTGACCAGATGAGCTTTGGGCCTGCTCTGTCTGCTCTCCTGCTACAAACTCCTGATGGGACATTTCAAGTCCCCTACTCTACCTTCCTGTCTTTAAACTGGACTTGGACTAGGCAGCTATTCAAATAGAAGATGTATTCAAATCAAGAACTGGCTTGGGGAGTATAGTCCTGTGTAAAGCAGGACACAGGACCATACTTCCTTTAGGGTCTTAGTTAAGTGTAAGTGTAAGAGAGTTTTAGGGTGTGGTGTTCTACTAGATTGCTGCTCTTAGCTCCATATTTAGCCAGGGATGGCCCATCCATGAAGCAGGGGGAGAATCCTTCAAGAGCCGGAAGAGCAGCAAATCGCATCCAGCCCACCTCCAACTTGTAGAGTCCACTGCCACCTCTACAGAACCCCTCAAGCCATTTTCTTCATGATATCTTGGCCATGGGCTGAAATCTCATGAAAGCCCAAAGCCACCAAGACCTCTGCCCTCCAAGCCACCACCACTGCCATGCAACCCTCCCTCCACCGACCGTCCTTTGCCCTGTACAGGGCTGACTGGGCCGGAGCCGGCAGCAGCTGGGAGGCTAGTGTGCATGACAGTGGAAGAGCTTACACCAAGACTGTCCTTTCCATCAGCTTGATTTGCAGAATTCAGGAGGTAAAGTTTTCTCTAATGGTGGCAGAAGCAAAGTGACCTGCAAATATCTGCAGACCAGGTCAAAAGTACAGGAGGAGGAGCTGATTTCATTCAAAATGGCATCAACCCTCCATTTTTCTTTTCTGAGCTGCTGCCTCATCTGACAAGCAAAGAGGTCCTATCAAGCCAGGCAGGCTGTGACCTTCACCATGTCACAACAAGACCCCAGGTAGCCCAAGAGTGGTTTGTTGGGCTTGGGCTTGGGCTTGGGCTTGGGCCTGGGCCTGGGCCTGGGCCTGGGCATGCCACCAACTCATTTTCTCTGAAGATCATGAAAATCTTCAAGAGGTTGTGACGTTTTACAGAGCCACTCCCTGCCTCTCCATATAGGCAGTTGGATTGGGATGACCCCTACCAGAATCTGTCCCTCCGGGGATCCACAAGCACCCTCTTGTGCTCACCCTGGTCTTCTAAAACAAGCAGAGCCAAGAGGAACTATGTGAATGCTCAGGGATCCCCAGCTGCACAAACAGCAGCTTTTGTGATCCCAGGTTTCCCAAACAGTGGCTGCACTGGGCCCGGAGGGGAGTGCTCCCCATGGTTTTGTGGGGCTCCTTTCCTGGTGAGCCCCCTGCAACCAGCCTTCTCCAGCATCCGCTTCTTGCACCACTCATGGGGCATGTTCACCTGGAACTCAGTCTCAGGGCTGCTGCAAGTGGACCAGCTTCTGGGGAGCTGAGCCCCAGAGATCTGATGGATCCCCACCCCCAAACAAATTCCTCAATGTACGGTCAATAATTCCCAGAATAATATAAATAATAACAATTTTCTGGTGTAATTTTTTTATTTGTTAGAATAGATATCCTGTATTTCACTTGGGGTGCAGGTAAGCACGTGTTTTGAACCCAAGTAAATAGATGGACTGTTACAGTAGTTATCAAAAGTAGACAGCATGTAATCCTGTAGTCTTTATTGTCCTAATAAGGTTCTAACTACTATTAGACGTAAAATTGCACAGCCACCTTCGTACTACAAACCTGTGCCTGTCCCATCATTATGGACACTACATTCCCCCCACCCCGCCTTCATTTTTATCTCCGCTTCTTTTATTAGCTCTGCATCATTTTCCCTGATTGTAATTCTCAAATCATTGAGCCTCTAAATCACTTCAAACTGGGCTGCCAGATTTTCAAAGACCAATTCCTGTATGCAGCAGAGTGTTCAGAAGAAAATTTCATTGTTGTGGAGGCCAGTATACACTAACAGCATGTTGAAATCACGTTGTTGATCCTGTCTTCTGTTACAACCAGTTCTCTCCCAAGCACCCACCTATTCTGTAAGGAATCCCATCCTGGAATCAGGTATGCATTCCTATGCAGCACTTTGCTATATATTTGCATCATTTATGCCCTTCACATCATGTACATTTTCAACATAACTATGAACTGCATGGTATTTATCAATTTTTTATAGATTTATATCCCATTTGCTCATACAATAAGCTCAAAGTGGCTTACATCTCGCTCTTCCTGCTGCTGCCAGTCTTATCCCCACAACAACCCTGTGAGGTAGGCTGGGCTGAGGGTCTGTGGCTGGCCCAAAGTGACCCAGTGGGCCCTATGGTCAAGCCAGGACTAGAACCCAGATCTCCCTGCTCTTTTAACCACTACACTACACTACACTACATTGGCTGTTTGGTGCCCTCTCTAAATGCTGTAACCCCAGAAGCTTTTTGGTAAAATTGGGGCAGAATCCAGTGCAAATTAAACCTCCTCCCATGGGAGTGTACTGTCAATCCTAAACTAAGATCTCATGCCTAAGAAAAGCTGAATGTTGTGGTTCTTACCCTTTCTTAGGCTGAGGGCACCCTACTAAAAGTCTTACAAATCCCCATTGATTAACCAGGGCCATCTCCAGAATGTCCACCATGGCTGCTTACCCTGTGGAAGAGGCTAGCTACATTTCAGATTGCATTTCAACATGAGGGTTGCGTCTTCGACCAGAGGTGAAAACACCTAATTCACCAGTATTATCAGTCTGGGCCTACCATCTAAAAACCAGCCAAGAAAAGTGTGCAGAATTGGATTACAGTCCAGGTGCACTGCTTACATCCAGTAGCAGTGACCAGTGTTAATAAAAAATCCAGGTAAATGCCAGGTGATATAGGACTTTAAACCTTTTCTGCCTAGCTGGTGGAAAGCTATCTCTGCTTTGATAAACCACCACATTTATAGGTTAAATAGGTACTTGTAACTCCACTTGAATGAATGAAATGTGAAAGCTGTTTCTTCCTACTTCTGGATATAACAAGCATGGGACAGGTTCAGTTCTCCTGAAATAAATGGAATGATATGATTCATATAATATAATTTTAGAAATGTAAAACTCACTGGTCTGTCAGCTACTATGCAGAGCAGGGAGAGGACTTACAATGTAAGACCACAGGCCAAATAGAATGTCTTTAATTCTCCTTGAAAAGAGGCCATTCTAATTGAAAGAGACGCCAGTGAAAATGGGAAAAAATGGAAATCACTTTATCAATAAAACAGGGTAATTCATGTGTACCTGAACAATGAAATGCTGTCTGATTGCCTAGCAGTTTAATCTCCTCGCCAGTTTCATCTTTTGGAAGCTGTTCCAAAATAGCCTGGAATATCACATTACTATTTGCTAAGAAGTAAGCATTGTCTTGACTGTACATATATATTAACTCAACAGATCATACATATTCAAGAGGCGCATTGCAGGCGGCTTCTTCACAATTTGGTCCTTTAGGCATCAACAGGTGACTTCTCCCACAGATGTATTTTCACATCGGAATAGCTGGGGAAGCAATTGCTTCCCTTTTGGTAGCTTATCCAGAGACACTGCAAGGCACTTAAAAGATCCAGGGTCAAGTTCCTAGGATGCAAATCTGCATAATATGTGCATATGTTAATGTATATTATCCATGTACATTTAGAAATAATTGCTACAATTCATTTAAATTTTACAGGAGGCACTACAGCCCGATTCATTTCTCATCCAAATACTATCATCACCTTGACCTAAACCATTGTAAACTCATGGGAAAAGGGGATTCACCTAAGCTTAATTGCCACACAGGGTGATATTTCTTAGCATGGGAGGAGGGCAGCAGTGGATCAGGGCAGAAGGTGATAGGCAGTCATTCTCTGCATCTGCAGTTTTAACCGATGGGGCCACTGAGCTGAGAAAATACTCTTCCCAGTGGAAGACCAGCAGGAACTTTCAGAAAAGATCAAAAGCCCTGGGACATGGCTCAGGAATGACCTCATATGCCCTCGTCCAGCAAAATGCCTCGGCTTTTATCCACGGAATAGATGGGCTGCCACATGGCCACCATGTGGAAACACCCCCTATTTGTACCCTTTCCATGTGTGTCTTGCCCTGCTTCCAAGTTTGGAAGCTCATGAGAGATCAATCAGGTTGTGCTCTGCTCTCAAGCAGAAGTTTCATAACTAAGGGGAGATGCGGGACCTCAACCCATTTTATCCCATAGGGGTTTTCACGATATTCCCCTTGGACAGCCCTTTTGGATGTCCTGGCTTAGCACTCAGATCAGGTGTCAGCATTTGGATTCTCCTCGTCATCTTTCTCCACTACCACCTACAGCCATTTCCTCCATACAATTTGCATGGAAATGGTCCTAGGAGTATGAAATGGTCCATGGCATCACCAGGAGGGCCTAGGAAAGACTCCTCCCTGAAATGCTGGAAACCTGCTGCCAGTCAGTGCAGACAGAACTGAGCTAGAGACACCAATGGTCTGACTCCATGTATGGACCCGGTAGTCTTTATTCTCATTTTAAGAAAGCTGTAAGAGCCCACCTTTGCAGGTCATGGGCAAGACAAGTAAGAAGGCAATGCTATGGCCTCCCAGCATTGTGGAGTCTCATCTCTAAGGTCCTGCTCCCTCAACTGCTGGGACTCCAAAGACCAAGCCACCACTCTGCCCTCTTCACAGCTGGTTTGCCATCATGCCATCTCACTCTCTGGCCTCACACATCAGCCTCAATGGAACAAGGGGAAGAGGAGGCTGGACTGCTGATGGCTTACACACGATCCAAACTGTGCCCGAGCTTCCTCCCTCCTCTCCTTGCTGATTCATCCAGAGAACAACTCGGGGTTTGTCATGCCCTGTTCCATGCACAGGATGCATGTAAACCTGCAAGTGCAAAGACTTACATGCAACAAGGAGAGGGGCATCTGATTACATCCCTAGTCCCTTTTTTCATCTTTTTCCTCTTGCAGAAGTTAAGTCAGTAGCTTCTAAGAAAGTGGAGATTGCTTTGACTTTAGTTTTATCCTTTATGGGGATGAGTTTGCCATAAGAACTGTACCTTATTGCTAATTGATACATTTTCTGATACAGATGAATTAATGCAAGCATTCCTTTAGCAGAGATTGCATTTCAGCCTGAGCTGCCTGAACCTTCCTTTAATCTTGGAAGCTCAGCAGGTTCAGGCTGGGTGGGTGGTTGGACTTGACAGCCCGCTAGGCCCCTTCCAACTGTATGAGTCTATGATTCAATGAATTTCTCATGTGGAAAATTGGAATGTTATTTTTTTTTTAAAAAAGAACAGGGTATTATAAGTGTTCTATATTTATATGTTCATCTGTATGCACCTTTACTTTAGGAGTTCAAAGGTTGTCCCTGAGGAAAGTTTAGTTCAGAAACATGTTGAACATAATGTGTTGAGAGCAGTTTTTTCTTGTTTACATGCAGGGTCTTCCCTGATTCAGTGCTATAAGGCAGCTTCTTAGGTTCTTCCCATCCTACTTTCAAAACTTTAATTTCCAACCAGGCACCCAGTTTTGCATACCATCTACAACACTTACGAAGTTCAGCCCAGTAGTCTCCCAAAGGGTCCCCCATCCTGAAGATCACATCTCTGACTGTCAGCTACAGCATCAGGTATTCTTCATCTATTATCTGGAATATAAAGAAGAAAGTTCTGATCTGAGCTAAAATGTAAGGTCTGGCTTCGTTTGTCTAATTTCCTTCTTCTGCTGCTCATTAGTGTGCTGCTTTTATACCTGTTGCAAATGACATGTGCACAGAAGCAATACTATGTCCCTAAATAATGGGGATTTTCCCAGATACCTAATTAGATGGATGCAACCTTTTTGATTTAGAATCATTGTACAGTGCCTTGATCATTGGAGCCCCCTCACATTCTTAGATTTCATTTTTGCATGGATGTCATTGCGTTCATGTGCAATTTAATTTTCAAGGCAGAGGAGGGGGACTAAGAAATGCCAAGAGATTTCAGAAGGTTCAGTTCCCTTGGTTAACAATTAAAGAGAAAACAGCCGTGTGTGTTAAAGGATATTCTAATCAACCTCTAATTGCAGGATAAGTAAACTGCTCCATGTTTGAAAGTGTGAGGAACAGAAGATGAAGAATAATTTACAGTAATTTGCATCTTGAACCCTATGAGGTAGAGTTAAAAGGTAAGAAAATTCTTCTCATTAGCAGAAATTGGAAAGGGGCCTATTTAACACTCAGCCTATGTTTTCAGTGTGGGATACAAGTTAGAGCATTGAACCGATGCTCAGAAAATCTGGGTTCTAGCTCCCACATGGCTAAGATGCTCCCTGGCTGACTTTGGGCCAGTCACTGACCTAGCCTACCTTTCAGGGCTGCTGTAAGAACAAAATGGAGAGGTGGACTATGTCCACTGCCTTGAATTGCTTGCAAGAGAAAAAAAGTCAGCATATGAAAGTAGTTGTGTATATTATTGTTATTGCTGTTACTATTGTTTTATATCTAGTCTCGGGATGGGCTAATCTGTCAGTTTAACTTTCTCTTTCATTTTATTTCTAACACCTCAATTTCTTTCCCTTCTAAATAAGAAGAACTTGGCAAATTTTATCAAATTCTTATCAAAACTGAACTGAAATGACATTCTTACCAACCTGGATCAGCCAAATGCAATGGGTAGGGATTTTCCTGGCATTGAGAAGGAATCATAACCTGTCTGCCATGGAGCTGTGAAAGGTGGGAACCTGTAAGGAAAACCCAGGGGGCAGGGTATAACAACCCTAATTAAGCAGTAACCTGGTTAAACAAACAAACAGGGATTCAAACCCAGATTGTGGGAGCTAAGCACTCAGATGCTGGGCCTTGGATGGCCAAATCTGTCTGTGCTAGTTTCTCCCATATTAAAATGCTTAGAATTGCAAGTTCTTTTTGTCTCAAATATGGAAAACCTCATGGATTTTGGCAATTCTTATCAAAACCAAATGGAAACCAAATTCTTGCTCATCCCTAGAGAACAACTAGCTTTCATCAGTGGCCTACCACTATCTTGGTTTCTTGGCCTCAGTTCTGGGATATTCAAAGCATTCACAAACTCCCTTGTATGGTATGTAGAATGCCTTCATATTACTGCTAAATAACCACAACTGGCTATCAATTTTGATACCTCCTTATCAGAAATGAAGTGAAGTTGAAGTCAGACCAATTCCCAATTCGGACACAATACTGCTTGCATTGTAGACCAAGCCTTTGCAATGAAAGGAGAGCTCAGCCTCTCCCTGCCCACTATTGTGTGTAATGTAAATTAGAAATGTTTTCAGACTAGGAAGCCTTTCATCTTTCTACCAGCACAAATTCTCCATCCCCTCCACCCCAGTACCCACTGAAGGGTGGGTTATAAAACACCAGTCATACGTCTTCATTATCATCATCACAATCAGGCTGTCTTTCAAGGTCGCCATTTGTGATCGCTGTGGGAAAAATTCTACTTTGCAGCTTCATCGCTTGGTTTGAACCATGGAAAACTTGGTCACTGGTTAGAATTTCAGCAGAGTTCCTTTCGTTCGTGATTTCATTCTTTCTTTCCCATTTGTGTTTGCCTATGGCTGTTTTGTGTGTGTGTGTGTCTGCTTAAGTTGTTTTCCCATAAGATTTCTTGTCTTAAAACAGCACAAACAGCCCACGTATTTATGCCTGTGTGTTTTGCTTGCCAGAATGAAGACAATTTGTCACGCAGCTGCAATTATGTTGAGGTACACAATGCCTGTTTAGGTAAGTAGGATTTAGAAGTCAGTTGATCAGCAGATGGGAAACGTTAGACTGGGTGCCACCAGTTTTCAGACATGATGAGACCACAATCTGCAAACCAAGTTTTGTGGTGCTTTGTTCATAAATTACCTCTGAGCTTCCCTAGGTCAAGTTTGTATCAGGAGATGAGAACAACAGTGAAAAAGAGTGACAAATGTGATGACAACAACAGCTGCCACTGCCTTGCCTTGGAGACGATTTTTCTCCAGTGAAACTTATCACTGCTTCTGTATAGCCTGAAGGGCCTGATCCTGCCTCATCTTGGATGCTAAGCTGGGTCCAGACTGGTTGGAATCTGGATGACTTAAATGTTGTGAAGTGTCCAGAGATATTCAGCTATGGGTGGTATAGAAATGTAACATAATAATAATTATCAGTCCATATCCTCTTTATAGTATGTAAACTCCATTTGACAAATGTGGAAGTTAGTGAGATACGTTGCCACCAGGTTTCTTTTCATTTTTGTATTTCTGTCTTTTTTAATTTTTACCCTGGAATTTTTCATTCCTTTGCAGGTACAGGAAGAAAGCTCAGGTTTATACTGGTGATCCCAAATAATCTCTGAGCATTAACAGATGAGAAGGCATCCGTTTTAATAAAACATCCTGCTATCTGGTGTGATGGAAAGACTTTAAATATGAAGGAATGCCTTTCATTAATTTGATGGTTACATGGTGGAGCTCATGGGCCTGCATATAAATGAAGCATTAACAAAGTCTGTCCAATACCCATTGTCCTCTGCCATAGTTTGAAGGGGAAGAAGCGTTTCAACATAATCACCTAAGCACAAGGCATTCTGTTAAAGTATAAAGTAACCAGGCCTTGTGTGTGGAGAATGTTATCTGCAAAGTTACTGGCAAGACAGCTTGTCTAACATAAAGGAGCAGAGATCACAAACCCAGACAGATTGTTTCAGTTTGCAATTCGTATGAAGGACAGGAAACATACCATTTTGCATATGTAATGTTATAACCTTGCTCAGATTTTGTTGTCCTCCCGGTGTCCTAAGAGAAAGGTTTTTCTCCTCTTGAGAGTCTCAAGTGTTAACTTTTGGTCTGCAGAAAGATTTTGCCCTACAGCTGTTTGAATATTCAAGATCTACTATTTTAATCCTTGTGTGGTGACTCCAACTCTTAGATCAGAGGGTGGTTTTAATTTAGTATCCATCTTATATTTTAAGCTGTGTCAGCATGTGTATATTGGCTTTATTCTGTGATAGAAATACTGTTTTATTGTTGTGGTTCCTGTATAAGTCACATATTCTAATTCTTACACATGCATCAACCACCATTTGGAATATGCAAGCTGCTGTGGGGACATGCCATAAACAATACTTTGCCCTGAAAAGAAAGACTCCTGGGTTCCCACCATGTGCCAAGCCATGGTGTGCCCCCTCTGGAGAGTACACATCCAAGATGGTGACTGACACGCATCTTGGAGCCCTGCCTGCGGATTAGACCACAGTGGCTTATTGGGACATGCCAACTGGCTCAATGCGGTTTTGCTGCATTTTTAATTGAACTGTAAAATGTCTAGAGAAACCTATACATAAGCTGCCTCCAATCCAAGTTCAAGGTGCTGGTCTTAACCTACAAAGTCCTACACAGCTTGGGACCACAAAAATTGTGGGGGTGCCTCTCCCAGTCCTCAACTACCCAGATCCTACGCTCAACCCCTGGGGCCTTCCCCTGGGAACCAACCCCTTGAGAGGCTTGGAGGGTGGCAACTAGGGAGAGGACTTTTCTGTGCTGGCCCCCCATCTTTGGAACAACCTCCATGCTGTGGGCTACCTGGTGCCAAATTTGCTGTCTCTTTGACACCAGGTTGAGACAGCCCTCTCTGTGGAGGCCTTTAAAGTTCTCCCTGGTCATCCGGGAGCCTGAGCGATTTATCCAGGTAACTTTTCGTTCTTTCGTTCTTTTGTTCCTTCCTTCCTCTTGGCCAGCTCTTTTTTTCATATTAATTACTTAATGTATTTTAAAGCTATTTTATTTAATTTTTAAATGTTTTAAATGCTGTTTTATGTACTGTATGTTATTGTTTTCATATTCTGTTGTGAACTGCCCAGAGAGCTTCGGCTACAGGCAGTCTAGACATGTAATCAGTAATAATAAACATTGTTGAGGCATTAAGAGCACAATCTTACACATTTAGAAATCTGTGTCATGAGACAGCAAAGGCAGATTTCTATGTGTTTCAGCAGAAAGGATTCCGCCACAGAGGCTTGTGCGTGCTGAGAGTGTGGGACTTTTTCCTGTCTAAACATGCTCCTTTAACAAATACAACAAATGCATATATTTCATATTAAACACCATCAGCAGGAAGGGAAGGCTGAACTATTTTCTAAGAAACGTTACTTCTTTATCCATTTTGTATAACATCTCAGGTTTTTTGGAGTATTTTAGGACAGTCTCACAGCACTCCTGCTGATTAGGTCATTTGTATTCCCATTCTGGAGATAAGTAATCAAAGCTGAAAGACCTACTGAAGATACTCTAATGAATTAATTTATTCACGTGGTGCATTCTTTGAGCATTTTAATGTACTATATGAGTATAAATAATCAAAACCCATAATAAAACCAATGTCAACACAACACAACTCAACACAATTCAACACAACAAGCAATGTTCCATTTTGTTGCACACAAAAGCAGTCAATTATGTATAATTGCTAATATTGCAACTATATTGAGAACCACAAGCAATAGACTGGGACACATTGCGGTGTCAGGGCTATATCCGGGGGTGTCCAGCAGAAAGGGAAAGTTTGGCTTTGAGCTTATTAATAGTGTGAAGAGAAACCAGTTTGTGGCCGTGATTATGGCCCCTTGGAAACTCTCATGCTGATACCCCCCCACACACACTTCTAATTTAGCATCTCGGCGACCTTTGAAAGAATGGAATCAAAGCCTCAGCCTTGGCAAAGGGAGAAATAAGTCATCACCAGGGTCACCCAACATTTGTTATATGTTTGCAATAATTCTACCTGCGAGCTTCAAAGCCTCCACCAGCCCCTTGGGAGCCAAACACACTGCCACTCTCTGTGACTTGGTCTTCCAAATCCCTCTTCCTTTCCTCTCTCATCTTTCTCTGTCGCTTGGACTCAAAGGGACTTGCCTCGCTCTTTCCAGACTGCTACGATCATCTTCAGCTTCTACCCTGACAAAGCCTCTCACCATCCCTTACTGCATATTGTAAGTCCCTTTGCTTCTCTGTTTCCAAATGCTGAGGCCAGGGTTTTTAGAGCAGCTGCTTGCAGACAAAGGTGAAGCAAGCAACCCCTCAAATGTGGGCAGCATTTTGCTCTCCTTATTGCATCATCTCGCTTCCCACGGACGATCTGAAGATGCCGGGTTTGTTGCTGATTTATTGCTGACACATTCCCACTGCTGTGTCCTGGTGGATCGTTTTTGACAGACACAACGAAGGTGTAACAAGTGAAGTGGTCCCTACGATGACATGTTTGCTGTGCTTTGCACTATTCTATTTCTGTGTGCTGAGTGTATGGGAGTGATGGAAATATCTTGCTATCTCTTTGTCATTAAGTAGCAGCCTTTCTATCCTAAGGTTCCTACTGGGGTGATCCTGGAAAAGAAAGGCAGAAGATTGTCTCTAGCGAGCACTGATAGTTTATGGCCACACTTAAATCCGCACACTTACTCCAGATTAAATCCCACTGGAAAGGTTAGCAGATTTGGTTCAACTTGAAATGTGTGGAATAGTTAGCTTTGAAAAAACTAACTAAAATGGTTAGAACACACTGAGATCTAGCTGCTAAAATGCTGGACTTGGCACCTCTGGGTTCTAGTCCCCGCTCAGCCATGAAGTCCACTGGGTGACTTTGGGCTATTCTCACTCTCAGCCTCACCTACCTGCCAGGGTTGTTGCTGTGAGGATAGAACAGAGAGGAGGAGAAGCTTGTACGCTGTCCTGGGTTCCTCACATGAGGAAGAAAGGCCGGGTTAAATGCAGTGTCATAAATAGTAATTATTCAGGCCAGTGTATCTCACTGGCATTATTGCAACAAAGCTAACCTCGAACCTTCCCTCTGAAATACTGTGAAGGAGCATCCAAGCATTGGATTCCCCACCTCCCTGCTCAAGTGGTACATCCCACCAATGAATGCCTCACATGAGACTTCTGCTCATCTGGATTAAGACTGTGTTATGCAATCCCTTTCTTTTGCTTGACTGTGCTAGGTTTCTGAAGGCAGAGAACAACTGTCAGCTGCATATCTAGCTGCAAGCATTTGGCAAATCCTGCAAAAATTAGATATCATCCTGAGGCTTCCCACTGTAATAGCTTTGCACCAACTGAATATTCTGAGTTCACTGTTAACCAAGACTCTGGCAACAGGTAGCCCTGAAGCCTTTATTTTGATTTTTCTTTCATTTTTTCACTTATTTATCAGTCATTCAATAACTGTCACCCCCTGGGTGACATTTAAAATCAACCCATTTAAAATCTCAGAATCAGCACAATACAGTTGGATAAAAGCAGCATTAAAACTATCACAAAAGTAAAAGAAAAGTGATGAGTTACTAGGAAGCAGTAGATAAAGTGGCCCTAAAATAATTTCCTAAAAGCAAACCAGTTCCTATAAAAAAAAACCACATATGGTGTATAAGACAGGACTGAAAAAAGTATCAGATTTTGAAGGACTGTGAGAAAGAAAAGACCCCGGTTTGGTTCCGAGATTTAATATCTGTTAATGCAAGTGCCACCATTCTCTCTCTCTCTCTCTCTCTCTCTCTCTCTCTCTCTCTCTCTCTCACACAC
>NW_025335627.1:8776769-8783484 GCF_004798865.1 Varanus komodoensis
GAGAGAGAGAGAGAGAGAGAGAGAGAGAGAGAGAGAGAGAGAGAGAGAGAGAGAAATGGAGAAACAGAGGAGGGAGGGGGGCCCTTCACAAATGAGGGTACTTTATGCTCTTTTATGGCCACTTACCTTTGTGAGGGGACCCATTGAAGGACTTACATTGATGATCCTTGGTTCGTATCCCAGAAACTGCGCTACCTGCAGTTTCCAGAACATCTTCACAGGCAACTTCATGCACACTTTGAATGGAAATAAAGATAAAGAAGATGCTACTGGAGTGAAACAAGTTCTTCTGAGCCATGTCAAGTTGTAGTTCACATATCCAAACTTTGAGCCCTGGAGAATCCTCATGCTTCTAGTCCCAAAGCTAGTTCAAGACCTATTCCCGAGCGATAACTCTATTCCTTTAGGGAAAGGGATAAGCAACTCCCTGGGTCTAATTTTTCTATTGGCCACCCAGTAAGGGAGATCCACACCGCTGAGGTTCCTGCTCTAATGTTGAATTTGCTGCCAAAAATGGCAGCCACAAGAAAGATGCCTTTTTTATTTACAGCAAGTTACCCAGAACAGTGCACCTTGTTTTAAAGTCGTACCCCCCACCCCGCAAAGAACCCAGCCTTGCTGTAAAATGTAACATGCACTCCTCAGGTGTCTTGCTTTAAAGGAAATTCAGCTTTTGGACACCCAGCCACAGAGTTTCGGTGGTACAAGTGGAGGGGGCCACCTGTTATCCCAGCCCTGCAACCACTCCAGTAGAAATTGATCACACTTCTCTGAAGCCACCAGCAAGCCACCTGCTGAGAATTCCTGCTCACCTGGACTGAGCTTTCTTAGAACCTCACCAGTCCATTAAGGCAACCAGATGCAGTTTCTGCAAGTATCACCTCTTAACAAGCAATAATTGTACATTGAGGGGTTTCCCTTCTGTTGTGCTGGATGGATGTTTCTGCTGTCTCCAAGGAGAGGGCTGGATCCAGTGGGCTTGCACTACAGGAAGGTAGATTTTGGCTGAACATTAGGAGAAACTTCATGGCTCTGAGAAAAGCCATAGTGGAACCGATCATACAGAGCAATGGCTGATTTTCCCAGGTTGGAGGCATTCACATGAGGGGTCCGGACAGCCGTCTAGCAAGAACTGCAGCCTCCAAAGTTTCTTCCAACTCAGCATTTCAGTTATTCCCTTTCCTATTTCACTCTGGACAACAAACATCATTATTTTAAAATGGTGACACATGGAAATTTGCAGCATCTTCTAAGTGAGCTGTTCTTACTTATCAAATATTATTTTGGAGACAGTAAGTGGCAACTTGTTTACTGCGAAACACTATATTTAAAAAGCAACAAAAAACCATGACAGTCTATGATTAGCAAGAAAAACATTCTCAAAGCAGAAGTATACATAATTAAACTACAATGATAATTCCAGGGGTCTTCAACTCTAAAAAGTATTCCCATTGTCAGAAAAACAAAAAAATGAAAGAACTGCTTGAAATTAAATAAATTCACAGGAAAGATAGCATTCCTTGTAAATCCTCTCTACTAACTATTAAGAATCCTAGAATTATAGAATAGTAGAGCTGGAAGGGGCCAGAGTGCCACCAGGTCCTAGGGGTATGCAAGCAAAATGAGATGTTTTAGACCATTGCTCATTTTCATTGCTGGAAGCCTTGTTTGGCTCCAGTTTGGTAAAATCCTGTTTTTTTCAACAGCAGCAGCAACTGGCTGTTCTTCAGAGCCACTCCACAGATGGGCGTTCCAAGGGCTTTATTAGCAGTTGCACTGGGACAAACAGAAAGACACCCATTTGGTTCGCTCTTCCATTTGACCAGAAGCAAATGTCCACTTCTAACAAGAACGTTCCCTGCCATCCACATGACTCCTGTTCTTTGGTTCTCATTCAGATGTTTCCAGCATTTCTCTGGATTGCTGCTCCATATAAATTTGACAAAAAAGATTCAGGAAACCACAGAAATGATTGTTCTTGCTAGATGGATGCACAAATGCTCCCCATTATTTTGTGGCCGTTCTCAACCTGCCTGACATGTTCAAGATACAGATCTGCAAAAGGATTCTTGTTACCCAGCCCTGAGGGCGGCCTTCCTCGCCTGGTGGGGCAGCCACATTTCCAGGTGATGCATGTTCTGTGGGGACACGCAAAGCACAACCATTTTCCCACAACACACACACACAGAAAACAAGGAAGGGGAACTTCAGTTTTACTTCCATAGGAAAAGCAAACTTGCCTGTACTACAAGTTGAGGGAAAGCAAAAGCCAAATATTGCAAGATGTGTGGCTAATCCTCCTTGAGGGCCTCTGCTTTTATTCTCCACCTAGTCCTTTTCTGCTCATGACAATAACTGCAGAATAAACACATTCTTACTTCTTAACTGCAGGCAATGAACACACTTTTTATTTCTAGCTGGGCAGAGAATGCGACTGAAGTAGCCCAAAGGAAAGACCAAGTGGTGAAGCTTAATTCTAGCTTGTAATACAAAGTGCTAATACTGCTTAGGGTTGTTGTGGGAATAAGACTGAGAGCAGAAGGATGTAAGTTTGAGTTTGCTGTAAGAAGAAAGTGAGATGTTGCTCTAATTAATTTAATTAATTAATAATACAGGCCTCTTCAAAGATCAGTCCTAATGCTGGGCTTTTATATA
The DNA here is from genome assembly GCF_004798865.1 of Varanus komodoensis. Taxonomy (NCBI): domain Eukaryota; kingdom Metazoa; phylum Chordata; class Lepidosauria; order Squamata; family Varanidae; genus Varanus; species Varanus komodoensis. The sequence continues at coordinate 8,779,425 of NW_025335627.1, forward strand.
CAGACCTTTTGTTTCAGCAACACTTAAGTAATTATCGATTGAGTGTGACCCTGAAAAAAATCCACCATCTGATATGGAAAGTCTTCTGTGGGCAGACTTGGGGGCCAGCTTAGGCTTTTGTTGTGCATACACCTGCCATATTCATGGAATTTTTCAGAGAGTTTTATTCTTAAATTGCTCCTGTTCTTAAAAGAATCTCTCATTCTTTAAATGGAGGCTGTCAAGGTCTGGCATGTCACACATTAAAGAGACAGGTCACAAAATAATAATCCTAAAAGTGGGGGCTGGGGATGTGAAAGCAGAGCCACTTCATTTCCTTCCAAAATGACAGAGTTGTGTGCCATGTTGATCCCAAACTTGGCAAATAACCTTCTGTACTTCTAAATTTTAATTTTAATGTTTGGCCATTGTATATGCAATTGTTGTTTTTTCCCAGAATAGTGTTCTGGAGATGGAAGAAAGAAGGGAGACCAGCGTTTCTGACCTTTGCATGCTTCTTCTTGCCAAGGACATGATGACCTGCTCTCCATCTTCCTCTCACAGGCTTCCTCCATGGGCAAAACCCAAAACCCAAAGAACAGCTTTGGATGGGGGCAATTTTCATCCTGAGGAGGGGAGATGGGGGTCATGCTAACCCTCCTCCTTTATGCCATGGCCCCAGTGCTGATTGGAGGACCCCCAGCTTCATGGATCAACAGCCAAACCACCCACAAAATGCTCTGAAATGATCGATGCGATCACGTGTTTGATGTGACGCGCACACAGGTGCTAGGTTACCTTTGCTTAAAAATGCATTCTCTCTTCACGAGTATCCCTCACTTTCACTTTGCTCCCTGCCTTGAGACTATGCTGCTGCTTTTGCCTTTTAAAAACATTGTTTGCGTGCCTTGCCGTTCTGTAACATTGCTCAGCATGTGTGTGTGCTTAATGATCTGTAAACCACCATTCATGGCACAATGCCCTCCCTAAGTAGTGCACAAAATGTCATTTAAAAAAAAACCAATAATTAGCCAGTATAATTAATCATTCAATTATAGCCACAATAAGAACGAGAGATTTCTTTTCTTTAAAATGGGTGAGAGTGGCATCACACACGTGCCCTGAGAAAGAGAGCCCCACAGGTGTGGGCTTCACTCCCAAAGCCATGCCAAGCCAACATCACCTTTTCATGGGTCACAGAGATTGCTGGCCGCCCCAAGGGGCCCACTGAGATGGAAGCTGCAGGACAGGCACGCTTTTGTACGTACAGTTTCCACAGCACCACTATGATGGATGGGAAACCTATGCCCCTGCAGATGCTGCAGGACTCCCATCAGCCCCAGCTAGCATGATCAAGGGTCCAGGAGGGCAGGGCAGGGCAGGAGAGGAGGATACAGGGGCCAGATGTTGCAGGTCCCCCAGCCCTCATCTGAAATACCTTATTGCCAACTCCACTCCAGACCCTAAACGATACTGGAAAGGGCCCCTAGAAAACATCTCTGCATCTGGTATGCCATAGACAGGGACCCAGAAGAGGAAAAATGCTGGTGCATGAGGCTAGAGGAAATGCTATCTTTTTAGAGGGTCCCAAGTTCAGTTCCTGCATTTCTAGGAAAAGGGAAGTGAAAGCAAGCAGTGTAAAAATTAAAAGAAAAACCCTTTTTTCACAGTCCTGAGAGCCTGCAGTTCATCAAAGCAAATGATCGAGGACAAGAGTGATGCACAGCTAGACCTGGGGCGAGGCTGCCTCCAATGGAAGCTCCATCCGTGGTGCTAACCCTGGGATATCACATTCACACATGAGAGTCAGCACTTGACATTGCAGCCGTCAAGTGACACGCATGCAGGTGGTGAGCTCGACAGCATTAGTTCTCCTATGTACCACCTGGCTAATTAGCACAGGGTGCAGAAACCCAGAGCAAGCTCTCCGCCTGTTGCTCTTAGAAACCCAGGTCCTGGCACTACAGCTCCAGAGAAGTTAGTTGCTTGAGAACTGCAGCCTGAGTTCTTTCTGCTATACTTATTTCCATCATTAAATGGAATCTTCCATGTGGAAGTAGAGAAAGTTCTACCAGGAAGGTGAATGCTGCATTGCAGAGAACATAAAAATTTTAATGGCACCCATTATGTATAGTTATGAAGCAATTTGGGATCCTTGGAGATGAAAGGTGCCATGGACGTGAAAAGTGAAACAGCATTACCTCAAGATTTCGTGTATTTTTAATATTTCTTGACTTCCCTCTCGCTCAAAGGATCCCAAAGCCTGTTATGAACTCTCCATCGTTCAAGGACACTAATCAGCTGAATGGATATAATTCTGCCCATGAACGGAGGAAAAGAAACAACACTTGGCTGGCAAGCCTTGACTTACTTAGCATTCACATAGCCTTTCCTTGTCAGTAAGGCCTCCCTCGTACAAATATACAGACACGTGTGTCACACACATGCACACACACATGGAGGGAGACCAGGGGTGTGAAGTACTTTCTTGTGGCTTGAACCATGAAGGAGCTGTCAGCCACCTGCTTCTTTTCCGACCGATCAGCATTCCATCGACAGACCAGAGCAACTGACCACCAAATGATTGTGCTTTTCATGAACATTGTGCAACAATGCAGATCTCGCTGTAGAGAAGTACCTCCCCCCCCCACACACACACACACCCCGTGTGCAAAAAGGGAACATTTCAAGAGATGACAAGCATGTTTCGGGGCAACAAGATAAAATCCTTTCACCAAACTATGGCACATCTGTTTGCATGTGGGGAATTATTTATGAACACTGCCCTGAAATCAACATTTCTCTGCATATACGATGCTAATATGTCAGAAAAAGACAGAGCAGGAAACCTTTGTGAGGAGAATTAGAAATGAAGTGAATTTACCAGAAAAATCCTTTTCTATATGTGATGATGCCAAATGCTTACTGAATGTTCTACTTGGAAAATGCCTTGAAATCCAGTAAATCTGATAAGTGACAAAAGTATTTTATATTTGGCATTGTGCATAGCAGACATAAAAGTATTCAAAGGCATACAGTAGTATTCAGAACATGAAAACTAACATGCAGCTGTACTTATTTCCTGTACTTTTTTCTTAAAACAAACTCAAAGGGGCTTATATCATTCTCCATCTCCTGCTCTCCATCTTATCCCCACAACAATCCTGTGAGGTAGGCTGGGCTGAGAGTCCATGAGTGGCCCAAAGTCAGCCAGGTGGCTCCATGGTTGAGCAGGGACTGGAACCCAGATCGCCCGAATCCCACCAGCTCCTGCTTAGCTTTCCTACTAGCATTGTTAATTAGCTTAACCAATTATGTTGCATATTTTAATTCTTTTATTTATCTTGATATTTATATGATAGGATGTGATAAGAAACGAAATGATATCGTAGAACATGGTAACATATGATAGGAAAGCAACACTCACAATTTTCAATTTTTCAGATCATGCAGAGTAATTTCTAAAAATGACAGTTTTAAAACACTTGTTTAGGTAAAAAACATGTGAAACAATTTTGGAATGGAAACATCCTAGGTAGCCTGGTTGCATAGATAGTGCCTATGGCACATTAAACATCATTTTTGCATCCTCATTTCTCCCTCCTGTAAAAACTGAATTATAGTTGTTCACCTTCTTGGGCATGGGATATATTGAAGGCAAAGACAGGTTTGCTTGCTTGTTTAAAAAAAATGCAGCTAAAATTGCCCATGTCATACTCCCCTTATACAAATCTATAGTACAACCACACAGGGAATAGCATAAACATGCCAATCACCATCTCTCAAAGTAGTATTGTAGAGTTAGAAAGGGTACAGAAAAGAGAAACCAAACTAATCAAGGGGATATGAGGCAGCTTCTCGTAGAAAAAAAAAGTACGGTAGAGATGTACAAAATTATGCATGGTGTGGAGAAATGGGAGAGACGGAGGCCTTTTCTCTTCCTTTATCATAACACAATAACCTGGATTTATTTCATGAACCTGATTCACGTGAGACCCAGAACCAAAAAGAGGAAGTTTGCTTGCTTGTGTATTTTATTATTATTATTATTATTATTATTATTATTATTATTATTATTATT
>NW_025335627.1:8783584-8790798 GCF_004798865.1 Varanus komodoensis
TAGGCTGGAAGTCACCAGCGCGTGTGTCACCGTCGCCAGGCAGTCGTACTCCAGGAAGGGGTGCAGCTGATTAATCAGCCAAAGCTGAAGGAAGGCGCTCCTCGCCACCGCTGTCACCTGAGCTTCCAAAGAAAGCTCCGGGTCGAGGAGTACTTCTAAGCTGCGGACCTTGTCCCTAATCTTTTTTTTTTCCTTTCAAGGAGCTCAAGGCAAACTACATAATCTTCCTCCCCTTCCTCTCAGTTCTGTCCTCAGGTTGTTGGGCTGAGAGTCTGTGACTGGCCCAGAGTCACCCAGTTGGCTCTATGGCTGAGCGGGGACTAGAACCTGGATCTCCCAGATCCTAGTCCAACACTCTAACCACTCTATTTCACTGGTTCTTCTTCGAATAGGATTAAACGATTGGACATATCCATGGAGGAGGAGGAGGCTATCAGTGGGTACCATCTCTAGTGGCTATAGGCAGCACTCAATATCAGAGGCAGTGTGCCTAGGCACCCCAGTGGCTGGGAGGCTTGGGCAGGAGGTGCCACTGCACACAGGTCCTGCTTGGTGGGTTTCCATGGTCAGCTGGTTGGCCGCAGTGTGCACAGGATGCTGGACTAGAGGGTCTGATCCCATATGCATCTTCTTCCAATAGAAGGACCATAATGTTGTTTGTAAATTAAAGCTTTATAGAACTGGTAACTAGAATGGTATATTCTGTTTGTAAATGTTCCCAATGTATTGCAATGCTCTAAACATTTATGTTACGAATATTTAAACTGTAGTTTGTAAAATATGTTTGAAGCTCAAACTATGGAATTGGGGGATTCTTTTGACACAGTTTGCATCTTTAAGCAAAATTGGCTGTTTTTATGTATTTTAACAGCACCAAATGCTAGAATTAGGAAACATTCATAAGACTCCAGAGATTGTTCCCTTTTAAGTACTATAGGAATTAACAGCTTGGATAGAAGCAGGGATAATTTAAATAGTTTTTTACTTAAAATCTCTTGGAATATAATGGGACCTTTGTGTACTTTCCTGTTTCAGAATCAGTGCCAAAACCATAAACATCTAAAGTTTTCAGAATTATCTATAGCATTTAGTCTTCTCTGTTTAATTTCCGTAACGTGTCTGCTGGAGCAGCAAGCATTCATCCTCTGAAATCAATGATATGGTGATGGTTTTGCTGTTGCTCTTGGTGTCAGAATAATACAGGGAAAAGAGGGAGCTGATAATTATGACTTCACATTTATTTCTTCTCTTGGTGTCTCTGGGAAAGGGGTTAGATTAACGTACAGTGAGGAGAGTTGTCAAATTCGATCTCATTCAGGTTTTCCATTTCCACCACTTGTCTCCTTCAGTCTCAGCTGTGTGTAAGCCTTCCTGTCCACAACACAGAAATGTGTACAAATTTTTCAGATGTATTTTTCAAATTGAGCACATTCCAATACATTTCTCAAAAGGACACATTTTTCTATGTATCCACCATGGACTACAGTGTACTTCTGTGCCGTTTGAAATGTTCACCTTTTTCTTGTACGTTTTTCAAGTGTATGCATGTTAGCAAATGCCTTTTTGTTGTTTCTTTTCTTAGCAGTTTGTTTGTTTGCCATTTTGCAAAATGCAGTGCAATGTTAAGTTGCATGCCCGTCCGTATTCTACTTCAGCAGGTACAGGATGGGTCATCTTGGATTACAGTGTGAACTTGGTCTTACCCATTCCTGTGTGCTTGGAATCAAGTGGCTGCAAAGGTGGTGACTTGTAGGGGTGCATTTGGGCTCATCACTAGATGGAACTGATTTAAAGGGAGGCAGCTTGGAAATGCAGACATTTTCCTATATATCTGTCTGAACAAATTATATCTGTTAAGGACTTGGATTACTGTCATGGCTGACCTCCCCAAAGATTCTGGATATTCTGCATTGACACAACTGATTAGAATTCTTCATTAGACATTCTCTGCAGAACTACATTTCCAAAGGACACACTGAGAGAGGGTGTGAACGTGTAAACCTTCATAGGCCTTCGTCTTACATGGATCATTTTATTTTTCAACATTGTGCATTTTGTAATTGGCCACTAAATGTGTGAGCTGACTCCAAGTATTGTGAGAGTCACCATCTACATTTCACCTGCAGAGTTTCATCTGTGATGACCCTGTTGACATGTCTAAAGGATTATTTGGTGCTCCCGCCATCAGGTCATCACCATGAATGTGTGAACCAGAATAGTTTAGCTGTCCCTCTACAATAGGATCCTTGGGGTTGCCATCTGTTCCTAATTCTGATGGACTGCTCATAGTTTGGGAGCATTGCCCATCATAATTAGAAAAAAATATCATGAACAGAATCTGTCCATATTTTTTGTCAAGGCAGAAATGTGTGTACGAGCCAACAACAACTTCAATTGCCTTCAGTTTCAAAGCAATGTGTTGGGAGAGCATGGGAAATCATCTCTTGAAGGAAGTACAGAACAGTAAGTATGGTGTTGTTGTTTTTAAAATATCAACTAAAAGGGTAAGTTGTTTTGTCAGAAGGTAATACAAATGGTTGGGTTTTTGTAGGGCAGCCCAACTCCTAAAACCAGAAGTGAAGTGTAGGTGTCTCCACAACCTCTGAAGAGGGATCTGCCATCAGCATCAGCTGTTGACCAACTCCTTGGGTCAGAAGAAGCAGGGGACTCCTCTGTCTGTGGGGCTCTGCAGACATCGCAGCTTTACGGGAGCTATCCATGGTGCTGAAATCCATCCCCAAACCTGTTCTGCCACCATGGAGCACCATGAGGAGCTCCTGCGAAGCTCAAAGGAAAGCAACGGACTGATAGTCTTTAATGATTGTCTTCCCCAATTCAGTCCCTCCAGGGGTTTTGGACTATAATCCCTATCAACACCAACATGCATGGGCAGTGGCCAGGGATGATGGGGGTTATTGTCTAAAATATCTGGGGACAAACAAGTTGGGGAAAGAGGTTGTTTAGGATAGTTTTTCCCAGCGTATTGCTCTGCAGGGGTGTTGGACTAGAGCTTCCAGGATTCCTGGCCATTAACCAGGCTGGCTGCATCTGATGGGAGCTGAAGCCCAAATCCTCTGGAGAGTGGCAGGCCAAGAAATGCAGGTATAGGATAATTTATACACCAATTTGAAGCATGCCTACTAAGAATTCAGTCAAGTCAATAGGTCTTATTCCTAGGTAACTGTGCATAAGATTGTTACGACATGTTGTTGCAATGATATCCCCTCTTACATATGAAAAAGCCTGCAGAATTCAGTGGGACTTCCTTACATGTGTACCATTAGGTCGATGGCTTTCTTCAGGGCCCAGCTCTCCCTACCTTAGTGCCATCCTGACCTTCTAAAGTACAGTTCCCATAATCTATAACCATTGGCCCTGGTGGATCAGCTGATGGGAATTGCAGTTTAAAGCACCTGAAGGGATCTAGATTTAGGAAGGCTTCCGTGGAAGAATAGTTCCACCAACACCCAGTACCAGTGAATATGCCAATAATGCAACACAGGAGTAGTGCTTTATACTGTGCCATCTAGTCCAGGATTCTCATCAGTGGCTGTGAGCAGCTCACCAAGGTTTCTTTTCCAGCCCTACCTGGAGAAGTTGGGGATTGAACCTTGGCCAGCCTCTGAGCCCCTCCGTGTTCAGAGAAGGTATGCCTCTGAGTATGGCACGGGCAAAGAGCAGGAGCTGGTGAGCACTGCTGCAGCCTCTGGTGAGCTTTCAGAGGCCTCTGGCGATCATTCCCAGAGACGCAGTGCATAAGCAGATGGCCCTGAGGCCAGACTCTGATGTCCCTCCTCAGGCTGGGTTGGAGCTGCAGCCCAGTGGCTCCTTTTGGGGAAAGCTGGACCAAGTTGCCTGGCAGCTACTCATGGCTAGATGCAAAGTGCCTGTTGCAGCTGATACCTCCTAATAGTACTCCATAGTCTCTTTTGTCAAACTCATCGTCAAACTCATATAGAGCTTCCGACTGCAGGAGTGGGCAAATCTTGTTGTTTCACTCACTGTTGTTGTTGTTGTTATCCGTTGTTTTTCCCTTTCGTTCAAAACATATTTCTCTCATTTCTCCACCCATGATTTGTTTTTATTGCATACTGATTTCAGTGGGCAGCCTCAGACAGTCTTCTGGCATTCATGCTAATAGGAGCTTTCTTCTGTCCTGGTGAATGCAGAAAAATTGGAAAGGGTCCAGAGGAGGGCAACAAAATGATCCATTGTGTCTGGAAACACTGCCCTGAGCAGAGACTGAGAGAACAGGGTATGTTCAGCCTTGAAAAGAGATGACTACCAGGTGACATGATAGCAGTGTAAAAGTACCTCAAAGGCTGTCACAAAGAAGGAAAAGACCTATTCTCACTCATCCCAGATGGTAGGACACCTAACAATGAGAACATAAACTCATTACAAGGTATATATACATACATATGTACTAAATATCAGTATACGTACTGATATTTTCAGGGCATTATGACATGGAACCAGCAGCCTAGAGAGGTGGTGGGCTCTTCCACACCAGAGACATTCAAGGTGAAATTGGACAGCCATCTGAATGGGATGGTGTAAATTGGTGTCCTGCAACAGCAGGGGATTGGACCCGATGGCCTTCACTGACCCTTCCAACTCTACTCTTGTATGATTCTATGATTATTGCCCCATTATGCCTCATTTAAAAACAAACAAACAAGCCAGCCAAGTGGTATGTTTACTGATGATGCCTTTCACATCACCTCTTGGCCCACAGTCCTCTTGAAACAGGTAAGGCTGAGCTTAATGTCACCACTTCTCACTCTTTTGCACATCCAATTCACACAAGGACTTGCACATCAGTAGGAAGGAAACCAAGACTGCTCAGATCCAAGTAGATCCATTTAACTGGATTATGGAACAGCCAGTCTGTTCTTCTCTGTTGAGAAAAGCAAAATATGATTCATTGAAAGAAAAGCATATGTTCGGAGACAACGGGGTGCTATCAAATTGCATCAATAGCTAAAGTGGAACATTATCTTCCCCACCCTAGCATGTCAAAAAATGATCAATCATAACTTACTCCCCTTTGGGCATATTTTTCTTTGCAAACAGCTGCTAATTCTCTAACACAGGTTACAAAGAAGAAGAGAGTGTGATTTACTGCAGTTTAAAGTTGAAATTATTCCTTACTTGTGAAAGATCCAGATACTTTAGAATAGCAGTTATTTTTCTTATTTTTCCCCCTCCTCATCTCAACCCATTCCACCTCTTTTACTAAAATGCATTCTCCCAGGAGGAATAAGAGCATGACGGCATTTATTCTAACCGACTGATTGAAAGATTCCTACGTTTGTCTTGTTTGAAAGAGTAGGAAAGAATTGCTTATAGAGGCCATCTCTAATTAGAGATCAAAACATTGCTTCAGAACATTTCATCAGAAATGTAAATAGCTAATCAGTACCAGTGCAATGGCTTTGTTTTTTAATTAGCCCCATGCAAAGCCTCCTTGAAGTTAGAAGACAGTTTGGTCTCCTGCCTCAGAATTCGCAATCTTACCAATAGCTTCAAGCTGATGTTCCTTTTGAACTGCTTTCCCAGGGGGGAAACATTCCCAGTGGCCTAAATGTTGCATTTACATTTATTATTCTTCATCCCCAATAGCCTACCAGGCTTCAAAGATGCAAGTAGCAATCACCAGAGTTAGTACTGTGGAAAGAAAGTCATGAGTGCTTGGGAAGAATACAAGCATGGAATCATAAACAAGGTACTGCAATTAGATCTCTGCACTGACAGTGATAACACTGTACCTGCTTTCTCTCTTTTTGGACCTGCCTGCTAACACTTGAAACACCAGGATGGTTTCAGAGGCTTCAAGGAGACAAAAGGAGGCTTATTTGGCTCAAAGTGGCGATCTAGGGAGTCTCCATGAAGAAGGCTGAAATGCACCTTTGTTGCCATGAAAAAAATTCTCAACATTTTCTGGAGAAAATGAGAAATGCAAGGAGAGCAACATGAACTTGTCAAACAGTGAGCACTAAGTTAGTGGAAGTCACACACCCAATGACTTGGAGAAGACCTGCTTGGAAGCTGAGAAATGTCGTGGTCCACTCAATTAAAGCAACAGTTTATCTCTGTGGTGGTGATTCTTTGGGAGAGTTAAAAGAAGACGGGAGAAGGAGATGAAAGATTGAAGTGCACAGATTAGGTGTCCTGATTGATTGAATTCCTGGACATGGATGGAATCAGATTTTTATTTAAACCAAAATTGTGTTTCCCTTGTTTATTAACCACGTACTTAATGTGAGCTAGCAAATTTGCACAAGTGTACCTTATTGCTAATGTGCTGATGCAAATCAGAATAAAAACGAAAAGCTGTTCTGCAAGTTTATGGAATCCACATGCTCTGAAAAAGCCATCCCTATGTGGAATCCAAAGGTTAGATCCATAGAACTCTGAACTCATTTGAATCCATTGCAAATTTCCTTGACCTTCATATATATGGATAAATATGCAATGACAGGGTGGTATTTAGTCTTTCTGTCTGAGACACTAAAACATTGTAATCACAACAGAGCTTAAACCTCTATGAGATAAGAGAGCTGCATTTCCAACACTAGTATAGAAATGGCGCCTGCTGCTCATTTCTCCCTCTGAAAATATAGCAGCGGAGTGCAGAAACAATGTTCCCTGACTGCCCCCCATCCCCTCCAAATGTTTCTCTTCAATTTTAAACAATGAAATCAAAATTCGTGGAGTTAAGAATGAGGAATGATTCCTCTACAGAGGAACTGGACAGAGGCTATTGATCTCTCTGGCACATGATATTCACAGCCTAGTATGATCAATATGCTATTTCTGATCCAGTCATTTCTACAGTTCTACAGCTAGGATATTTTATAGGGAGATTATCCAGCACATGACAGACTTATAAAAATTTCAGTGTGAAAGACTGCCAGCAAAGTAGGTGAAGCAACAGAAATACCCGGACTAGCTCAGTTTTGACCTATTATAAACTGAACAAATTAAAGTAGGTGGTACTGTGCTATAACTGAAAGCCATGAACAGCTGGCTTCTTGACATTCTTTACCCACTCTGTGAGCAGAGAAATTGGCAGGACCATTGCAATACATTTCTCCAGAGGAAAAGAAAAAATTTCAAAAGTTTTTGCAGGATGAAGCTCCCCATTAGTTGTGCCAGTAGCACCCTTCCTTCCTTCCTTCCTTCCTTCCTTCCTTCCTTCCTTCCTTCCT
>NW_025335627.1:8790898-9014922 GCF_004798865.1 Varanus komodoensis
TCCTTCCTTCCTTCCTTCCTTCCTTCCTTCCTTCCTTCCTTCCTTCCGTCTGCCCTTCCACCCTTCCTTCCCTCCTTCCTTCTCAAAAATGATTGTTAAAAATACTGCAATGGTGTCAGCAATCTGGACTCCATTTTTGTATGCCCCAGATCTAGGATCATGTCACAGCACTGTGAAAGGAAAGTGGAAACCAGCATTTGAAACAAGCAGACAAGGGTACAGAATATTCGTATTGTGTCTGGGGGAGACATGGGTGTGAAAAAGAAATTCTCAGAAAATGTTTGGGCCAATTGCAGGTGAAGGCATCTTGTGAAATATATTCAGTAATGTCGGGTCCCAGCAAGCCACTTGGGGTTCCGGTCCTGTTCTCCCTGCTTCTCCAGATGCCTGTGCCTTCTTTTGCTGGACCCACACCCTCTCCACCAATGACCTGCCTTGTCTGCAGTTTTTTTCTTTACACATGGTTCAAATGCCCCAGCTAAGGTCTCATTCCTGGTGGTAAGAGCCTTACACTTAAATGCAAATGGTTATTTTGGCTCTCTTCCATCTCTGGCCCCAGAGTCCAGTAAAATGAGCTTCTGAGAACCTCTCCACAAATGAATCCAGCCCTCAGTTTCAATGAGGCTCTACACGCCTGCTCTAGCGTAATGTGTTCTGCCACCCACAACAAGACCAGTGCGTGTGACCAGAGGCAAAAAGAACATGGGACTGCTGAAGAATTTATGTGTTGCCCTGTTGGAGCACTGAAGACTAGTCCTTTGCCAACACACAATGTCTCACTGCGGATACAGGTCCTAGCATGAGTTTCTTCCTTGTGCCTCCTGTTTGTCCAAAGTTTCCTTCCTATTAAATTATACTGAAACTCCTGTTCTCAGAAATCCCATTCAGGTGAATGGGTTGGTGATGATGGATACCCTCTCTGAAAAGGGGCCTTCCTTTTAAGCCCTTTGTAAAGGGTTACTTAAGGCTGGTAGAGACATGTTGCCTTAGGACGGTGGTTTATAATACAGGGGAAATCACAACTAGACCACAATCATACAGTGAAATGTATGGCTTAACAAGGGTCTCCCTGCTCCATGCCCAGCTCAATGAATCTCAGATTTGATGAGACCCATTTAGTAATTAACGCAAGCGGTTATTTGGACAATGTTCCTTACTGCAGACTCCTCCATCCCGCTGTCCTCCAGATGTGCTGGACTGGGAGTGATCGGAGTTCCAGTCCAGCATATCCAGAGGCTGGGAAAAGTCATCTTTGCGGCATGTGAAGCCCTTGAATAAAACTGAAGGTAACAATCTGTAAATAAAGAACAGAATTGCTTGTATAACATGGCTATGAAGCCCCCCCCCTTTTCATTTTAGGGGATTCTTGTTCCTTTAAGGAGAATTTTGCTCTCCTTTCATGCCTGGTGCTTGCAGTAAGGATTACCATAGCTGGCTGCAGAGAAATTTGAGTTCTCCCGAGAAAAATCTCCTGAGTGATACCAGAAATGAGAACTGTATGAAAAGAGTATATTGCTACCTAAGGCCAATGTTCTTGCCACCATTGTGTACCTGAATGTTGCCAGCACAATAAAGAAAGAGAGAGCAGGTAGATGCAAAGAGGAGTTTCTTTTCATTTCCATGATGCTAAAAGTATTTAAGTAAATAATGTAACAAAAGAAATCCAAAATTTTATTTTGAAAACAGAAGCAATATGTAGATATATATTGACTTTAGTATGATTTTGCTAAAGTCCATAGGAATCTAAATTGTATTCTGGTTTTGCAAAGTGACAATACAGTAGACAGCCTGGGTTTTTCAAATAATACTACCCTTTAAGGGACAAGTATTTCTAATAAAAGTAAACATACGATGCCATCTGATAGGGCATTTAGCCATGGGTATATTTTCTTTTTTAGAAGGACTTGCTCAGAAATGTTTTAACAGAAAGTCAGTCTGGCACAATGCTTTCATACCACCTGTTTTCCTATTGGTGCATCCTAAAATTTACTTACAGGGAAGCCAAAAACAGGGTTTAGGAAAGCAGAGATGCTTGAGCTCATCCAAATTCTCTGAACTTCAGTTCAGCCCAGCTTGCCTCTATTCCTGACCTGTTTTCTGTTCACTTGAGCCAAAAATGGGCAGGAAACAGGAACTGTGGACATTTCTATGTGCATTTTTCAAAAGTGGACTCATTCCCCATTTACTAAAGTGTGAGCATGCATTTTTAAATGTGCATTTCAAAACATACTTTTCACCAAAGCAACTCTGTTCCTATTCACATTTGGTCATGCAAACAGGCAAGTTCAGGTTTTATTGAACTGATATAAAATTCTCCTAATCCATAGCTGAAAAAAGACTGCAGTTTAAAATGCTTGGTGGAGACCAAAAATTAATTTATTGGGACAAATGGGTCTTCAAACTAAGAATGGGTGAATCTGTCTGTTTTGCTTTCTCCCTCACTGTTTTTCTAAATTTAATCTTAAATTCCTTCTCTCCAGAATATAAAGAACATCATTAACTTTGATAAATTCTTTTCAAAACTGAATCAAAACCAAATTTTCATCCATGACCTCCTTACTAATCCATGTTTTGTTTTGTTTTTTAATCACCCATCAGATGTTTTGGGCATTACAGCTTCCTTCAGTCACCCTATTGATTTCAATTTCTTTCACCATTTCATCACTACACCATTTGAAATAATGTTTGGTCTTTTGCTTAGAAGAAAACTATCACCAAACTACTTCTCCAGAATCTGATCCGAAAATACATGTTGTCTTGCCAAATTCTGAAAAACCATGCCGGAAATACAGAGCAGCAAACTCCAGAGCAGAATCCAATCGGGTCCTATAACTGTCACTAGTTGTTGCCCTTTTGCTGTCTCTTTTAGCACATGGTTACTAAACGACAATTGCAGGAAATGGTTCTTTAGGTTCTTCTCTAAGTTGAAGTAGTTCCAGTTGTCACTAGTCCTGACAAATGTCAAAGAATCAAGCCAGGAAAAATGGTTCCCCAGAATATACTTGTGTATGAGCTTCTTAATTTTAAAGTGTTTGTGATCTTTTCAGAAGCTTTGGAGAAAGTTGTGTCAAAATTATTATTAGTAGTAGTAGTAGTAGTAGTAGTAGTAGTAGTAGTAGTAGTATTTGGAATTCTTGTATGCCGCCCCATTCGCAAACACCTCAGGGTGGCTTCCAACAAATAACTCTCAATACAAATACCTACAAATACAAATACCAAAAAAATGACCTTGATTAATATTGGTGGTTTGCCAGAAATGGCATGAGAGGGAACATGAGTGACCACAGGGAGAGAGCAAGTCTTCCCTTGGAAAATGTGCAAATCTTCTCACTTGGGAATGGCCTAGAAGGACTGAGAAGCAAACACAAGTCACTCCTGCTCCCTAATCCTATACCTGGAGAATCATCAGCTTTCCCAATAGGGAACTAGTATTTTGATACACTTTTTCTCTATTTCTTTTAGCAAACAAGACCAATTCCAGCAAGATTAGAGAAGATATTGTTTGTTTTCTTAATTCCTCCATGCGTTTCCGTTAATTCTCCAGCACAGCTCATCTCAGGGGTGAGCGTAATGTGGTTTATGCAGGTATGCTTGCTAAAGAAAAGTGCATATATTGAGAATAATGATCTGGCTGACATATGGAGCTTAAAGAAACAGACTGGCAATGTCCCTGCCCAGATTGAGCTGAAGGCTGGGTTTGATGCCTGCCTGCATCACTCTTTATGCCTCTAAGACATGGCATACATTTAAAATGTTGACTCGTTAAAAGGAAGTCCTTTGATAGGAATCAATGCTCATTTTGAGACACAGGTAGATGGACCAGAGAAAGAGAAAGCTTTTAACATGGCTACTTTCAGGGGTATGGATCCCATATAAACCAAGTTGCTTTGGGAGCCAGATACAATCTTGCTACAAATATATGAAGCCTTCACTTCAGCAGTGAAGGCTGCAAGATCAGCCCTGATGTCCCTGGCATTTCATGATTGCGGATCCTTCATTGCCGTAGAACAGCGAATCGAATGAAAGGCAAATGTGCCAAGGGACAAGAGCCAATTGAGATGTGTCCACCTATTTAATATGGAGATACTGTCCATTTTAGTAACAGATAGCAAGTTGTGAGCATGCTAGAACATTATGAATCATACAACAATTTCCAAATGGCACAAAAATAAAAAAGGAAGGAACAAAGGAGGGAGGGAGGAGATCACACTAATGTCTGTCCACTGCTCATGGTGAGACCTTATCCTTCTTCCTTCCGCTCTGAGGGCCTCCATGCTTTGGCAATAGGGAGAGTGTGGGGCGGTTGGTTGGAACAGGGAAGCTGTTGGATCCAACCTCATGGCTTCCTATCAACGCATGGCACAAAGTAAGCCAACCAAATATAATTCCATGTACCTTGCAGTGGAAAAGCTGGCAACTCAAAAGGCACATGTGGCCTTTAGGGGCCACCTGTAGAGCCCTTCCACGGACCCCCAGTCGTACCCTCCCACCAGTGCTGCTGCCCTTACCACGAGCGTGAGAGCACCCTAGCAAAGACAGACGGCCAGTGGCTCAGCATTTATACATCAGGAGGCCCTCCCAGTTCAGGACTGTTCCCTGTCGCTGTGCTTCTTATGAGGCCACCTGGCCAGGGAGTCCCCTCACATAGTTACTCACAGAAGATTGCCCTCTATTTAGCCCTTGCCCCCCACCCCACCCCATGTCGCCCACATCGCTGCCCTCCGGAGCCCTGCCCCTCCTAATCTTCTATTCTTTAAGGTTACTTTAAATTAAAAACTTTTAGAATCTGGGAGGCTGCCTTGCCGTAAAACAAAAACCCTCCAGCATGATCTCCATTTTCAAGAATCCCCATTGGCCTCAGAGGGATTCTTATAAAATGGGAGATGGTGAATAATTGCAGCCCGGCATTTCATTTGGACATCTCCCCAGGCTCAGAAAAAGAAAAGTTTAAATGAGGGTGGCAGGGATCATCCTGGGGAAGGGGATAAGATGGGGTGGCAGGGAGCAAGGGGGCGCTCTCCTGCCCTATATATGTGTTTGTGGCATGTTAGCTAGTTCCTGGGTTTGCTGCCGGTGGGTGCAATGTCTGGTTTGCCACAGTGTGTGTGTGTGTTCGCTTAGTCCGGGGTCCACTTATCTGTCTGCAGTGCTGGATGTGTTTGCTTGGGTTATTTTTGTGTGTCTTGTTAGTGTGAGTCGCCTAAGGTAGCTTCTGATATGCTGGGCGGTGTGTGAGTGTGTTTGTGAATGCAAATTTCTCCCTGATCCCCAGCAGTTTGCTTTCTATGAAACGGCTGCTGGAGCAGGAAATGGGAACCAGTTGGGTGAGCTGATGAAGCTTTAAAAATTCTATCCGTTCGTTACGCAGCTGCCTTTTTTCTCTGCCTCCCCTTTTCTACATCCTAAGCATAGCCCCACTATTTCTGCCCAGGACTCTCTGACAAATGGCAATGCTCCTTTTAGGAACTATATTACAATAAATAATATTAATAAAATGTGAAAGCAAATGAGATGACCAATCATTGCTTTTGTCATTTTTGGATAGATGGGCACCTCAAGGTTCAAGCAGAAGAGCAGAAATAACAGTTCATTCTGTGGATAAGGAATCGTGCAATAAATGGGGCACTGTTTCCCCAGATTCATTATTCATCTGGAGGAGCTGTTCCTTGGGAGACAAAATATATTCCAGTAGTGTCAGTTATGCATGGAAATGAGCCCAAGCACTCCTGGGTGCAAGAAGTTTTGGTAAGTACCAAGATGTACAAATGAAGCACCAGAGAGAAACTTGGGTGAATATTACAGTTCATCCATTTCCATCGGAAAATTATCTTACAGTTCACAGTAATGTAGTTAATGAAAGGCAGGTGAGTGCTTTGGCATGGAAACTCACTCTGTTTTCCTTTTGCTCTTTCTTCTGCTCTTCCTTCACCTCACAACTATAAGAACAGAAGGAGTGGGTGACATGGCTTGTCAGAAAGCCAGCAAAAGGTATCCTGCCTCCAACCAGCCCTGGATCCTTGGAAGATCATGCACAAAAGCCAGCAACTGTTCAGAGGAGCTCCGGAATTGTCTCTGTCAGCATCTCCTTACACTAATTCATGATAACAGAAGTTGTGGGTCTGGTTACCCCAGCCAAGCATTCTGCCTGCAAAATTGTCAGCTTGACATCCCAATGAACTGGATTATGGTTCATCCCTCCAAAAATAAAATAATAGATAAATAAAACAAAATAAAATTGTTAGCAGGAGGCCACCCCCAAACCAGGAATTGGGCAAAATTCAATCAGTGCACACTTTATTGCAAGTTTACCTAATTTCTCATTTTCAAACCACAATGGAAATCACCCTTCTAAATTTGTATATCTCTGAATTTTGCAGTGCCATTCTCCACTCGAAAGATATGTGTGTGTGATGGGAGAAATAACGCGAAATCTATTGTGTTGTGGAAATGGCTTGCAAAAAAATAAATTGTGCATGTTAAGCTATGGTGGCACCATGTTTGGGGGGAGGGGCTTTGGGCAAGACTCCTTCAATAGGTCCTTCTTGCAATTAGTCCACTTTTTCATCACCATCGTCTTTCACTGGCTTCTCTTGCTCATTTCCATTACTGCCACTGCTTGCATGCTTGCTTGCTTTCTTGGTGGACTGGGGGTTAATGAACATGTAGGCAGTGGAACCCACTGCTCTTCCTTTCCACCACCATCGTCTGGGCCACAACAAGTGGCAGGGAAAAAGGGGGGGCAACTCCAGAGGAATTTTGCCAGTGTACCCCTGCCTTAACAGGTCCTTGGTAGGCTTCCAACTGTGCCTCCTCTTGCTGCCTCCATGAAGTTAGCTCAATATGTTTACAATAGTGCATGGACTTGGAGCGACATGCAGAAAAATGCTGCTTAATCTTCATGCACACTTCTTTTAACTATACTTTGGGATGAGCCAAAGTTAAGACTGGAGAAATATTTGAGATTTCAATGAACTGGGCTGGGAAACTGAGAAAAAATGACAGGTTCGTTCAGTCTTTCTGCAAACATGGAGATTCCAGTTTGAGCTATTCTTGCTACAGCGCAGGTGCATCCATGAGGCCGAACAGTTCGATATTGCTTTGGGAAAGGCCGTAGATAAACGCCAAGTGCCAAAGCCAAGGCCCCGTTAGCCAGCATACTGTGCTGCCTCGCTTCATTACTGATTCCCTCGCACAATGTGATCTCATAATATATTATCCTATCCATGCCGTTTCCAAACACAGCATAGCTAGCCAGCTGGCACCCATTTGCCACAAACAGCGAGACAGATTCCTTCGGTAGCCTGGCACAGGAGATGCATTTAAAGCACTCGCTGGAGGCTTGGGTTTATAATCACCTGTCACTGCCTCAATTAGACGATCAAGTGTCAGAGTTCCAGGCGTGTGTGACTCCAATTGAGTACAAATCAGTCCATCGGTTTCGCAGCCCACCACTCCGAGTAAGAGATTCCTTTTCTGCTTTTACTTTGCCTATTCCATCATTCATAGCTCGCTAACAAGAAGCTCATTAGTTACTCGTTTCCTTGTGATGGTGTGACTACAACAGTACACTCTGCAGGAGGGTGGTACACCATTTCGATGCATGATCGGGAAGCTGAAACGGAAGCCTCCCTTATGTCCATGTGCATTTTTTTTCCTCACCAAAGAACATGAAAAACAAAAGCATGCACCAGCTAGTACACACACGGAAGTTACTTGGACAACTGTTTTTCTAAAACAAGCAGGTGGTTTGCTTGCAGAATGGAGCTGCAATTAGAAGGCCCCATTTGACAGGCTTCTGGAGGACTGTCTTCTGCTTTAAAGACACCCTCTCCTGTCCAGTCTAAATCCAGTTTAACCCCCCATAACCAGTTGAAGAAAGAGCAGGGCCTTGGACTAGCCTGGCATCAGCACAGGGTCAGCAGACCCAGCAAGGTGCTCAGGCCTGTGGGTCACAGTCCTCCAGCACTGGTGCATTTCTACTGCAGGTATAACCATTGTTTCTAACTGTGTATTTACATATATGCATTACCATATGCAAATGTTATGCAAAGAGGCATCCCCTTGCATCCTTGCTTTCGAAGATGCACTTCCTCTTCTCTCTTTTTTAATGATTCTTAGGAGGCCACCCGACCCCAAATCCACTCAGATCCTGTGTGAGGGGAAGGTCTGTGCAACTTGAACCCAGACGACCAACCAGCTGCAGACTCCTCACCTTGAATACAGTCCAACATCCAGAGTTCATCTGATGCACACGACACATGGCTTGATTGCCTATCAGTTTCTGCAGTGTCTGCCTGTCAGAAGCAACTGGAACAGTTCTTTGAACCTCAGTGGGCCACCACACACAGCTCATGAACTACCCTGCATGTGAGTTGTGGGTTCTACAAGTCACGTGTTCTCAAAACATGCTATGCAGAACCACCTGGGAGACTGAAGGCAACAGGAAACCAATATGGTTGTCCTTTGCCTCCTGGCCTGGCCTGACAGAAGGACAGAAGACTGGGGAAGGCAGGCTGTTCCACCAGCCCTGAGGAAAGGCCAGCCCCATCAGGACTCCTCCTCCATCAGCTGCCACCAGCCATGGTCTCTCCAGCAGGCTCAGCTGAGAGAAACGGAAGTGAGAGGTAGAGCGATTTCACCAGTCCTGCTGAAAGACTGTTGATTTGGTTTTGCATCTTCTCTCCTCATAACTTGCTGTATCCTTTTGGACTGTAAGCTTGTGGGCAGTCTTGTGTTACTGATTATATGTAAGCTGCTCCAGGAGACTGTGCAGCTGAGGCGTGGGATAAAAATGCTTCTGATACATAGATTCCTCCCATCCCCGGTGGCACATGGAGGCAGTTCTAGACACCAGATAACAGGGATCGGTTGACGGTATCTCCAGATGTTGAGAATTTTAACTTCCAGAAGGCACTGCCGGTATGGCAATGGTCAGGAATGCTGGGAGTGGAAATCTAAAACTTCTGGAGATCCACTTTCTGCCCACCCCTGCTCTATAAAAGGGAAACATAGGGACCCGATTCAATTTGCATCACTGCATTTGGTGCCTTATTACTATTGCATTGCAAATAAACCCCAGCTTTTGCCCTCTTATGAGGAACCCAAGGTGGCTTACATAGTTCCATTTTATCCTCACATCAACAGTGTGGGTTAGGCTGAATATCAGGGCCAGGCCTAAAATCACCCAGTAAGCTTCATGGCCGAGTGGGGACTAGAACCCGGATCTCCCAGGTCCCCAGTCCAACAATCTAACTGCCACACCACACTGGCTATCATAAAAGGCACCAGACTCAGAGGATGGATGAGAAATGGAGATGGTAACTTTCTTGCTTCTTTCCAACTGTCCACTGATTTACACAGGTCACATAAGGTGGTCTTGGATTAGTGATTTACTTGTAAGGAAACATGCAGTTTTGTTTACAGAGCATGCATTTCTGCTGAACCTCTGCTGATCGAATAAATATTGCATTATGGTATACAGAAACCAAGCAGAAAACAGATAAAAGATTAATGCCATTTTCCTCTTTGGAAGAGAAGGATATGATTCAAGTCATAAAAATCACAAAGGCCTTTGGTATCAGGCATACTTCACATCTGGGCACCTTTTGAAGTAGGAAAATAGTAGGTTGTTTCATTTGTCATTGTTCATTCTCTCTTTTTCTCCTTTGCCTTTCTTCTTGTTTTATCCTCCCATTTCATTTTTTGCTAATCATTTTTCCCAGTATTTATCAAGTACATTGTTTATAGTTTCCAGAATGCAAGCTTTTTACTGAAACTTCCAGAAATGTTACCTACAGCTTTGTCTTTGCAACAATCAGAATGCTGTAATGGAACAACTGGAGATTTAAGAATAAATTAGATACTTGGATTGTGGATGCAATGTATTTACGTGTTTAGCTTTTATTCCATGTAATCCCACACGTATTGGGGCAGAAGTGGTGGAAGTTCAAAAAATGACTAGCCATATATTTGGGGAATGTCTTAAAAGGTAGGGAGAAAGTGCCATCCTATGTGTTGGGGATTTATAGGGATGTACATTTCCATTTGCACTGCAACACAGGTAAAATATATCCTGCCCAACAAGGTATAGTATAAATAGGTAAAGGTAAAGGTTTTCCCATGACTAAGTCCAATTGTGTCTGACTCTAGGGGTGGTGCTTATCTCCATTTCTTAGCCATTATCCGCAGACAGTTTCCATGGTCATGTGGCCAGCATGACCAAACAAAGAATGCTGTTACCTTCCCACCAAAGTGGTACCTATTTATCTACTTGTGTTTATTTATTTTTTGTTTGTTTGTTTAAAACTTTTCCAGACCATCCCTTAATGAAGTCTCAGGACAGTTTAACAACACAAAATGTAAACTAAAGCACAGCATCCTAAAAATTCAACTGATAATAAAACCCCAATTAAAACAATCAGATCTTAAAACTTTGGGAAAATAAAAAGGTTTTAACTTGGTGCTGAAAAGAATAAAGTGATGGCACCAGGCAAACCTCTTTGGGGAGCAAATTCCAAAATTGGGGTGATACAGTAGAAAAGGCCCTTCTCCGGGTAGTCACCCTCCTGATCTCCTTGCATGCTTTCGAACTGCTCGGTTGGCAGAAGCTGGGACAAAGCAACAACAGGGGCTCACCCCGTCAGGTGGATTTGAACTGCCAACCTTTTGATCAACAAACCCAGCAGCTCTCTGGTTTAACCCACTGCACCGTCCTCATCCCTAGTGTATCTAATACTGTACCTTTGAATGGGAATCCTATGAGCATGGCCAACAGACCAAAGAGCTACCTTGTTCTCATTTATCTCTTTGGTGTCTTGACATACAGTACTGGCCGCTGGGGTGCCCTGCCAGACTTGTGGGTTGGGGCAACTAACCCTAAGCAGAAACAAGAGGTCTGCCCAGCAGCAGAAACCCATTGCTCAGAACAGGCAAACTGAGGCATGTAAATTTACTTCCAGATCACAAGATCAAAGCAAAAATCAGGAGTGACTCTGATCCTTACAACACAAGAGGCATCCCTTTGAGCCCACATTTGTCTGCTCAACTAGTAAATTTGGGATGGTGGGGAGAGATTTCATTTCAGTTCTGCTTAGATAAGAATTTGCTGAAATTCACAAACTCCTCCATGTTGGGGGTGGGGGGAGAACTTGGAGGTGTTCTTTTTTAAGAATGTGGGGGAAACCAAAACTGAGCCATTCATCCACCCAGCACTTAAAGGCTGTGTCTGAATCCTGGTGTATTCAACCATGACTGTGCTGAATTAGGATTGCCCTGAAAAACTAAATGTGAGAGAAAATGAAACTGACAGATTCACCCACCCCTGTATAGAAGACGGCAAAGTAAGGAAAGTAATTTCGAGATCATAAATGTAAATTAGAAAGGGAAATACCTCACAATGCAGTACAGTAAAGCACTTTCCAGATCCACATTTTTCTGCTCCATCAGCAGCTTATTGTATAGAAAAAGGCAAATTGAGGCAAGGAACTTGAAAATGGCAAGTGTGAAGCAAAGTGAACTATAGAGAGGGAGAAGAAAGAAACACTGGAAGACAAAATAGAACTATTAGGACCTATACTGAGGTCTGAATAGTCCCCGTAGCCCCAGGATGCATTTAAGAAACCCAGAAAAATAGCCAGGATAATGGGGAAAAATTGGAAGACACTGGGGGAGGGAGCTAGCCTAAGATACAAGAAAAGCCATGCTAGATCAGACCAAATATTGAGCTCAGCATTCTAGCGGGAAGCCCTTAAATGAAAATGAGCGCAAGGCTTCCCTCTCCAGCAACCGGCATCTATGGACTTCGTGCCTCTTAGACTGGTGTATGGTCATCATGGCTAGCGTCCTTCATGATCTTGAGGGTCTTACCTTCTGTGAGAACCTTCTAACGGGGTAGGACGATGTGGTAAAAGATGTGGCATACCCTTGACCCTGCAATCCCCAGCAAGGTATGTGTGAGCATCGCTGTGCCTGATGCCACCTTCCTTGATGCCCCCAGGCTCCTTGCTCCTCCTCCTTTTCTAAATTTATTATCTTTTTTTCTTTTGTATTTGTATTTAGAAGGCCTGTCTGTTATGACAGTAGGTTGATAAGCAGACTTGATAATTTAAGACTTCTCAGGAGAAGCACTGTAAGTGACCATACCTGGATCCAAGACTAACGTAATTGTAGGTATATGCTATCATTCTCCAGACCAGAATGCTCAGGGTTATCTTGAGATGGAGAATGAGATTAGGGAGGCCTCAAGCAACAGCATTGCTGTCGTGAAGGGTGACTTCAACTACTCCCACATTGATTGGATAAACATCATGTCCCTGTTCTGCCAGAGAGGTACATTTCTCAGTTTCCTAAATGACCATGCCCAAGAGCAGCTGGTCATAGAATCAACCAAAGGAGAGGAGTTCTGGATTTAATCCTAGGTAGGGTTGCCCAGGACATCGTACAGGATGTAAATGTTGCTGAACCAGTTAGAATCGATGGACACAGTACTCTCAGATTTAATATATGGATAGGTGGAAGATTGCTGAAGAGGTCCAACATGGTCACATTTGACTTCAAAAGAGGAAACTTCTCTGCAGTGATGAAACAGGTAAAAAAAAGAAGTTGAAGAGGGAAATCAAGAGGGTTTAAATCCCTTCAAAATACTTAGAGATTTCCCAAAACCACAATATTAGAAGCACAGAGACCATGTATACCACAAGTTAGGAAAGGGGGCATGAAGTCCAAGAGGTCACCAATATGGTTAGCAAGTAGAGTCAAAGAAGCTATTGGAGAGAACAAGACTTCCTTCAAGAAATAGAAATCTTGCTCAAATCAGGAAAGCAAGAGGGAGCACAAGGTTCCACAAGCAGAAAATAAGAGAAGCGAAGAGGCGTCTTGAGGGGCACATCACTAACAGCATCAAGGCCAATGGCAAAGAATTCCTTACACAGATCAGATGGAGCACAGAGGCCGTTGGTCCGTTGGTTGATGGGAGCACTTAAGGGCGATAAGGCGGCTGCAGAAAAGCTGAATGAATTCTTTTCATCTGTGTTTGCAGCAGAAGATGCAGAGATTAGGTATTCTGGAAGGGAACCTGAGGAATTGAGGCAGATTGTAGTGACAAAAGATGAAATTTCCAACCTGTTTCCAACCAACCAACCAGACAAACTGTTACTGGCAAAGTTAATAAATCACCAGACCCAGATGTATCCATCCTACAGTTCTTAAAGAGCTCAAATATGAAACTGCAGGCCTTCTTACCAAAATATGTAACATTTCCCTTAAGATCAGCCTCTGTATCTGGGGGAATGGAGAATGGCCAATGTAACACCAAATTTTAAAAAAGGGAAAATCCAGAAAATTGCAGGCCAGTTAGCTTAACAACTGTCCTGGGTAAATTAGTTGAACATGTTATCAAAGTTAACATCAGTAAACATATAGAAGGACATATAATAAGTTAACTTATTAAAGTTAACATCAGTAAACATATAGAAGGACAAAACCTGCTGAAAAATAATCAATATGGCTTCTTCAAGAAGTCCTGTCTCAATAACTTATTAGAATTTGGGCGGAATGTCGATAAGCACATGGAAGGATCTGGTAGACGTTGTTTACTTGGGCTTCCAAAAAGCTTTTGATAAAGTCCCTCACCAAAGACACCTAAGCAAACTTAGCAGTCATGGAATAAGAGGGGAGCAAGGTCTTCTTATGGATCAGTAACTGCTTAAAGAACAGAAAAGAGAGAGTGGGAATAAACAGCAATTTATCCCAGTGAAGGGAAGTAACCAGTGGGATTCCAGCTGTCCTGTATTAAGACCAATACTTTTCAACCTAATTCTAGAATGATCTAGAATTAGGAGTAAGCACTAATGTGACCATGTTTACTGAGGACAGCAAACTATTGAAGGAGGTTAAAACCAGTAGGGATTGTGAAGTACTCCAACAGAATCTCTCCAAGTTGGGAGAATGGATATCACAAAGGTAGATGCAGTTCAGCATAAATAAGTGTAAAGTAATGCATGTAGGGGCAAAATATTCAAACTTCAAGTTTAGGCCAATGGAATCTGAGCTAGCAGTGGCTGATCAAAACTGCGGGGTCATGATGGACAGCCTAGTGAAAATGTCAACCCAGTGTGCACCTGCTGTCAAAAAAAGATCAAATCCATGCCAGGCATACTCAGGAAAGGAATTGAAAATAAAACTGCCAAGATCGTACTTCCTTTATACAATTCTTTGGTGCAACTACACTGAGAATATCACACACAGTTCTGGTCATTGCACCTGAAAAAGGAGATTGCTGAGCTGGAAAAAGTGCAGAGAAAGGCAACTAAAATGATGAAGGGGTTGGAGCAACTCTCCTATGAGGAACAGTTACAACAGGTGGGATTGTTTAGCTTAGAAAAAAGGTGAGTCAGAGGAGACATGACAGAGCGTGGTAGAAATGCGTGGTGTGGAGACATTTATCTCTCCCTCCCATAACACTAGAAGCCAAGGTCATCCCATGGAGTGACTGGTGGGAGATTTAGCACAGATTAAAAAACCTGCTTAGTCACACAGCACAGAGTCTATGGAACTAAGGAATGTGCTGCCACAGGAGGTGGTGATGGCCACCAGGTGGCTTTAAAAGAGGACTGGACAAATTCATATCGAAGACTATCTGTGTCTAGCAGCCCTACCGTTGTTCCTTAGTTAGTGCAAAGAGAGAAGGGCAGAGCGAGATTATGAATTACATGTGCTGTTTATGATTTATGACTTCATTTGTGTACATTTGTATTTTTGTATGCCCACCCAAGTGGACATTTCATACTTTTTCTGACAGGGAAGTGCCTTCTGCATATGAAGGCATGTACATAAAAGTATTAAACATAATACACCTGAAGAAGCATTTGCTTTGCAATGAAATCATAAATACTCTGAGCCCAAAAGCATCTAAGATACCATGGCCTTTTCAAACCCTGCAAGTAATGAGTGCAGTAACTACATATCTTGTCACATCTGATTTCTGACAAAAATAATCAGTTTTACTGTTTGGAAGTCACTTGAGTAATTTACAACGGTGACGAATTCCAAAGTACTGTTCTTTCATCACTGTTGTTTTTATTTAAGAGATCAGGAAAGTCTGAATTTACACAAGGTTGCCTAATGAGATGCTAACTTGGAGCCACTGCTAGTCTCGGAGCTCCCGTCCATGTCAAGGAAGTGAGGCTGTTCTGCACTTTCCTCTTTTTTGCAAGTCCACTTCAGTCTGTCTTGCACTTTGAGTGAAATTCACACCTGAAGTGACTGCTCTGGAGCAGGGATGACATGCTGCACTTTCTTTAGGGACTGAAGTGGCAAAGTGTGGAAAAATATCCTTGCTGATATTTGTGTGCTTTGTGGATGGATGGATGACCCGTTGCTCCCAATCCAACCATTCCCTTCCCTGTGTGGTAGCAATGTACATATGGCCCCAAAAGAGGGAAATAGAGAGTCATAAAAAGAGTGCAAAGATGTGCACTGGAATAATATTTGCAGATCCAATCCGTATTTAGGAATAATAAATTCAGTTTAAATGGAAATGTGTCCTATCTCATCACCATGAACAAGGCTGGCCAAGCGTCTTGCCTGTCTTGCTCATGCCACTGCCCAGGAGCTCACTGCTGATGGGCAACTTCACAGCCCCTGTTCTGCCTCCATACCATTTGCTGACTCTAAAGTAGGGCTGGACACGGCTTCAGACAGGAGGCACCTTCAGGTAGAGGGCAGTTCTCCAAACTGGAGGGCTCTTCTACATAAAGTGGAATAACTGGCCAGCCTACTTCTCTGTAGTCATAGTTTAGCAGAAGATGGTTTAAACACAAAGGCAACCAGTTATAAAATAAATTCAGCCACTGCACTACAGTTCCCAGGATCCTTTGGAGGAAAACTTTGCAGTCCAAGAAGCAGAAAACTAATGAGTGTCTGTAGTGTCTATGACTGTCAAAATTAATCTCACAAGGCAATTCTTTTGGTTTTATAGACACATGTGAGTTACTTATTTTCAATTACAGTCCCAAAGTTATGAATGCCAAAGTTACAAACAACCTGTACTTATCAAACTGTCATAAAGCCTACTATTTAAAAAAAATACTGCGGAAAATTGTCAGAACCATAGAGAGAGAAGAAGCAAAAGGGGAGAGAGGGAGGCTGTCAAAGTATTACCATAGAGAGAGGGGAAGTGAGAGGAGAGAGAGGGAGGCCTCCAGAGCATGCCATCTGGGAAGGAAATCCCACAATCATTTCCTTGCTGCAAGGAAGGCCACTGGCTAAGTGGAGTAAAAATCTACAGGGACCCCTTTACCTTTACCCCAGCGAGCTATGCCTGATGCCATTTTTGCTTCCTTTTTGGCACCAAGTTAAAACTGTTTTTTATTATTTTCCAGATATTTTAATATAGAAGTGCTAGTTTTAATGCTGTTTTAATGATTATTTTATTTTTATTTTGATGCTGTGCAGTGAATTAACCCTGGCTAAAGCCTCTGTGGGCTGTTGATGCCATGGTTTTATTGTTTACTGGGTTTTAAATACAAGTATGCTATTGGTTGTTTTATATGAGTTTTTTTTTCAAATTAGTAAACCACCCAGACAAGCTTTGGGCTATGGGGAGGTATAGAAAAGCAATAAATAAATAAATGCTACAGTGCCCCAGAATCTTACAAATCAGCTTTATGGACTTTTGCTTTGATTACTCTCCAAAAATCTCTCCCACCAGCTGCAAAAAAAAAAAGGGGGGGGTATAGAACCACAATTAAAATATTCCTGGTGGCCAATGTGCAGAACCATGTTTTATATCTGAAGCCAGAGAAGAATTTCCAGGAGAAATAACACATGATTCCTGCTTCTTCAGAGCATAGTGTAATTGCGGAGGGTGGACTTGGGCAACAGCATCTGTGCAGCAGCCCTGTGGCAAGCCTATGACGGCTTAGCTGCCAATGCAGCCATTCCTGTTCCTTCCCCCTGTTCCACATGGAGAATGCATTGGCCATTCTATCACCCCAGACTGTCCTCTGTGCTTGGAAAAAGCCTCCTTCTGGATGTTATGGGCGGTTCCCAATGCTGCCACACCACCTGTGCCACTGACAAGGCCCTTTGGTAGTGGACGGTATACAAAAGTTTCAAATAAACAAATAAAAACAGTGTAAGCCATTGTCAGTGCAGCATCGATAAGAGTCCCTTCCTGCCCCGCTCATGCCCCGGCTGAGACACGAGAGAGCTGTGGAAGAAACCGGAACACTGCAGCTCCGGCACCTGCCAAGGAAGGCCCAGATTCTATATGCACGTGTACATCTTGAACAGGGTATGGTATACCTGCAATGTAGCCAACGCCATTAGGACAAAGACCATCCTGTTCTGAGGACTCTGGATGAGCTTTACCTTACCCCCTCCATCCTAACCTTTTATGATTGCATTAAATTGGGGGCCACACCATTATTTCTTTTTTAATTATTTTAGCCCAAGCCAAAGCGTGATTCAAGCATGTATTTTACCTTCTTGGGTTCATGTTTTTTGACCCCAGGTAGCTCTGAAATCAATATCACGGACGTTTGATTAGCAGGTAAAAAATGAAGTAGCTACTCCACTTGCTAATTTTGCTCTCCTGTAATGGGTTCTGCCGCTAGTCCTTTCAAAAGCACCGAAGTTTTCTTTCTCCCCTCTCCGCTCCACCCCCACCCACACGTTCCTCTAGATGACATCCAATGATAATGGCCATCACACGATGGGAAATTAATTGGGAGAACATTTCTGCCCTGCCATAATTTTATCATCCGTTCTACTGCCTGCTATTAGCAGGAATCCGAAACCCCATGGGTGTTTCAAGTGAATCTCTCTCTTAGCCGAACGCACAGTCTAGAGGTCAGAGTGTTAGCTCCTTCCATCAGCCAGGTGTCAAATCACTGTCGAAAGTAAATTACTGGGGTATTATTTTTTTCTTTATTTTTTTGCCTTCCAGCCTTATGCTTTGGCACATGAGTTGATTTGTATCAAGCCAGTGGGGACAAGAAAGTGCTGGTGGCCATGAGAGACTTCTTGCGCCAAGGTACTTATTGGAACCATTACGTGTCAACTTGAATCCATGCAGCTGTGTGGGTGATTGAGTGCCCCATTATAAACATTAAAGCCGCATTATGAAATCATGGATTCTGAGTCATCCGTTGCTGTTTCTCTAGCTTACTCCAGTGCCATATGTTACCAAATGGGAGGAGCAAGGGATGGGGTGGGGGGGGGAGGTCCATTTTGATGCCATGAAATCTGTTCCTGACCTGAACGATATATACAAATGCCCTGATTGACACCAGCAGCACAAACCAGGAGTTACAGAAGCTCCTGGATGGTGCCTGGTGATGTTTCAGCCACACAGTGACATCTCCAACAATCCTGCTGTTGCGAAGCCTTCTGGGGTTTTCATGACTTCTGTGGTTGCCAGACTTGTGTGAGCAAGTTCAATGCGATGTTTCAAGGCTGCCTTCCCTGTGCTCATCAGGCGGTAGGAAAACTGCAATATAAATAAATCCTGCACCAAGACTTTCTCAGACATACCAAGATTTTATTTATTTAAAGTTTCATAATAGCCATCAGGTGGCATTGTTATGAAAATGCGCTAAATCCAGCCACCTTCAGACTCTCTGGTACATTAATTTCAAAGCAGCATGTTTGAGGTCCCTTTGGATCGATCAGGGAATAATACTGACACATGATTGCCACAAGGGAGGGGTGTGAGGCTTCTGCTCTGGAGGCCACATCCCATCCTCCTGAGACTCCAATCTTGGCCAAGATGGCCCCACCCCTGCCCCGCCCCCTCCACTGGCTCCGCCCCAACCACTGATCATTGGGTGCTGGCTTTTGTGCTGGTATTTTCTCCATGCTAAAGGGCTGAAATGCCTCTTTTAAGAACTTTAAGATGACATTTGCTAGTATTTTAGATATTTTGGCCCAGCCTCTTTCACCTTGGTTTCCCCTCCTTCTCCTTCAGCACTTGTTATAACATGAATGCAGCCCTCAGAATTTTCTCCAGATTCTCCAGACTTGAGTTCAGCTCTCATTCTGAAACAGATCGGCACCTCTGCTGCCTCCACATAATGCTTGTGAAGTGCCTTGAAGATTTGACACTGCTATAATACTGTTAAGGTGGCTGCTGTTAAAGGAACGGGTACCAATATTTCCAAATGAGATGTTTTCTGTTACAGGAATCAAGGACTGGGGAACGTAGGCAGTCATCTCCTGTGCTAAGGTTATTCATCAGAAGAATGTGATAAGGGGCTGTTTCACATTCATCCAAAATTACTAAATACCCCTGAAATGCAATTCATTTCTTTTGCATGTATTCAGTTTCAAGAAGCATCCTCCTGATTCTGATATTATCATGAGAAGGAGAGGAGGAAAAGAAGATAATCTTTCAAGCAAGAATCATTTTATAACCCTCTGTCCTGTTTGGAGGGTCGGAAGATTCCCATGGGTGCCCCATGTGTACTCTGATGTTGGATAAGCCTGGCAAGGAGCATCGTGATGGCCTTTTCCAGCTGATCACTCACTAGATGTGCTTTTGAGCATGTCTGGTGGAGTCCCAGGGATGAGAGCTGAGAGGCTTCGGGGGCCTGAGCATCTTCAGTCCCTCTCCTCTCTTGTCCTAGGGCAGAGCTCTGTGCTCAGATGTGGAAGCTGCCACAAGACTTTCTGCAGCAGCTGTAAGGGGCGGGAAGTGCAGGAGGAAATACCCCCATTCAGGCTGCCCCTCTGGAGGTCACAGGACCACCTACGGCTTCAAGAGGAAACCCTGCGACACCCGATGGTCCCTGGGATGCTCGCCCAGATGCCTCCCTGAATGCTCAATCCTAGACAGTTAAGTTGCTTGGGAAAAGCTGTCAGCATGTCCCAGATTATCTGCCAATAAACACTTTTCTGACTATGCCTGCATGCAGTTGCACCATCAGCCATTGTTCTTCTAGATTAAAAATCCATACGCACAACAGACTTCCCAGAGAAAATTGCTGCTCCGACTCCTGGATCATTTGGCTTGTCTTTACCCACACATTTTTCAGGTCTTTAAGTTCTTCTTTGACAGGGTGAGTTAGAATCAGACAGATGCACACTATTCCCACACAGTGACATCACGGCTTTCTTTTCAACTGTTTTTGAGCATATTCCCCTGGAAACAGTGTTTGCATACACAGGTGCACATACATTTCACCACAAATTCATTCTCTCTCTCTCTCTCTCTCTCCCCCTCCCTCCCTCTCTCAAAGCTTAACCCAGAACCATTTGGAACATTCAAAAGCACCTGGAAATTTTATCAGGACTTGTTGCACATTTTTATTATGTAACAGGAGGAAGATGAATCTCCCATGATGCCTCCAGCAAAATCTTATTATGCAGGTATTATAGCCCTCCAATAACAGAAAGAAAGAGACAGATTCCACAGTGTTCAGACTGCGGATTGGGACATATAATTCTGCATCATGTCTCCCTGAGCAAGTCTGGCTGATTAGCATCCAGAACTGCAGGATTTTATTAAGGCAAAGTCACCGGCACTGTACCAGAAGGAGCAGGGAAATGAACATGGGCAATTGCAACACTTCAGAGAGGCCTTCTTTCAACTAGTACTGCATCATGCTGCCTGTAGAATCAGAGAGAGACACCCCCTCCCCCCGCCCCGGCAGGGCAGTATATGATTGACATGGTGCTCCAGTGCAACACCCCTGAGCATTGCGATCCATACCATGGCTTCATGTTGAAAGTGAACTGTGATATCTAACTGGCTGTTGGACGTAACTATGGTTTGGCAGGCAGACTGTATGGCTTGGCAAGTCTCATGGCTGGAAAAAGTTTTACTCCTTCTTGCAGGGCCAAGCACTCACAAAGTTCTAGCCTGCATAGCTATACATGAAGCTAGCGCATCGCGTCGCCCTTGCTAATCTAGAAAGGCTCAGGCCTGAAGCTGGATGGGTGACCATATGTGCATGTGGACCGGGAGATTAAACTCAGTGGCTCAGCTCCATTCCTAACCTATTCTATTCTATGACCACGTAATTTAAAACATGTTCCCACCACTTCTGAAGAAGAACTGGGAAGAGAGAAAAATCCTGTATACTTACTAAAGAAAAAGGAAGAGGAGTGGGAGGAAGAGGATGGTGGGTCACCTAATGCAGAATCCCAGGGCAGTCGACAAGAGGTAACTGGCTGACGCCCATGGCCAGTGCTGTGGGTCTGCCCCTTCTATGAGAAGGATATTGCAGCGCCTGCGCCAAGCAGCCCTCTCCCGCCCTGCTCCTGAGCTGAGCTGCACAGCTGCATCTGCAAGGAGCATCCGGAGGGGCACCAATGAGCACTGATGCTCAGCACCCTTTCACCCCCCTCCCTTTCACCCCCCTCCCTGCACGGCCACTTGCCCTGCTTGCCTGAGATGTGAGACATGTGTTGCCACAGGATTTCTTCTTTACGGGCACGAACTGCGATGCCATCCATTCTCAGGCATATAGAGGTGGATGAGTCACATTCCATTCCTGATTTTTTCCCCATTTCTAAATATGAGGTGGGCCAGCAGCTAGTGGATTGGTGGGTCAGTCTCTGCCCCCTGGCAAAAAAGTTACGCAGAAAAAGAAGCGGGGAAAGTAGCTTCTGTACTGGCTACAGGGCACCCAAATGACCAAATTTACCCTATTTTCAAGCTAAATGTGGTTCTTTTGGTGAGCCATAACTGCTATGGGTGCCATTCAGGTGCTAAATTTAACCACTGTAGTGCTCTATAGTGCTACAGAGGAGTTTACTATTGGTGATTTTGGCACTTTTTTGTTTGTGGGCCTATCCCAGGAGATGCAGGTTGTTCTGAGAGTCTGGGATGAGAATGGCCCCGGCACCTCCAAATGTTGTCCGCCCCTGTTCTTCCTAATGGTAGGACCAGTCCTGCAAATGGATGTATCTCCAGTCCCCCCATCACCCCCCAAACACCTTAAGGCCCTTTTTCTATTCTGCCCTCCCTGTAGTTAAGTACCACACTTTTGTAACAGCCCCTAGATCAGTGATAGGCATCTTTTCTTTTCTGGATACATGTTAGTGGTGAACAGGGCTGGTATTATTTGTAAAAGTGAAAGAAAATGCTTCTTCCACTTCTGCAAATACACTATTTCATGACACCACAGTGCCTTCTAGAGGCTATAGAGTAGAAAAGCAAGAAAGGAAGTGCAGTGTAGTGCTTAGATCTCACTTCTGCCAGGAAAATAGACACAGCAGATTCATAGCATCGTGTAGAAAAGCTTGCTGTGGTCCCAAACTGTGAAGGCTTTTGTAGGTTAACTCCAGAACCTTGAACTGGACCCAGAATTGAACCAAGGATATCATTTATCTGTGTATCACACTTTCAGGACACTCCTGTGGATTAAGAAATAAATGTTCTCTTGATTTGTTGACACTGGCTGCAATAACAATTATTCCCCTCAAGAAGGAAGCTGCTTATCAGGCCATATCAACCCAATTAAATGGAATAATTCCAAACAGGCCTCTCCCTCTCACGAACTGCCTCTTTTATATGGCTTCCTTCATGGAGTCTACCACAGCAGAGGCTTTATTCTGAAAAGAGCCCACCATTGTCTTTAAGTGAAGCCTCGGTGTGCAGCTGTGAAATTCAATAAAACCTGTTACATATGGGCCTCCAATACAGTTGCACAAAGGCCTGCTGACATCACTAGGAATTTTTTCATAGATCAAGTTTGGCTTAATCTTTCAAGTTAAACAAAAGTGCAAGAGGTTTGCACAGGGGGCAACACTTCATAAGCAGCAGTGTCCCGGGAAACAAAGCTACCCTGGTCACCTACTGCAGTAAGTGATAGAAGGTCCTATCTGAGCCATGCTCAGGGAGAAAAGAAGTCCCATTATCCCCTCTCCAGTCCCCTCTCCAGCTGGGGAATGCTGGCGGTTGTAGTGAGCAGGCACAGGATTGTGATCCGAGATGTTAAAATTCAAAGGGCAGCACTCACCAAAGTGTGGTTCGTCTCCATAGGTAGCTACATGTGCCAAAGAAAACTTCAGACCCGAAGCGGCAAACTGCATAGAGTTGGTGATTCATAATCATCATAGGGAGAACCCTATTGGATGGGGCTATAGTACATCCACCAGTGACCAGATATCTTGAGACTAGCCTGACAAATATATTTTTGTATGTATTTATTTACTGCCCAATAGCTGAAGCTGTCTGGGCAGTTCACAAAACAGAGCTATGAAAGCATAAAATATGAAAACATAGCATGTTTCAAAGAGAGAGAGAGAGACGGAGGGAGGGAGGGATAACAATATACTTAAAAGAAAGTAAAAGCAGAAAACGTGATGGCTGAAAAGGTACAGCTTGGGGGAGGACCGAGGGAGATGAGAAAGAGGACCAAAAGAATAAAACTGGTCTTCCAAAAGATCACATTATTGTCCCGAGGTGTCCTGTCAGTGGTGCTGAAGGATAACTCCATTATTGGGATGGAAACCTCCTTCTTAGGGTCCTCAGGGAAAGAATACAATCTCAAGACAAGGATCCAGCACCAAGGGGAAGACTACTTTGGCTACCAATGAGAGCTGTTGCTATGAGCATCACCCCTGGCTTGTCAGAGAACATCCCAAGCCACCTGTCCTTATCAGGTCTGCTCCATGAGCAGTCTCCTATGCTCTGCTAGGTCAGGGACCAGCAAGACCATCCTCAGAGGACGCCGGCCTGCTTCCTCAGAAGAAAAGGCTCCTGCCTGAACTGTTCAAGGAGGGCCCTCACTGCCAGTGTCATGAGGCTCCTACCTCCTCCTAATTCTCAAGGAGGATCCCAGGAACCTGCCGGCACTGCACACCCTGCATACATGACCGTTCTGAAACGTTCCGCTGGTCCCACCTGGCAAGACAAGGACACTCCTGAGGTCAGTTTTCCCTGCCATGCCACTCTGGAGGACTGGCAGAGGAGAGGAAGCCTCCTTGCTCCATGGGATGAATGTTTCGTGAGCATCACCAGAGATGAGGCCAGGTTAAAAGTCAGGCTGCTCAGGCAACAGAGGGTACCTTGCACATGCAAGACTGCTGCTATGGTTCTCATATGACCTGTGAACTGCCTTCTTGTGTTGTGACACCCATACGATACTCCTTCTCGGGTTGCCAAGTCCTGGCATGCCAGAGGTCTCCAACTGGCATTCTTGGGACACTAGGCTTTCGCAGAGGATTCTCTGCTCATTTATGGAGGCTATCCTTTTTTTTTCCAAGAATGCCCCACAAATGATGCTATAAGGTAGCATCATTCCCACAGGGTTGTTCAGTGGCTAGCAGGAACACAGCCAGTCTACCTTGGCAGTACCTGCCCCATCACTTGGAGCACAGCAAGAGGAGGAGAGGGGATGGACAAAGCCTCTGATCCATGCTTTATCAGAAATATTGTTACAAGAGGGGTAACTATGAATGGAACCCAAAAGAGAATTATACTATCCAGGGGTTGTTTTGCCACACCCCACACTCCAAACTCCCAAAGGGTCTGGGCCCAGTGATTGAGAAGCACTTTAGCCAATGCAAGGCCTATCTTCAGGCTGGGAAATGTCCAAATGACAACAATGGTTTTAGATACACGAATAGGTGGGAGAAGTGGAGCCCATGTTTTGGACAGCAAGACTCCAAACACAAGGAAGTAGGGGACATTTGTCTCAGTTCATTTCCTACCAGAGCTTTCATCCTGTTTGAACCTCATGGGTCCAGACATGGCCCCAAACACTCGCTGTAGTTGAAATGTGTGCATTCCCAAGCTTGCAATGCCATTCACAGGGCAAAAGAGGGGGAGCACTAAAAATACATCAAATGGCATACCAATGTTCAAATGAAATGGAAGGGGAAAGCCTATAAACTGAGGAGCTACAATGAGCTTGATGCATTCCTATCCAATTCCACAGCCCCAGGAACAAGACAGCATGCCGTTCATATTGGAGCATTTGTAGTTTCCCACAGGTAGGACCCATTCATCCTTTCTGCATTCCCCACTTCAGTGCCATCTTTCGGATAATCCCAACCAAATGTCAGAATTCCCTGTCACCTCTTCTTCCAACAGAAGCCCTGATTCTTCAGGGAAAGTGTCTTGTCACCAAAGCAACCAGATCAGCCCGTATGCATGTGTGAGGGGGATATTTTTGTGCCTGTGCTGCCCATATGGCATTTGGCTCATAATGTCCTTCTACAATAAAACACTGCATTTTAAATGCCTGTCCTTCATTATTACTCCAGACTCATTAATTTACTTTACAATAAAAAAGAATAGAAATGCATTTATCAGAATTTTCTACACCTAGTCTTGGCTGGGTTATTGTTTCTTTCAGGCGCATGTCACCACAGTAATCTCCTCCTAATTAAAATTCATTTTATTTTTCCCAAGTTGTTTAAGACAGAAGATAACCTTTCTCATTCTGTAAACTAAATTGGATTTAAAAACCCTCAGAACAGACTGACTTTTTTGTCTTGCAGGGTTTATCTCACTGTTTTGTATAATCATTCTCATTAGAAAACTCGATCTCCTATATTAACAGCGCTTCCCACCGGAAACCTTAACAATCTCAAGGCCCTTATCATGAAGCACTGAGAGCAAATATTTCCAACTAGCTGGGTAGCATATTTATGTGCCGCCACAACCTTTATTTAGAGTGAGTCCTTTGTTAAGTCAGGCACAATTTTCATGGGTCCAGACCTGAATAGAGATGGCACAGGCAATTATGGTGTGCAACAGATTTTCTTCCCTTTTAATTTTTTTAGAACTGTTTTTAAACAAATATTTCTGCTATTATTAAAAATGAACAAATGCACACAAGATGGTATTTTCATTACAGTTTGGGTACAATGCATTTTTAGCTCCGAATACGAGTATCGCAGGAAAAAGAAAGTAGGCAGTGGGTCGTGAATTTTCAGTAATGGAAAGGCATGTGATCCTTTTATTCCAACAGATGTCTGCCCATAAGCAGGGGCTTTCTGTTTTCAAGTGCAGGGTGCGATGGATCCAGGAAGAAGGATTTGGTCCCCTACACACCCTTCCTCTCCCCTAGTTGAGGCTGGACATGCTACTTTGAGGATGATGACTTTGAGGGTTCTCAAGCAGCCCACTCTCCTGCAGCTAAGCTGGAAACAAGGATCGCAGTGAGAGCATTCACCACACCCACAGCTGCCCCGATATCTATGGGCTGGAGCAGCTCAAACAGCAAGGGCTGCCTGCTACAGCAATTTGTTGGTAAGGTTTGTCCCTCTGCAAAGCTGCCAGCTCTACCAAGCATAGCTGATTACTCATATAGAAACTGAGCAAGTCGGAAGGGGTCTCCTGAGCCATCTAGTCTGACCCCCTGCTCCAGCCGGCTCCACTCACGACATGCCCACCATGTGCATGTCCAGCCTATCTTTGAAACCCGCACCGATGGGGCCTCACGACTTCTCGTGGAAGCCCATTCCACACCCTCGGGGTCCTAACTGTCAGGAAGTACTTCCTAGCATCCAAATTGAACATTGGTTCCCTGAGCTTGGCTCCGTTGGAGTGCGTCCTGCCTTCCTCTGCAGGAGAGAACAGGTCTCTACCCACCTCCCTGTGACTCCCCTCTTGGATCTATATGTCGCCAACAGACCCCCTCAGAGCCCCCTCTTCTCCAGGCTGAAAATGTGCCTCGTACATGACAGTGCTTCAAGAGAAAGATTGTGCAGATCATAATAGGGATCAATCCATTCCTGGTCCTGAGGCTAGGTGAAGGTGACCCAGAGATAGAACTGCAACCTTGCTTCCTGGAGATCAGCCTTGGAGCTTTCCAGAGCTGCCACAATTGGTATGAGGCAGCAGCTTCCTGGTGCTCACCCCCATAGGCTCCATCTTGTCCTACCTTTGCCAAGGCCTTGTTCCTACCCAAGAAAGTTGGAGAAACCTGCAATGGATTCAGGTGAATTAGGAGTTCCAAGAACCTGAGCTGTAGATTCCACAGCAAACTACATGTTTTAGTTGTGTGGATTCCACCACCTTGCCAACCATTTTTCTGCTTTTCCTCACCCCCCCTCTCTTGTGGCAATGTAGCGCAGATGCGCACGCTGCCACAAGTGCTCACCTGTGCCAAAACACAAACACACAAATTGGCATTCACCAACAGGAACAGCATCTTTGTACATCCTTAAATATCTGATTCTGTCCATGTGCAGATGACAGAAAAAAGACACCGGACAATCTGCAGAACACAGAGGGGACACACTGAGCAAAAGCTGCACATCTCTGTCTTATTAGCCATATTCTACCTCTCCCAGCCGGAACTGGGCTCAACATCCTCTGTTTTGACAAACCTGAAGCCATGTCAGTCATGGATACTTAACTAATTTTCTTTTAGGTTCTGTAAGGTAATTTCCTGCTGGAGTATATAAAGGTCCAGTTTGCCAAAAGCAGGGAAGGGAAGGGAAGGGAAGGGAAGGGAAGGGAAGGGAAGGGAAGGGAAGGGAAGGGAAGGGAAGGGAAGGGAAAAAAGAACTCTCTAACATGATGAATTGCATTCCATACATGCAAATATCTATGGACCTTCTATAGCTTCTTCAACCTTGTATTCCATCCAGCATTTCTACAAAGAAGAGCACTGATTCCTGAAGAAGAAAATGCAAAACTGTAAAGTAAGCATTACAAAATACAAGCCACTCTCCCACACTACACATGCATTAGATTCATGCATAATGCAGGTTTCATGACATCTTCTTCCTTAATTTAACGCTGCTGAGTACCTATCATGTTCCATTGCTTGCACTGAGAAGTGATAGAATTATAACTACTCTTAAGAATATTATCCTTACATTAAGGCATATCCTTCTATTAGCTGGCTCTGGTGCAAAATGCACAGGAAGGGATTTCACATTATATTACCCAGAAGTCCTCTTTTCTAACCAGTCACCAACACTTTAGACTTAGAAAAAGAATTATCATTATTACTCATTTAAGCAATCTTTTCCCTCAATTATTGTGTAATGTATTTTGGTTGGAGGAAAGCAATGGTTTGTGCTTATACCTTGAAGTGTATATATAAATGAAGTACCATTAAAGGGGGAACTGCAATTGGAAATGAATTTAATTACAAAGCCAATTTGCTTCAGTGGCATAAAAAATTAATCTTATGCAATTTTAAAATATATGTCTGCTATGCTAAGACCCAAGGTAGTCCAGTGTCAAAAACCATGGAGCGGGCAGCTTTTTCCCCCATGAGGGAGCCTCTCCAGAAAACTTCCTAGAGCACTTAGTGCTCTGAGCAATCTGAAATGTTTACGGAGATGTCATTAAGCATGTTTCTTTCAGACAGATGCATTATGAACAATTAATGGTGAAGAGACTGGGAATGTGTGTGCAGAACTGCTTGAAAATGGCAGTAGAGAGCTAGTCGGTAGAAGGAGTGGATATCTTCGAGCATGATGTGAGTCACTAATGTCCTGATGCAATAATATAGAAGAAGAAGAAGAAGAAGAAGAAGAAGAAGAAGAAGAAGAAGAAGTGGGAGGGGGGAGAACACTGCTTCCTCCATTCTGCCAAAGCTCCTGATTTTGTGCACCAAACTTGTGTGAATGGTGTGCACAGCCAAATGGATTCCGAATATGAGACCTACAAAATGCAATGGGGCAGGGTTCTGTTTTACGCATTGCCACATCATAGCACTGAGCACCCGCAAGCTTCTCGCTGAATGTTCTTTGGGGCTGCAATGCCGTCTTCCATGAGATTTTCAACTTAGTAAGCCTGAGTCTTAAGATGAATGTCACCGCAATGCAAGGTGACAATCAGCCTACCATGTGGTAACGCAGGACATACTGGGACAGATGTTTCACTGTTGCAGTCCAAAAGCAGCCACACCTAGATTGGTTGACGATCTTTCTTTACAAGGCTAGATACAGACATGCACAATTTTGTGGAGAAAAGTATTGATGCATTTTAATTAACAGATTAATTCATGTATGCACACATGGGGGGCTCTCAGAGGTACTAACAGTTAACAAAAGCCATTTAGAACAACCAATCATTATAATAAAATATTTAAGAATACAACAAAGGTAGAAGTTAAAAACCAGTGCCAGTAAAAGCATGTAGCAGTAGCTGAAAGCTAAAGCCCTGGTTGTCTGAAAAAGTTTCACCAGCTGCTAAATAGATAGTAAAGTTAGTGCTGGGTGAACATATCTGAGGGTGGAATCCAGAGATGGGGTGCCACCACCAAGAAAGTTCTGTCTGGAGTGACTACCAGCTTCAGACCATGGAGGCTGAGGAGGAGGGGTCACAAAAACATGTATCCAAGATTCATGGTGGGGGTGGTCCATGTGAGAGCAAGCAAACCATGAGAAATGCTGGACCCATGTAGGGGTTTAGGTAGTCACTGTGGAAGCAGACAAGATGCTAGAGCACTCGTTTCAAAGCTGGCAATGTATCTGATCAACATGCCTCATCCTAGTCAACCATTTCACTTTAGTATCTTGTACAAACAGAAGACTCTGAACAGTTTTCAGTGAAATTCAGGTTTGTGAATCAGCCCTAAGGATATATATATTCAAAGGCTCTGACAGCAAGCAGTCCCTTTGCATGTGTGAAATAACACTCCTAAATCAATTAGTGCAAAGCTTTCGTTGTTATCATCTCAGACACAATGCATTCAGTCAAGGACCAAAAGAAAGATGCCTAAGGAATCAGTTCTGGCATCCTTGGCTTGGCAATAGCAATGAAGATACCTTTGATAGAAGTGAGATGGTTTGAAATTATATTCTGTGGCATGCAGGGATGTTTTGAAAAACTGTAACGTAAGGGAAGTTCCATAGGAGGTAGACAGATGATAGATGATGATGGGAATGATGATGATTAGATAGATAGATAGATAGATAGATAGATAGATAGATAGATAGATAGATAGATAGATGATAGACTTCCTATATAATCTCCTTTTAATTTTCTCCGAAGTCTGGTAATATATATGAAAGAGTGTTAAAAGCTGCAATAAAATTTTTATAGCACAATCATTACTGCAACAATAAAAGGGCATTTTTCCACAAGTACTAGTAATCAAAATTTAGAACTGCAATCAAGGCCAACTATTCCAAAACTAGAATAGCTCTAAAGAGTCACTGAAGTGAAGTCAACTGGATTTTGACAAGTCAACCAACACTCCCAACTGAAATCTCAGTTTACAATACATGAGAGGAGGCTTTTAAAAGGTGTGGTACATACAGAATGTTGATATTCTTACTCAGTGCTCAGATACTGCAGTACCTCATGAAGGGGAACAATGGGAAATTCCTTGGAAAGGGGGTATTAGCAAGAGGCTGATGGTACTTCTCTATTTTATCTTCACAACAGAAATGAAGTCCTGGAGTCTGTGATGGGCTGGATGAGGGTTAGGAACGTGAGGGTGTGCCATGTAGAGGTGGGTATAGACCTGTTTTTCCCTGCGGAAGAGGGTAGGACATGTTCCAGTGGAGCAAAGCTCAGGGAACCAAGGTCCAATTTGCATGCCAGGAAGTACTTCCTGACAGTTAGGACCCCAAGGGTATGGAATGGGCTTTCATGGGAATTGGTTGAAGCCCTGTCAGTGATCGAGGATAGGCTGGTCATGAGCAGGGCCAGCTGGAGCCAGGGGTCAGACTAGATGAGCCAGGAGATCCGTTCTGGTTTCTATGTTTAATCTCCTGAAGCTTCATCCAGATTGTTCAGAAAGGGCTAATGGGGCTGATTCTGTGCTTTAGGGCCGAGGGACTGCAAG
This sequence comes from Varanus komodoensis, assembly GCF_004798865.1. NCBI lineage: Eukaryota > Metazoa > Chordata > Lepidosauria > Squamata > Varanidae > Varanus > Varanus komodoensis. Next base: position 8,821,612 of record NW_025335627.1, read on the forward strand.
ACACACCAGTCAGGACCACGGCTGTTGCTCTCCAAGAACAGCAGGAGACTGGGAAGTCTTGGCTCCACCCAGTTACAATCACGCTCATGGCCACCTGGTGATTAAACTTGATAGTTGCTCCATCCACACAGAATTCTAGCTGTCCTGGATGAGGCTGAATTCTCTCTAAAGAGCAAGTCAGCAGCCTGGGGTAGTGCAAGTTCCAGATCCTATACTGGATCAGAAGACAGCAAATGTGTAGCAAAGCATGTTCCCAGTGCAGGTTCCACTGAGGGCAAGATCTTTGGGTGAGATTCCATCTATGACCTGTTTGTTTGTTTGTTTGTTTGTTTGTTAGATTTATATCCTGCCTTTTTCTTTTCTTTCTTTTTTTAAGGACTCAGAGTGGCTTACTTCATTCTCCTCCTGCTGCTTTCAATAGGTTAAGTAGGTTGGGCTGAGAGTCTGTGACTGGCCCAAAGTCACCCAGTTGGCTCCATGGCCAAGCAGGGACTAGAACCCAGGTCACCTGAGTCCCAGTCCCATAGCCTTAACCACTGCACCACATAGGTTCTCTTTCCTTCAGTGAGCCTTCTGTCTCATCACCCTGCCTCCCAGCTGTTCTTGCTCTCCTCCTCTTCCTCAACATGGTTCTGCTTGCTTGGCCATTGTCTGGGAGTGAGAGTCAGGTGAACAAACAAGCTTCCATGGTGAAGAGCAGGAGAACTTCTCAGGGCTCCTTTCAGTTGGTCGCTACTGGGGTGTAGGCCCTTGGTAAGAGTCCAACCACATCTACCCTTGAAACCAGACTTGCGTATTCCACCCATTTCACCTGGTGCACCATCTACCTCCTCCGCCACACAAAAAGAAACCCGATGTGCTTTGTTTCCCAACCGCTCTGGGAATTATTTCCTTGTAGTTTTCAACTCGCAGCCTCTGTGTTGTGCCTGTCCCTCTTGGTAGCAAGTGTCACTAATTATTAACTGTTAATAGCGAAGATGCCACTATGATAGACAATAGGCTTTCTGTTCACACTGTTAATGGCGTGAAGAACTCATTTCAGCAGTAAAATGTCACTTCTGCTAGGGAGTGAGATTACATTCACGAAAATAGAATAAATACAGTTGGCACTCTTTTTCCTTAGATAATTTTCTAGTCACTCTGTAAAGAATAAAGTGTGTGTGGAGTGAAGGACTTTTGACAACCAGAAAGTGTTCTTCTTGCTTATTGTAACTTTCTAGCTGATTCTTGTGCGGCTAGCTGCTAAAATCCAGCCAACCGGAACCTTCTAGAAATTTCCATCACTGCATACTCTTAAGGGATGATACACCAATTTTCTAGGGATTGTAGAAATGCTCTTTAAAGGTTTGCACCAAACAAACAAACAAGAGTCAAAGCTACTTTCAACAAACCTTAAAAACCTGTCATAGGCTAAGGTCTGATATCAAATCAACTGAAAACGGTTTATCAATTCCATCACTCACACACATTACACCTGCTAAATTTTCTTTCTTTTTTTCCTTTGCAAATTGGCTTTTCCCCATTCATCCCTTATGCCTTCTGTCACCTCCATGTAAATGGTCTGTAATTTTTATTCATTTTTATGTCATATGGTATTAAATCATACTAGAGGAGAGGAAAGATCTTATAAAGTGGGGTATAAACATATATATTGCAAATGTGCATGACTGCAATGTGTTAAAGGTAAACAGTAATTGAAAGCAGAGGTTTTATAAATGGTTTTTACTTCACAGCAGCAACAACTTACATACTGACAATCTACTGCAAGTGAATTTTATACTTTTATTTACTTCATTCTTAAAGGAGGGAAGTAGTGTTACCGTAGCAACTGTCACATCAAACAGAGTTTGGAAAGTGGATATATACACTTTTTAAAGTAAAGTTACAAGCCAATATATAAGCTGTGCTTTCCACACACAAAAATTAAAGTATGAAGGAGGAAGTGCAGTCTAATATTTCAGTCACTATTAAGGTTAGCTTTTTCCTCCTTTCAGGCCAGATCTAGGCTATAGCCAGCTGCTGAATGGGATTCACTTACCTGCTTCATTTGCAGCCAACCATGTCACCCTGAAAAGGGGCACCAGAGGTCTGAGGACCCTCCACAGATACAGAAGGATACCGATGGGCGGATTGGTAGAGTGGCTACTTAGACTCACCAAAATGAAGGACACCTATTTGCATATTTTCATTTGCAAATGTAAATGTGCACATTTAGGCATAACTATATTTAGCTATAATAATATAGCTAAATATGCTATATTTGCAATGCATCTCCCCATAGTGAAGAAGAGTGGCAAGGTGCTAGCTATAGACAACAACTTCTTGTCCTGCTTATGGTTCATTTACTTACTTTAAAACAGATGTGGATGATAGAGAACCCCTTCAAAAAGTGGACTGTTGCCTGCCAGTTCTCCAAAAGAACAATCCTTGCCTAGAAGCACTTTTCCATAATAGCATCTTGGAATCCAGGTAATGGTATCTAACCACAAAGAATTATGAATTGTTTGCTGGTTTATCTCTGATTAGGACCCTGAAGGCCCATGACAGTATAGAACAGCTTAATCAACAAAAACGTATCTCTAGAAGACGAGTAAAATGGGACTAGTGAGATTCCCTTGTAGACAGAAAGACTGGAATGCTAGAGAAACTAGGGATGAGGAAAGAATTTGAAAATAGTGGGAGGAAGTTCACAAACCAGTGCTTTTAATTTGAAAAACCCCAAGCAATTCTAAGTTGAGCCAAAGCCCCTCCCAACTTTCACCTTTTCTCATACTAACTAAGCTCCAGCCCTCTTTCACACTGGGATAGACATGGGCATTCAGTACCATAGCTTATCCCCCTTCCTTTGGACAAGAGGAATTAAAGAAGCTACAGTTTTCAGAGCTAAGCCAAGGGTTCTGTTAAGGTGTTCTTCACTGTCCACTGAAGACTTCTGAGCATGCATGGGGCCTGCACTGATACCTCTAGAATACTCTGTCTTTTTCCTTCTTGACTTATGGGCAGCCTGAGGTGGTTGGGGGAAACACCGCCTCAGGGTACCCTTTTGTAATGGTAAGTCCAAGCATTCCCAGAACCTTGCAGAGAATGAGAAACTTAAGGAGATCTTCAGGAAGACGTCTCTGCATCCATTTCACACTACCACCATCACCAAGCCTGATACATGTGGGAAAGTGTAGAAATGGGGATAAAAGAAAATTGCCATAGAAAAGTGCAGGAGCTCTAGACTCTCGCATGGGACCTTTTAAGCAGTGGTATTTTCTTGAAGTAAAGAAACAGGCCCCGTGTGTTCCAGCCCATTCCGAATCAAGATGAGCAGGTTTCACAAACTGCACAAATACCTGTCCATTTTCAAGATGGAGATCCATGAGCCAGTTGGCCTGACCTGCACCACATTAGCTCCAGTGCAGGGCAGGTGTACCAGAATTCAGATTGCAAAAATCCATTGGATTATTGGATTCCTTACGCATCCCTAGTGACCCTTGTGTAGAGCACTGTCTCCAAAATAATGCCAGGTAAGGATCACTAACCTTTCATTACAGTTCTCTTGTTTTTGTTCATGGAAAGTTCTTTTGACCAGAAAGCCCACCTATATCAGGTGTAATGTCATCAATTCAAGTTATATGTGGGTAACTACTACCACTGCAAGCACTTATTCACAAAATGACTTCCATAATTTTCTTCTTTTACATTTATAGGCTGCCTTCAGAAGAGCATTTGTCACAAAAATTAACTAGCTGCCTTTTAAAACTCCATACTCTTCCCCAAAGAATCGCTGCTATTTAAACCCACAGGATTCAAATAGCAGGGCAATCCTCTCTTAACAAAGCCTGAAACCATTACTTGATATATTGGTTGATCAGTGCAATTAATTGAGGGGATGTTAATTGCAGATTTTGAAATGTGCCTGTTTAATACAGTCTTAATTGCATCTGTCATCTCTATATTTAAAGGTTATGGGGCTGCTGTAAGCTATCTGTGCATGCCCCGAATTCAGGCAACTATTATCCCAGTCAAAAATCATATGTAATCCATAAAATATATAGGATAATATTGAAATAAATAGGCATTATCCTCACCATATACAGCTATTATCTTTTTTTTTTAAAGCAAAGCAGCCTAGAGCACAATCTTATGCTTGTTTAGACTTTAAAAAATCCTACAATTCTTGCCATGCCCCAGTCAGCAGGCTGGGAGTTGTGGGTCTTTTTTCTGTCTAAACATCCATAGGACTGTGCCACTAATTTGTGTTTTCTAGATTAATATGTGTTTGAGAATTCAACATCTCTGATTTTTGCAATGCAGTTCTTGGCCGAGGAAAATGTATACAAAAATACATCTTTGGGGGGAAATGCATATAAATATTAGGTGGAAATGAGTAGAAAAATATATCTTCAGAACAGCATGGATAGTAGTACAGGAAGAGAGAGAATTGTCCAAAATTCCACTCATGGAATCCTCCACTGGATCAGAAAACCTGCCATCAGTAAAGGACCTATATTTTGCCTTTGCCATCCCTTTGCTCCTCATAATAGTTTGCCCGTGTCTCCCTGAGAAGGTTGCAGATCTCCCTGAGAAGGCGGCTCTGCACAGCAATCCTTTTTCATACACAACTCTTCCCATGAAAAATAGTTGTTTCCTCTCTACTTGAGCTGAAGGATGGACCAACACCATCAGATTCACTATTTCTGTGTTTTGTGGATGCCTCTTGTTTCATCTTCCACTCAGAGATGGAATGGGATTTTGTGCAAATGCATCCATACATTTTTGCACAAATGCACACAAGCAAATCTGCAGGTGCACAAATCCCACCAAAATGGGGGATTTGTGCACTTTGAGGCCCACCAACAAAGGCAGGCATATTCTTCTTCATCCAGGCAATTCCTCTTGTCCGGACAACTGGGTAGGCCATTGGAAGGAGAAGCACCAGGTGCGACTGCTGCATTGCTTTCTGCCTGTCAAGCACGTGAGTAGTACTGACCTTCAAAAAGAAGATAAGGAACTACAACAGATGCTGACAAGAAGATCTCTTGTGGAATCCATCTCTTCTGCTTCCTCTGGTGCTTGGCCCAGTCCAAAGAATCCAACTCACCTGCCACAATTGGCTTGTTATTATTAATGGCCCTGAACTTTCCCAAACATTAATTTCAGTTGTTCGACTGCATATAATTGCCTCGTTGTTTAGCAGGTAGCTCAGTAGGTTTTGATCTTTGTATAATGCTTCACCCAATAAACAAAAGCAAAGGAAAATTGGATTGTGGTCTTTTAATAGATCAAAATGTACTATTCACGTTAAGACTTGTAAGAGCCACCACGTGTAATCAAAAAAGAGATTAGAAACAGTAAAGGAGATGTTACTGTATAAGAGCACCTCAGGCATCTTGATGCTTGAATTCATTTAATCAGAATTCATGGAAAGTTACTGGAGGGAGAAAAGAGCATTAATCAGCATGGTGTAAGACACAGAAGTTTAGGCCCAGCTAGTGGTGGTAACAGCAACCTGTTTAAGGTGCTGCCCACTGAGAAAAACAGGAGTCTTTGCTGTGAATTAAATGAGGTCTGAGGTTCTCCTCTTGTAAGGTGTCTGTGTTACTTTTTAACAGATTTTTATTTATTTATTTGTTCCATTGCCATATTGCCTCATAGTCAAAGCTCTCTGGGCAGTTCACAACAGTATGTAAAATCAATACAATAAAAATGCCATGAAATCTTATCAAAAAAGAAACGACACAATTAAAAACATCTGCAAGCTTACAATGAAGAATAGCCCTGTAAGAGAAAACTGCCTGAGAAGGGCAAGCCTTTCAAGGCCTATATATTCAACTATATCTTTAAAAGCCTCAGCATAAAGGGCCATCTTAGCCTGGTGCCAAAAAGGTGACAGGATTGGCACCAGATAGGCCCCAGAGGGGAGGTCATCAGATGGGGGCACCAAAGAGAAAGCCCTTTCTCTTGTTGCCACCTTCCAAGCCTCCTTAGGAGTTGAAACTCGGAGGAAGGCCTGAATGTTGAGCATGGTGTCTGGGTAGGTCGCAACTGGGAGAACAGGTCTGTCAAGTACTGTAGTCTCAAGCCATGTAAGACTTCATAGGTTAGAACTAGCACCTTGAGCTGGGCCTAGAAGCATATGGGCAGCCAATGGAAGCAGCCCAGAACTGGTCTTATGTCTTAGGGCCACCAGGCCCCACGTATTAATTTGGCAGTTTTGTTCTGTGTGAGCTGCCACTTCTGAACAGCCTTCAAGGGTAACTCCACATAGAGGTTGTACAGAGACATCTAACTCCCTTCTCCTATAGAACAAGGCCATTTTCTTGCAAAAATATTTGGGTGGCATCTTGTTGTTCAACTGAAATACCTTCATGGTTGGGTTGGTGGTTATGAAAAGAGCCAATATATTCAATACTGTTTTAACGATCACGGCTGTTCTGTATTTGGAATATGCTCAGAACTGTTGGACTTAATGATTTCAGAAGCATGTGTCGTAGTGCTCACTGAGCAGTCTGAATGCAATGGTATGTGAATGTGAACAGTTTACGATGTGCTGTTGCGAACAGAAAGAATATAAATCCCAGCTAGATCAGTGGGAGGGAAGGAGGGAGAATTATGAATCAGCTGGGAAATATCATTGACTCTTCTGATGAGCCAGTTGCTTCACTCGTGGTCCATCAGTTTCTCCTCCTGGTGCTTCATGCCACTTCCCCACAGGAAGGAGGAAGGCAGGAAGAACCATCTTCTTTTCATGGTCCATAACCCTCCACAGCAGCACACTGAAGATCTCACGACATTACCAAGACCGTGCTCTTTTCATCACACAAGGTCCGGCAGGAAGCGGGTTGAGAGCAATCCTCCCTCTCTGCTAAGGCTTAATGAGAAGCTCAATTCAGTCCATTTATTAACAGAATTTACACTGTTCCTACCTCACAAAAATGAGTGTTACCTGACATCAAAGATAATAGATTCCTGAGCTTGTGATGATATTCAGAGGTGGAGGAGACTGTATATTTGAAAAAAGGCAAAAATGAAAAAGGTGTGGAAATGTGTAGAAAATTGTATACTGTAACCCCCCCCCCACACACACACACACTTTAAGCAATGGACTAAGATAGCATGCTTTTGATATGCACACCCACCCAAAATACACATCCAAGTACTTTGTGATTTTCAGGTGAAACGGGCTGTGAGGAGCTTGCAATCTGACAAGACATGAGCTGGACTGAGTACTCAGCTCACGCATGGAGATCCTTGATGAACTTTTGTCTGGCTTCTGTCTTTCCACATCCCTACTCCCTCCTGCCTTCCTACCTTCAGAAAGAATGGCTAACCTTGTTGAAATCCATTGGTTCGCCTGGAAGGCCTTCTGTGCTCCAGCAGCATCCACACATGCGCATGCCTTGGAATGCCAAGCCAGGCAAAAGACATGTGGAGAGGACAGGAAGCCACATCCCACAAGGTGTCCATCTTCTCCCCATCTTTTGGCCATGGTAGTCATGCCTCTCTTAGAATGAGTGTTGTTGTAACTTCTAGAATCACGATTTCATACCAGGTGTTCAGGTTCCCTTCAACAGCTGTTCCTCAGCTCCCCTCCTGTTATTCTTGCAACTTGTCTACTCAGATTCCTCATGATGATGATCATGTGTGGGGAAACCTTAAAGTGTCCCAGATCCACAAACATAATAATACACATACCCAAGAGAACCTTGGGGTCTGAAATAAATAATCCAGATCCCTTTCCTGAAGATTCCTGTAAAATGTTGGACAAATTGCCACCATCTAACAGCACCTAAAATCAGCTACTTGAAGTGGCCAGTGATAGGACCTGAAGATCCTCCTTAATGGCAATGGGTTGTTTAGGGCAACCTATTGAGCACTAGTGCACCATGCTGAATATTAAACTTCTGCCTGGGGAAGGGCTGCAGCCATCAGGGACACAAATGAGTGGCTGAACACATGTGTTGCATGCAAAAAGTCCTGGGTTTGATCCTGCCAGGAAACCCTGGAGAGCCACGGACAATCAGAGCAGAAAATATTGACTTAGACAAACCTGTGATCTGACTTGGTACAAGTTGGACCAGATCAATATGTAAGTAAATGACCATTGGCATTTGCACAAGTTTTATCCCAGATTGGCCAGCATATAATATGCAAGAGGGAGGTTTTGTGGGGACAACATGCCAGACTATTTCCACATTATTTTCACTGCTTGCTTGCAAAGGCCTCACATACGCACTGTTGGTAAAACATGGTGGGTATGCAAAGGTGCGCAAGTAGCGTAGGCGGAGTCAGCTCTATGGGATCTTTATTCTTGCGCTGGTACCACAAGGGCCACAAACCAGAGGCAGGTGCAAAGTAGTGTCTATGGATAGTCTCATACATACCAAGCAGAATTGGAGTACAGGGAATCTCCAAGTCCATGATTCAGGGTGAGAACTAAGCTCACAGTCCTTTTACATAAAAAACCCAAACTCATCCACACCCAAGGCTTCTTCATGTTAGCATTTGACAGGAAAACTTTTTAATCTTGCTTTAGCTAAACAATAGGGAATCTACTGCAATTCATCCAGAAATCAATCCAGAGGCCCTTCCTACCTTCTGCCCAGCAATGATACAAAATTTGGATGACTGCTGTGAAGTAACTATGTTGTGGTTTTCTATATACCCCAGCTGGATCTACGTGATTGGACTGAACCCAAGATTTTTCAGTTCTGGAAAATAAAGACATTTTGATTTTATTTCTAAATAATTAGTCACAGATGTAGTTTGATATGCTGTACCTGATGTGAGGATTAATTTAAATTGCTAGTCCTTTCATTGGACTTAAAACTGCTTAATTTTGGCTCAGATTTGCTCAGAAAGATTTGAAAACACTCGCGTTTTGAAGCACATGTGCTTTTTGGAATGTGCATGAATGTGTGTGTAAATGCACACATGCACACACATGGGGAGATAGTAATGATAAATTCCCACCTTCTTGTATGGAAAGAACCGACTTGACTATGCGAACGGGTGAACAAACAGCAGTGTGATTTGAAGTTATCTCACACAGTTTCTTCATAACTGTCAGCTTTAATTCCCTGTAAACAAAGTTTGTGAGAGGAACGAGGCAATATATTGACATTGTGGTAACTTGCAAAGGAAGTGTTTTGAGTACAGAACCTGCTGGTCAGCCATCACACTGTCAGAACCATGGTTTGATCCGACTCGTCAGACTTTGTCAGATTTCTGACTCTGATGGTGAAATGTCTCTGTGAAGACTGGAGTAAAGGAAATGTGCCAGTGCTGAGCTACGTAGTGCATCTCACCACGGCAGAGGAAGGCTCTGGCCAGACAACTTGCGCATGCAGCTCAGTCTGCTGTCCAGGGGCTCACTGTTGAGGAGGAACTTCAAGCACCTTCCCTTCAACCTCCCCTCCTTTACGGGTCTTCAGCTTGCAACAGCCATGGACCCGACAACCCTTCACGGAAAGGCCTGTCCTACACAATTGTCCAATCACCGCTACCCATGCTTGTCAGCCACGTTGTCCCACACTTCCCTGTACAATTTAAGGCAAGACACCCTGCACTAGTTGGCCAACTTTCAGGGTGAACACTACCGAGATGGTGAAACACCTGCCAATATTGCCTACCAAGCCCTTTCTGCAGCCAGGGTGACCTTCAAGGCAATGTTCTGTGTGGAGGCAGGCAATAGGGCGCTAAAGCCATACCACAAGCCTTGCCACTTCTCATGCAGGTGCATAAACATGACACATGTGCATGCACTTGCAGGCTAGCATTCCACCCCTCTCTGGGGACAGATGGTTTGGGTTTCCATTTGAGGGAAGCTGCACGATCCCCACTGGGCAGGTTGAGGGGACCTCCATGATCCTCACCAGCATCCTTGTGTTGGCGAACAGGAAGGTTGTTCCAACCGTTGTCATTCAAGGTTAGGCAGATTATATCGGTGTCCTTCCTCTAGTAATAGTATTGTCTGGGCTTTGTAAGATGGCAGCTAAAGGCACACAACTTCACTGGGAGGATATAATGTAGCAAGGCCTGCAGCCCCAAAACCCTTGGCGTGCCACCAGAGAATAACCTGCAATGCATCACAGTAAAGGTGTTTGGGGAGTAAAACTGCAGGTCAACCACATGCAGGAAAATAGTGGGTGAAGCAGCGTCACCATTTGTTGCCCTTCTGTTAAGATCAAGCTTATACCTAAAGCACACACCCACTGCAGGCTCTCAAAATAAATGACAGAAAATTGGCAGGCAGAGCCCTGGGGATGAAACAAAGTAACGTCGTGTTGTTTGTAACAGCGCAGGCATTTGTCACCATATTCTGCATGAAGGACACATGCTGTGACAACATTTATTAATGCCTTCCATCACTTCTGGTGTGAAACGCTGTTGCTAAGGTTCCTCCACCCCTCTAGATCCATTATGAAAACTGGTGTACATACCGTAATATTGTCTGCAGTCAGGTATGTAAATTCTTAATTATCATGGCGCACACCTACCCATTACAGCTTCCTTTATGAATTTTCTTCAGTATATGAATTACCTAGCCTGGGTCTCCCCTCCAGGTGCAAGATGTGGTAAAGGCACTGAAGCAACTATGCCAGCAGAGAGAAGATCTCCTTTTGCTGTCGACAGGTTTTTCTCAAGTATCAAGTGGATTATTTAACAAAGGTGTCTCTGGTGAAGCCTGAACAGTGTATACGCTTATTCTGTATTATTCCTGAGCTTCCTCAGCTGCAAGGTGATTTTCTTGAAGAGAACAATGCTGCTTCGTCTTGAGATAGATTAATAACAAACTGAAGTGACGGGAGATAGACTTGCTTTTGGGTAGCAGCTGAAGTCCAAAATCTATATCCCAGCTTCTTTAATAGAAGCAATAATCCAATCACTTCTGAAAAAACCAAATGTGAACGATATCAACAACCATAGAAAAGGGGACATTTCCTTTTCTGGGCAAAGTGCCTCAGAGAGTGGCAGTTGATTAGCTCTTGGATGAAAAATATTTTCTACTATTTTAAATGTTTTAATGTTTAATGTTGTATTATTTTAATACGTTTAATGCTGTATTTTCTTGTTGTTTGGATTTATGAGTGTAAATCGCCCTGAAGGCATTGGCCAGTTGGACAGTATACAAATGTAATAAATAAAATGGGTTTTCTGGATCCATTTCAATGAAGCTTCAGGCCTAGTTTTGGAGCACAAGCTGCCTTTGTTACTCTGTGGAATAACATTTGCTGAGAGGAATTCAAGGAGAGAGTGAATTTGTTGATTCTCTAGGGTCTCCCAGCAGCTTTCAATGACATTTTGGTATCCTTTGGGTAGACTAACCATCTGTTCGCGAAATAGTGAAATAGCTTATTCCACAGCATTATCACAAAGACAAGCAACATAAAGAATACAAACCATGTAGGACCTGCAAGGAGCTATTGAATTGGCCCTCACAGTTTTCTGGACAACTGTAATGTGTGAACAGGAAAGCCGTGGAGATGCACAGCAGCAATTCACATAATCAAGGAAGCAAGCAAGGTGCCGTCACAGTTATAAGGAGGTTGTTGCTCAGCATATCCATAGCTACCTGGTCCACACGTTGTGTTTGTTCACAGCAGTGTGTGCTGGCAGACAACAGGGTTTCACGTCTCTCTCTGCATGTGTTTTAACTACTGCAAAGTGAAATCCTTTATTTAACTTAAAAGAAAACTCACAGCCCAGGCTGACTATGCATACTAATTGTCACCTTGTCTTGTCATTTGTTTTTGCTTGCTAAGATGTTAGTTGCTCATTGCAAAATAACTCCATTAACTCCATAAGCAAGAAAAGCAAAATGAGCTGTTGAAGGGTTGTGCTTCTAGATCCAAACAGAGTTTCCACAAATTTCCAGATTTGGGAAGCTGCCTTTGAAAAGGGTTTGGAAATTGCAGCTGGTACAGAATGTGGCAACTTGTTTGCTTTCTGGTTCATGCTTTTTAGATCTGTTCCACCAGTCTTACCACAGTGGCAAGCCATCCATAGACTGAGATCATCGTCTTTGTCTCTTATTTTATTTATTTATTTATTTAAAACATTTCTATGCCGCCCCCATCGCCACAAAGCCTCTGGGCGGCTGCCAAAAGTTGGTGAGAACACAAGGTAGGGTCTTTTCTAAGGCAGCACCCTGGTTATAGATTTCCTTTGCAAAAGAGGCTGATGGTATTTGGCTAGTCAACGAAATGTTCTTATTCTACTCAGCTTTAATATTTTTTAAGTATCTGATTGAAAATTTCCACCCTGCTCCCTTTCATTTTAATGTCTTTATTTTAATCTTTTTCTCGTCCTTCAGTGGTGTTTGATTTGGTTTAATTGCTTTATGTAAACCACTTTGGGGCACGTGTTAGAGCTGAAAAGAATTGCAAAAAGCTTTTAAAATAAATGCATAAAATGTCCATTGGGTGGAAGACACCAAGGAAGCAAAGGAGCACCAAAGTCTCCTATTGACGTCAATGGGAAACGGATATGCATGAAAATTCTTCACAAAATGCATCCTACTCTAATGGGTGACCAAAGTATAACAAATGACAGAGCTAAGAATGAAAATGGATGGAGTGTTGAAATAAAAAAGAAAGAAAAAAACTTGCATTAATTAATTAATTGATTAATTCACTTACTCTCATGCTCTCTGAAATATTGCCGAGCCAGCATTCAAAATACCTTTGTACCAGTATAAAGCAAACTAAGTTTGGTTACATTCTCTGTGTCATTAAAACAGAGGAGACTTGCTCATGGCCTATGTACCACATCTGCAGTGCCTGAGTAAATGCCTGGGTTGTTTTCATTAAATGCTGGAGCCTGCTTGCCCCTATCCTGCCTCAAGCAAATTGCAGGCTTCCCCTGCAAGGCTGTGCAGCCAAGGAGAGCTTTACCCAAAGTGCCTCGGTTCATGCTGACTTACTATCACAAGCACCTTGGGAAACTTAAATTAGCCATAGGTGGCCTGGCAAGGGTCTATCAGCAGCCAATTATGGGGAAGCTGATGACAGCTTCAGTGTCTTTTTCATGGGATCACACCAAAAAGGCTGGGGGAGGTTTTGTTTTTCCTCCGGTAGACCATTTATTTGTATATTTTGCACGCAATACAGTGGTGGGGAAAGATGCATTTCCAGTGGAGCTCTTGTTATTGTGTGTGAGAAAAATTTCTTCACCAGACATTTGATTGTAAGCCATCCCGCGATGCTATGCCTAAGGGATGGCATATAAAAGTTTTAAATAAATAAATAAAATAAAAATGGATTTCTGCCCTTTTCTGCTGCGTACCAGCCTCTCAGCTCGTGATTTGATCCAAAACGATGGGAAGGAAGACCATGTCTTACACACACATAAAAGCACTTGCACACATCCTGTGTAAGAACCAGGACCACTTAAACAGTATTATTCCTTTTATTTATTTATTTATTCTGCCACCTATTTGTCAAAACCACCAAGGCAGTATACAGCATGTCAAAACAACTTAAGCATTAAAGCAGCAATTATACCCCTTTTAAAATGTTTTTTAAACAACACCACCACCAAAACAGTGAAAAGGCCAAGTTAGGCACCTTTCCTAAAAGCAAGGGCAGCGGAAAAGCATCCAGTGTCTAAAGGTGAAGGATCATGTGTGTATGCCACCAACTGAGAGCAATGCAGAAAAGTCCTCCTCAGTGGAGTGTCAAGCAGGCTGGTGCCCATCAATGACTTCTCCTAAACATCTCAATAACGGGACAGATTCATAGTCCTTCAGATGGCCAAGCTATAAACTACACAAGACTTTAATGATTAAATCCAGCTCTGTGACTTGAGACCACAAAACAGTCAGTAACCTGTTCAAACCTCTGACTTCAGAGAAACATTATCTTGATACCACGTAGCAGTAAGCAGCTTAGTTGCCACATTTCACCCCAACTGCAGCTTCAGAAATTTCTTCAAGGGTTTAGGCATTATGATGGTCTAAATGGATGTGTCTGAAATATGATAACTGTTGCCAAATCGGGATAACTCCAGAAGAGTCCTAGCTGACATGCCAAGCATAATGACACCACACTGAGAGCCAGTGTGGCGTAGTGGCTCAGAGTGCTGGGCTGGCACTCAGGCGATTCGGGCTCTAGTCCCCGCTCAGCCATGGAGCCACCTGGGAGACTGAGTCCCAGCTCCACCCACCTCACCAGGTTACTGTTGTGAGGGGGGAAAATGAGAGCGGCAGCAAGAGAATGATGCAAGCTGCTTTGAGTTTCCAGCCACTGACATCACCTGCAGATACAAGACAGCACAGGAGCACCCCCAATCTCCACACCTGATCATTCAGGCTCCATGAAAAGAAGGCTGAGTTCCCCTTAAGCAATTGCCCCTTGGTGTTAACTGGATTTTATCTCAGCTTGTTTATCCTCGTCCTCCCCATTCCCAAACACAAGGCAACACTGAAGAGTGCCAAGTGCTAGAAAGAGTTCTGCATCTGATCTCAATGCGTGCGGTCGCTTCGATCCGTTCCTTCACAGGAGACGAAGGAACGGAGGTGTCGTGCAAAGGGATGGTGTCGCACGTGTGCCTACAGGTCACTGGTTGACTGCTGTGTCCACGAAGATGAGCAAGTGAGCAAGGAGTTGAATGCGCCATGTGCTCAACCTTGCCGCTTTTCAGTGATGGACACATTTGTCTCCTGATGTGATAGCAATTGATGATTCTGGGGGTGTGCGCCCCTCCAGGTGCAAGTGCAACACTGTGGGGACTCAAGAATGGAAAGTGTTGGGGAGTGGAGGATAAATGTGTTTGAAGCACACCAAACAGAACAGAGAAATGGTGAGCAATAGACAGACTGAAAGGCTTGGATACAAATAGTCTCTGTGGTGAATGAGAATTCTTGGGCAGTTCAAACAATATGTGACATTGTTATCACTCCATTGTGGATTACACACTAGATGACAATTCTGTTCCCACACCTTTCTGCTCCTCACATAACCTTCGGTCCTTAACTGAAGTCTTATGTGTTTCTCAGCCACGGCCATCTTGAGGCCTGGTGTGGCCCTCCAACGAGTTGCCCTTGGTCAGTCCTCTTCTCTGACAGGGCCCAGTTCCTCACCACTATCACCACTGCCCATTCGGGTTCAGAGCAATCTGCAGAATTGCCCAGAGACAGAGTGCAATTGAAATCGAGGTGCTATTCCAGCTGCTCATTCTCATCACAGTCCTCTTTCTTCAACCTGGTGCCCTGCAGATGTTTTGGACTTATCCCTAATGGACATGGGCATCAGGGGCCCTGGGAATTATAGTCCAAAACATCTGGAAGGCACCATATTAGAAAAGCCTGGCTTCAATAATAGAAGAGGTCAAGAGACTGCAATTATGAGATATTTCTTTAATTATTAGATTTTTCTTTTAAAGAACTCAAAGCAGGTTCCATCATTCTCTTTTTCCTCCTGCTCTCAGTCTTATCCCCATAAAAACAACAACAGCCCTGCAAGGTAGGTTGGGTTGAAAGACTGTGACTGGCCCAAAGTTGGCCAGCTGGCTCCATGGCCCAGCAGGGACTAAAACCTGGATCGCCTGAGTCCCAGTCCCCCACTTTTAACCACCACACCACACTGGGAGGGAAAACTAGCATATTCCAGACATCAGCAGTGGACACCCTGAAGCAGTGTGAGCCTAAACAACAGATCCAACAATGCCAGCCACTGACTTCAGCCTTGCTCCCATTCTACATTTTATGCAGGTTCTCCTTCAAAATAACCCTTGATTTCAACTCACCCTGTCTGATTTAAACTAGAATGTGATCTGTTTTCTTTTAGATAATGGTGTCTGAAGCTCCCTATATTTTCATCAGCCTCAGACAAAGCTTTCCTTGCATTAATAAACCTCAATTTAAAAAACAAAATCTAACCTTCATATTTTGAGATGCTCCTCTGCAGTGTTTGTATTTAATAGTATGCAGAGGCTGAAAATTTTGCTTGTTTTGTTCCTTTTATGTTACCTCTACTTGTAACCAACCAAATTCTTTTAATCTTTCTCTTTCCTTCTTTGCTGTTTTTCTGACTCAGACACAGACTCATCCACTTCAGCCTGTTCAACTTCAGTATTTTTTTTTCTACCTTTTTACTGTTCCCTCTTTGATACTCTTATTTACTGTCTCCCTTTGCTCAGACATAATCATTATTCTTGCCTTGGATGAGTCAAACAGAAAGTGTTGCAACTATGGCTAACTGGAATATCTGAAACCAGAGTGTTGTAACATCTTTTTTAATCTACATGGTCTTCTCTCCCCACTTTTTAAAACTTTTTCAATTACTGATGAAAGAAGCAGTATGATACTTCGCTCCTGCTAGCTTTCCTGAAAGAAGGGAAAAATAGATTTTATACACAGGGAGACACAGACACACAGACAAGTTATGTGCCATTTCTATACATCTGTTTTCCAGGTTTTTATGACCTAATGGTGTTCAATATATTTTCACTTTTTCATTTCTTTCATTCTTTTCCCCCTTTTATGGGTCTTCTATATAATACTTTTATGGTGTGGTGGAACTGTTTCTTTCATTTTGACTATCACTAAGCCCCCCTGACCAATCTCAGGTTAAACCTCACGAAAATATATTGTCTTCTTCAAAATGACAAAATGCTTGTTCAGAGTAAAGACCATTGCTCATTTCCTTAATTAACTTTTTTATTGAAGCTTTAATGCCTGCTCATTTCATCAGCTGTTTCAGCTCCACTTAGAAAGTGACTGTAAAAAATTGGTAATGTGGAATCTTGTGCTTATTGTCGCTCAGTAATTTCCAGATCAAATATTCTGAGTTCTGGGCTACAGAAATTATTTACTTTGGGGTGAGGGGCGGGGGGGAAGAAGAGGCAGTCTTACAAGATCTAGCATATCTAAATCAAACTGGCTGCTTTATTCATTTATTTTCCATCTCCCCTGCCTAGTGCAACTAGCAAGTGGGTGTTCGTGTTAATGTTTATGTGCATATACACCATGCATGTATCCGTGAAAAGTCACATCATAGCCTGGAGAATGTACACAACTAGACAGGATCAGTGATGGATCCTGCACATCCCCTGGTCAGCATGAATATTATCACCAATGGACACCAGAGAATGCAAACTGATCGGGGACCTTTCATACGTTGCAATGCAGGTAATCCACAATTCATGTTTCTGGGCAGGTGGTATGGACAAGCAGATGGCAGTGTGTACACACCAACGTACACTGTCCACCTGAGGAGCAATCCAACATCACATGGAGGCTGCTCATGTGGATGGGGCACTGTGTGAAGTCCCACTAATGGGGCTGGTTTGTATCAGTGTTCCCCACAGCTTCATGCTGAAAGGTCAAGACATACAGTTATCCATGGATCCATTCTCTGCTGATGTCACTTTAAATCCAAAGAGGAATTCAGGAACATGCAGCCCAGCTTTTACAGCACTGCACCATTGCTGAGATCCAAAGGTAATTTGCAGATCTTCCATAAGGCTGAGAGAAGTACATTCTGGTAATCTCTACGCTAGATTACTGCAACACGCTCTGTGTGGGGCTGTGCCTGAAGACCATTCAGAAGCTGCACCGGGTGCAGAATGTGGCAACCAGATTAGTAACCAGAACCCAGAGTTCTGAATGTATGAGACCGGTTCTGGCCCATGTGCATTGGCTGCCCCTATGCTCCCAGGCCCAAGTCAAGGTGCTGGTTTTAACCTATATAGCCCAACATAGTTTAGGGCTGCAATACCTGGGTGTTCTTCTCCCAACACTAGAATGTACCATTCTGGGACCTTCCTCTGAGATCCAACCCCTTCAGAGGCTCACAGCGTGGCAACTAGAGAGGGAGGGTCTTTTCTGTGGTGGCCCCCCATCTTTGGAACCTGTGGTGTACCTGGGGCCAAATTTGCCATCTTTTCAGTGCCAGGTCAAGACAGCCTTCTGTGCAGAAGCCTTTAAAGATCTCCTTGGTTATTTGGGGCCTGAGGGGATTATCCTGGTGCTTCTTCTTGTTGGGTTTTTTATTATATTCTTAATGTGTTTTTTTTTTGTTATTTTAAAGTATTTTAAAATTCTTTTAACATTTTTGTTTTATGTTATTTGTATAGTATCTCATTGTTTTGTTTTATATATTGTTGTAAACTACCCAGAGAGCTTTGGCTATGGGGTCATATAGAAATGTAATAAATAAAGGGGAAAAAGATGGTGATGAACAAATTGAAAAGTGTACAATATATAAAAAGTCTCTCTCTATATATATATGTACACACACACACACACACATATGAATGATTGTGAGCTCTTTAATGCTCATCATCTGTCCCTGCCACACTCCATTCATTTTGTTTCCCTTCTTTAATACATTTTCAAAGATATATATTACTTTAACTTGCAGCTCCATTAAATTTCATTATATATGCCATCTTGTCATAATACCTACTTATTACAACTGCAATGAAAAAGGGTTGTGTTTTAATTAAAGTGGAGCATGTTTTAATTTGACTAAATGCGCAAAAAAAAAACCTGTAAGCAGATAGGCCCACATAAAAACATCAAAAATTAATTAATTGCTAATTCACTTTGCCAATCCAGGAGGGAAGTGGTTGTGGGGTGGGGTGGGGGGGTGTTTTGTTTTTTGTTTTGTTTCTGCATTATTTTTGTTTTTGACTTTAATCAAATGGGGGCATGGTGATCGCAAAATATGGAAATTAATTCTGGTCTGTTAGAATAACAAGCTTCTGATGTAGAAAAGAAGAAAGAGAGGGAGGGAGGGAGAAGGAAAGGATGAACAGAAGGACGGAAGGAGGGAAGGAAGGAAGGAAAATTCCCCCCAGAATGAAGCAAAGAATGAGGCTGTAAAGTCAAACCATTTTCCTACCACAATTTGAGGGCAAGTTGCTCTCACTGATGGACAGTGACATGGTGGAGGCAAGTCTTCTGTGCTGTTAGGGAAAGAAGGAGAAGGCAATTCATCCCCTTCACTGGGAGGCAGGCGAGAACTAGTCAAAGTAGGCCACGACGGGTGCATCCTGCTTAGCTGTGTGCTCAGGCACCCTTTGCTCTTATTCATTAGTTCCGATTCTTCCATGAACGGCAAAGGCATGTGTGCCCCTGCTTACGAACCTCTTATTGGAAAGCCACCACTCAATCAGTCACCTCATGACACTCACGACCTTGGCAATTATTTTCCGAGCTCCTGTCCTTCACTTTTTGTTTTCCTTTGGTCCAGGTTATTGAGAAAGACGGTGCCATCTGGAATTCAGGAAGAAGAGTTGGTTTGTTTTATCGTTCCTTGGCCTGGACAAGGCAGACTGAGAAGTCTGTACTGTTTGCATGGATTAATTACTGTATCTACTCCGAGCAATGGATAGATGGCAGGTGGGCACGCTGAGCGTTGCATTTCAGTGCACAGCTCTCCTAGCTAATTGCTTGAGGGAAAGCAGAGTGGAGAGGCGCAAAGGGATAGCATCAGATGCCCAGGTAAAAACAGCCCCTTCCACTCACTCCCAGGACATGGTGTGGAACTGCTTCACCCACCCTCCCCTGCCCCACCTGCTTTTTCCAAAGGAGCCCAAATGCAAAGCGTGCTCAGCTGGTGACATGGAGTGCCACTTCATGGTTTCTCTGCAGGGCCGGGCAATCCCAACAGGCAACGCAGGGATTGAGTAAGGCAGCCAAGCCTAGGCAGCCCACGCAAATCAAGGAGGCGCACACCCCGCTCTAACTGGGACAGCGTGGTCTAAGGCAGAGGTGTGGCACCTGCAGCCAGGTGCCGTGCTGGGTGGGGCTGGTGGACGTTGGAATGCAGCAGCCTCTAGAGAGCAACGGGTCTCCTCATCCCTGGTTGAAGGCCTGAAGGCAATTTCGCCAAACATGCATTTTAAATAGGCATTGACACCCTGGATGGGTTCTAGATGTAGCCAGATTTGGATCAGAGCTGTTTGCATTGGAATCTGCAAAGATGACATTCCTCAAGCATCCTTAGAGAATTTCTGTTTTCTGTAGACCTTCCTGGAACTCTCAGGCTCTGTTGCTGCAGTTACTACTGGAAACATCAAAGGGGGAGGGGGGGCAAGCTCCTTCCTTGCCAGCCATTGTGTTGTTTTGATGCTATGGATTTCTGCCCTGAAGGGCAAAGGTGGAGGGCAGGGAAGAATGCTGGCAGTGCACTATTATCACAGGACCACCAGTGAGAAGGCATTTCACATCAGGGATGCTCATGGCATCTGCAAGGGATTCAAATGGGTCAGATGTCCACTAACCCAGCCTGCAAATTCTGTAGCAGGCCCGTTTTTTTTCTGAGTCACTTGGCTTCTGCAGACTCATGGATGGGTTTTTCATTTGTGGGAAGATTCACATGAATTTATTTTAGGGCCAATGTGCATTCGTGCAAGCAGAACAAAATTCTGGTAAAAAGCTTAGATTCCGTCGATGAGCGGTTAACAGAACAAAAGACACCTAGTAAGTCATGAAATGCAGACAGATCAGATTCAACAAAATCTGTGGCCTCCCTGCTCACCTTTCACAGCCAATGCACATCACAAAGCCCTAGTCCAGGTCTAGTCCTGCGCAAGCCAGATGCTAATCTGTGGCTAATTGCATAGGAACTCCTATCTCATTCCAATCATAAATGCAGTTAGTCCAGAGCTCCAGTTCAATGCACCTGAGAGCTGGGATTGTTCAGCCATACCATCCCCTGTTGTATGGTATACAAATGATATAGACGTCTAACATACTATCTGAACACTTTGGCCATGAACTTTATTTGATAGAGAAAAGTTTGCCGGCAGGTAGACTTCAGGGAGATAATAACCCATATGGGACATGAATTGAACTGGCTTTGAACATTCTTTGATCTTCCTCCTAGAGCTATCAGAATTTTCAGGTCTTCTGAAAATGGGAAGGTAGCAATATGCTTTCAGTTCATCTTTGGCTTAGCTGTACACCCGAGGCCAAGCTGAAAATAAAAGGAATCCTAAATTCCAAATTCAAGAAGCTTAACAGATCTTAACAGATCTATTTAAATTCCAGAGGCAACTTTCAAAATACAAACATAATTGGGCTGAGCCTGCAGCAAGCTGAAGATCAGAAGGCCAGCAGTGACTTGCAGACCTGGGGTTCTTTCTGCCCTGTTTCTATCCGGTTTAGAATTCTTCCCTTTCAAGCAGGGTGGGGGTGAAAGAAAGAGAATATGAATTAATATAAAGCAGCCTTCCTCAGCCCAGTACCTTCTTTATTGTTCTGTGCCTTCACAGAAAGAAGTAGTCATGGAGCAGAACCCTTTAACCCTTTACCTCACTCTGATCACAGTGACCTCCTTGATGGATCTCCACACTACAACTTCCTGCCATAGCAATTGCCCCTTGGGATGGGACCAGTAAAAATATTGGATGCCTGGCTCATAGGAGGACATTGACAGTGACCTGTGAATGGTTCTGCACATGTACAGCACCTGAAGGATATGATGGGCTTTCAAAAACCTCACTGATAACAAAACAAAGCTCAGTCTTCATCTCACAGATCTTAATAGGAAGGCTCTTAGCATTTCCTCAGCTCTCCCAGTGAAATATATTTCCAGCAGGATCCAGTGTGGCTGCTTGTAAACCTCTGAACATGGAGGATCACAGGCATCCTATCAAGGGTAAGACACATGAAGAAGGTCATCTCTGCTCTTCTCCCTGCAGAAGACTTGGGTGGCTACTTTCAACTGTTGAAGTCTGGGAGCATGAGAAAAACATGGTGAGCCCTTCTGGGAAGCCCACAAACCCCCAGCTTTATGGGTCGGTCTTCCAGTCTCAGAGGAGCAGCTAGTGTGGGTCTTTCCATGCTGGCTATGAAGCAGAAGAGGGTGCTCCAAGGTCAGGGCTAGGACACTGCCCACTCCTATGGCCACACAGAATCTGTCTAGTGGTCATGGGATTGTGCCCTTATGGAATGTAAGAGTTCAAACTTTGACCAGGTTTATTTTTTTTACCTTATTTTCACCTGAAAAAATAACATAACTCAGATTACCAAGTCTAGACTGCCAAATAGTGTCTCTCTCCCGAAGTTCTCCCCACTACTGATTCCCAGATAGATTCTTTTTTCTTCAGAAAGTATATTGTTCTAACAATCACTTTAATTTGTTTCTCCATCCAGCTTACTGATACAATTGACGGTGCTTGAAATGATTTAGTTACAGAACAATAATCACTTGGGTTGAATGCAGCACTACTTCCTGTGTAGAAGTTTTGAGAACAATGGGGCTGCTTCAGCCCAGTGATTTGAAGCTTGCTGTTTCCATGCAAATACGCCTTTACAAGAGAAAAGTAAAGGTCAAGTGGAGTCTTCTTTCTGAAGTAAGGCCGACTATGCAGACAAGCAGTTAACCGCATGATCCAAACTCTGAGGTCCTTATTGTAGGCTCAGGCTTACCATAAGGGAGAATAAGGTGGCAGAATAGGCAGGGCTTGTCAAAGAATCATAGACAGAATCATAGAACAGAAGAGTTGGAGGGGGCCATGAAGGCCATCAAGTCCAACCCCCTGCTAGTGCAGGACACCAGGTTACACCATCCCAATCAGATGGCTGTACCCCTAAGTTAGTGGTGAAGTAAGAGTGGATGTTCCGCTTGGATAGGCAGAATGGGGCAATGCCATCTTGACCTTTGCTTCAGGCCACAAATAGGCACTATAAACAGGGCTTTTCCATAATGACCCCATATCTTTGGAACTCTCTCCTCAAAAAATTGTACCATCTTTGTTCATTTATTACTGCATTTATGTTTCAAAGGGCATATATGAAAAGAGTTTGGAGCTGGTTTTCAAACTACTGATGTTTTGAGTTCCCATAACTAATTTTTAATTATCTTTTGTTACCTGCTTTAGGAAAGTCTTACCCTAAATTGTAGCATCTAAGTGCTTTACATTAATAACTGATCTTGCATCCTGGGGAAATTTACACACCTAGTCCTTCTAGTTCATTATCACCATATCCTGGAAAACAATGCTCCCAAAACTCAGTTTACAGTTAACTTTCTATAGACATACATGCCTGGGACAAAAAGATTCCTCCCTCCAAAACAAAACAAAATTGTCCACCCCAGAGTGAACAATTCAGATACATGGATGGATGGATGGATGGATCCCAAACCTTTGGGACACAAATGGAGTAACTGTTACCCCAAACATTTGGGACACAAAAGGAGGTTAACCACAGGTTTCTCAGTCTGATCTGAGTGTCAGGAAGAGGAGCAAACCCCTCCCTCAAAAGAGACTGAAATTCCATAGGGGAATGCATTGTGATGCTGAGGGTAAGTCGAAACACCAAGGTACCGTTATGCAGGTGGCAGCAAAAGGGACTGGTGCAGGAAGAAATTCAGTCTGAAAACTGACTGCAACTAGCTGAAACCTGAAATGAATTGTGATGCTGGTTGTAACCTCTTGGAGAAAACAGGAGGTTTCCTTCAAACAAAGGCCTCTCATATCCAGCACTTGCCTTGCCAGAGGCAGTTTTGTAGCTGAGGTACAAAGGGACCCCAGAAGCAGCAAGCCCAGGGGCTTTTTAATGCAAGATGAATGATATCAGGAACCAGACGTTTTCCCATGCAGCCGCCTCTGACGTGTAGTATAATCCACTCAGACTACTTGGCAGGACATGACATGTGACCAACCCAACTTGGAAAGAGCATTGGCTCTGGGGCAGAATAGAAATAAAATCGATGGCAGCGACGACGATGATACTAATAATTGCTCTTAGATCATGAAATTATTGTGATTATAAATTATATTAAATTATTATGATACTCTATGGATCACATTTTGAGAACAATCTTTGGAACTTTAGAACATGCTCCTTTAAACTAGCATAAGTAGTAGAACAATGCTGAGAGGTCATCTATCAATAAAGTATTGTCTTTAAGTGGTCTATCTATCTCTAGATTTAACTTTCTAAACCAATTGAATTTTCAAATGGAAGGGTGGGAGGAAGTCATTTTATGGCCCAGCGCACAGTCTTTTAAAACATTGTTTCGAAGCAAAAGTGGATTGCAATAAGAACTTGCCAGAGGGACTGACTTATAATATCCAGCTAAGAGAGTTGAAAGAATTTCCCTTCTCAAGCTGTTCAACAGGCTGAATCTGAAAGGATTTGAAACAGGTTTCTAGTTTGGCCACTTGGAAAATGTGCCATTTATTATTCTATAGCTTTTCAGATACTGTTGTGCTTCCTTGAATGGTGACATTTGTCAGCACTGCACTGGTCCACCTTTTTTGATGCAGCAAACCCAGAATGTCTATGAGTTAAATAAACAGACTTCAGCAGGTCAGTAGATCTGGACAGATGATTGATGGCAAACAGCAAATATACTTTGCTGCAGAAAATGTTTCCAAAGGCACTATGGTCTTACATTTAGGTAAGCCTTATGTGTGTGTGTTGGTAATCTTCTAATACAACTTGCTTTTCTCCTATGGTGGTGGGTCTTCATTGCACAATCTGATGTCCTTTCAGTTAAATCCTACTGTGACTTCAGCTCGGAGGTTGGATGCCCAGTGAAACCCAGAATGGGCTGTATCAGCTTATATGCCACAGCACAGTGCCAGAAGTACCATTATGCCACATCTGAGAGGGATTCTAAGTCAAGGGGTTGGTGCAAAACGTAATTGAATCATTGTAGTTTTCAGGAAAGAATTGAATAGTTGAATGGATAGCATTTGCTTGGTGCATACTTTTGAGTGGAGACATTTTTCCAGGTTTGTCCTATCTAGTTTAGCTCTCAGTTCCTTTTTTTAAAGTATTTGTTTTTCCTAATAAGACAGAGCAGAGTCAAATCTAGCTGTGAAGGATGGCAAAGTCAGACCAAGCAGACCAGGTGTGTTAGGATTCTGAAGAAATCCATACTGGAAAACTCACATTCTGACACTTCAGGAAGTTCAGCAGATTTTGGCCTGCTCATAATGTCATAAAGGAGCAGGAAAGCAGAAAATGCAGGGGCTGCTAATGTCACTTAGGCCCTTGCCAACTTGATCTAGGTCTAATTCCTACATGTTTGTGTTGGAGGAGTGGATCCACACAGTGAATTCATGTATATATAATTGAATCAGCATCTTATTTCAGGGTTTTAAAGATTCTATGTGTGGAGCTGACTCTTCTGTGTTGTGGATACTCAAACCAGTTGAAGAGGGCATTTTGAATTCTCCTATTTGAGTCTGGATTCAAAAGGGCATTTGAACTTTGATGTTCTGCAGCCATTTTTTTTAATGGGTGCTGTCACCAGGAACTTGAGTGCATGGGTTGTAGTATTTTGTTATTATTATAATTGTTCCTGCTGTTTTGTTATATAATTGTTGATAAGAAGTTCATTTTGTATGTAAGGTTGTGTGTTACTAATTTGTTCATTAGTAAGAAAATAGCCACATATAACTTACCAGTGTTGCACAGGTTCCTCTGGCATGGGAGTGATGAGGACTGAAATGAGGGGGAGTGGAGTCTGAAGTCTGGTAAAGCTAAATCCTCCCACCTAGAAACTTCCAGGATAACAGACAATGGCTGGATTGTACCTCTTCCATCTAGGAGTTTTCTCTGAACCAGAGGAAGGATGAAGGCCAGAGATCATGAGATTTTCCTGCAGTCAAACACAGATGGAAAGCTGTGGAACCAACATTGCCTACCTCTTTCTGATCCTTTTGGGATGCATGTAAGAAAAATTGGGGAAGGCTGATTTAAGCAGAGGTCGTCATTAGCTGTGCCATTCTTTGAAAAGAAACTCTTCCAAGTTGTAAATCCTTGCTAGTCTACTCCATATCACCTAGAGATCATCCGGGAGCTCCTAATCTGCTTCATCTTCTGGTCATCACTGAAAGATAGATATATATCAAGCATCACCTAAATCCTAACCTGCATAACCTAGGATAAGGCAGAATGGAGTATATTCTGAACTGTATTAGGAATTCATGAGGGCAGAAATGTTCCTGAAGTTGAATTTTTAAAGAGCTTTCCTCATATCTCATCTATCAAGACCACCACAGGGAGTTTTTTGGCCTCTATAGCATTCACATCACTTTATGTTTATATTTTTGAACAGTAACTGATGCCATAATTTTTCCTCTTTAGGAAACTTTAAATAAGGTTGAGCTTATTCCCTGGCAAATGGATTGTTTCAGCTCAAATCACCACCAAGCTGAAGAAAAAAAAATCTTGTTAGAGTCAATTGTCTCTGAAAGAGATATCTCATGGTGTACGTATTAGTAATGTATGTGATGCATTAGGCAGAGACAAAAAGTGTTATTTTGAAAAGTTAATCCAAAAAAGTTATGTATGGCTAAGGAGTTATTTTTCTTCCTTCCTGTGTTATGAAGCAAATATACTCTGCAGTGTGCAGTCATTTTCTAAAAAGCTTTTTACTCATCGTTGTTCTAATTAGCTGAAAAATGAAGGCATACTCTTTAGTCATGTTATTAAGTTGTAATGGAACAAAAGAGGTAACTGTGGGTAACTGTAAAGTCATTATCAACTCAAAAGCATTCGCATAAAAGGCTTGCAAGTTCTTTAGTTAGCAGTTTTTGGTTCTATAGGTAGTGTTTTATTATCTAATAAGCATAACCTTGAAAGACGAATAGGATAGTCAGCTGGGCGAACTCTGAAAGCTAGGAGGAGGGTACAAGGGCGGGGCTTCTATCAGGCCGAAGGAGGGTGTTCAGAGGCTGGGGAGCAGCGGGGGGAACTGGGGACTCCTGTGTCTTTAGGGCTCATTATCCACTTCAGCTTTTCTTCAGAGTGTTATAGGAGTGCTCCACAGGGCTGAACTCCATCCTCGAAAAGGGTTCACCAACAGAGAACACCATACATATCTCCTGTAAAGCTCAAAATAAAAGCAGCAATGGATAAGGAGCTGCACTGGCTTAGGAGTCCACAGCCTCCCCTCGAGGATGGAGAGGTGCATCCTACAAAGTTGTTCCCACTGCCATGCCCCCTGCTTTCAGGTACCTGGTAGGATGCCACCCTGAAGTCAGACTAAACCTGGCTTTTGCTCACGGATGGACATGCCATCATGTGCTTTGCTTCTGGCAGCAAAATGTCTTGGCCCAGTCCAAGAAGGTCATTGGTTCATCACTGGTAGCTGATAGGAAAAGGAAGTACAGCTGGGTGGGGCTGGTGAATGGAACCAGCTAAGTCCTCTTGCTGCTTGTGATTCAGATAGAACCACCTGTGGAACAGATTGGGTTGCATATCCTGGATCCCTCCTGATTTTTGAGGTCTACTGGATTATTTAGCACAATTTTTCTTAAGCAGCTTTCCAGGCCCTGACAAGGCAGCCAAGAACACTGCAAAAACATAAACATACAGACTACAATTACACACATACAATGGTAATAACAACAATTGTACTAGAGTTGCTCCCAACCATCTTTAAATGTTCATTTTTCAGATGCCATTGTCTATCTGTGATGAAAAAGGACTTTATTATAGGGTTGCTTCCCCCTCTCTCTGCACTCAAGTTTCTCTGCATATTATGCCTGCCCCATCCCCACCAGCTCAGAGATTGTAAATAGCATAGATTTCCATGCATGCATGCAAAGTTATTTTCACATTTCAACAATACTGTTTTTTTAATGTGTTTTCTGATGCCATTGCATGTGTGTGGGAGGCACACTGAAACACTGCAGGAATGAAAGTCTTGTTCATTTTGGCAGGAAAAGAAGATAGGACTCCTCATGGCTCTCCAGCAAAGATGGATCAACAAGGTCATTTCTGTTCCTTTGTTAGTGGAAACTGCGTACCATCACCACGCCATTGACATTTCACCTGCAGGAGTGTACAAGGACACCCACAAATGCTCACAAATTTAAGTAGACTGCAGCTGGAGGTGACAGCTAAACCACCATGGCACACTTGCATGGTCTTCTGAAGGGCAAGGGCGAGGGACCCCAGACCCAGGGACTAAGCCCAGCCTTTCTGTGGTGTCAGTCTGATCCTCAAGGTTTCCCCAGATGGCCCTGCCCCTTTTGTAGCCATGCCCCCCTTGCCTTGAGCAAAGACTTCCTCCTCCTCCTATTCAGCAGTAACAGCAAAAATGGCGCTCGGTAAACCATTGCACTGCTGTACATGCTTGCAGCATGAAAAAAGCAGACAGGATGATGGGAGCTGTAGTTCTCCCAAAGACTTCTCTTTGATGAGGCTAAAGAGGTTGTTCTGATTCTCATGATTAATTACATCCAGCGGCAGTGCAGACCTGAGGCTCAGCTGCATAAAGGCATAGATTGGTGGGCCAAGCAACCTCCTATATCAGGTGCACAATTTTGGGGGGCTTGAGGGCTATATCATGTGTCCACAAGGACGACAGATATAATTCCCACACACAAACATCACTCACCTACACTCTGTTTGCCTTTATACAGTCTAATCAAATAAACAACAACAACAAAACTGCTTTGACTTAAGACGAGGGTGGGCAGCTGTTCTTTCTTTTGTGGTCACTTTGTCAGGGCCTGGGTCTTTCCATGACCAAACGCACAGACACACACTGCCCCTCCCCCACACATCCACTCACATCCTCTCTTTCCCCGTCCATCCATTCACTCGTACACACACCTGCTCACTCGCCACTTTCATCCTTTTCATCCTTGTGCCACCGCTCATTCCTAGCACTTCTTGGCGTACGCCCCAGAGCAGGCAGGAACTTTTCAGTTCTGGTTCCTAAGATGGTCTGGGAATGGGCTTTCCCTCTTGGAAATCCATTCCTACAACATTCTTCTACTGATGCTGACGCTGCTGACGCTGCTGACGCTGCTGAGCTGCTGATGCTTTCAGTAGCCCCACAGGAATGTGGGAAACTGCCTTATATTAATTTGGCCCATTGGCCCATCCAGCCCAGCTGGAGCTTCCCAGGGTTTTAATTAGGTGTTTTTCTGACCTCTGTGGAGATGGCAGGAATTGAACCCAGGACCTTCTTCATGAAAAGCAGGTGCTTATCACTGAGCTTCCCTGCAGGCTTGGGGGTGCAGGTGTCTGCCAGGGTTTTTTGGGGGATGGCCCACAAGGCATTCTTGTTGCACCCTATACTACATAATGCAAAGCTTGCAAGTTGCCCCCTTCATGAGGCAGCTACTGTAACATTTGCAGGGTTGTGTGAATGCAGGCACAATTTTGGGGTCTTCTCACTGAAGCACACTTGTATAGCTTGCCCAAAAAAAGACGGGTTAAAGAAAATGGCTGTTTCTCTAATGATGACCTTTACCTGCTTCTCCTCCTCCTTCCTGTCTGTTTGGTTGAAGGCTGGGATACCACATGAAATAGGATGTGGCAGAGCATGAAAGGAGCGCTCCGATAAGAGTTCCATATTGTGACCTAGAGAAAGTGAGGCTGAACGCAAAACAAGAAGAGAGAGATCATAATGACAGATTTTATTTTGTCACTAAGAGTTTCTTGAAGTTGCTCATTAATCTTTTAGACAAATCTGCCATGTTAATGCACAGCTCCGGAATAGTAAAATGTCTGTGGGCAAAAGAGAGGAAAAGTGTTGAGCCTTTCAAAGCTACCTGTGTAGACCAGGTTTTCACCTAATAGATCAGCGGTAGGCTCCTTGTGGTCCTCCAGATCTTTCTGCCTACAACCCCCATCTGCCATACCAACCAAAGGTGAGAGATGATAGGCACAGGAGAACAAATCAACTGGAGAGCAACAAGTTGCCCACTCATACGATAGATGGATAGCATATGTATCCCAAGTGTTTGCAAAACAGGGAAGGGAAAGGAGTATCATGCATTCTGAGTTACATGGAGAAGGAGGACTCCAGTGGTGCAGTGCCACTATGTGTGAATAGAGGTGGAATCCAGGAAGCTGCCTTTTTAGAACTGTGACCCATCTTTAGAACCTGTCAACAACATCAGCATCAACATCAACACCATCGGTTTAGATACTATTTTAACTTCATTGGTTGCTGGCATCTGCCCCTTCTTCTTTCACCAAATTTGTCAAACATTCTCATTGCCTCTCCTTTCAGGATTCCTCCTCCCGTAAAACCTCCACAGTAGGTTTTGAGATTATTAACTCAGCCCTTCCCAAATTAACCGCTTTAAAGCAAATTCTGCATCACACAAGGATGGTCCCTCCCTTGGCTTTGGATCAAAACTCCCATAATCCATTGGAAATGCTGACTGAGGTTTATGGGAGTTTTGATCCCAAAGATCTGGGGGCACCAGATTGCCTACCAGGCTGCAGAAGTTGTCCCCATCTGAAGTGGCCTGTTAATGAATGGATCACTCTATCACTGCATCATTCTTAAGCCCACATTTTGCTCCAGATGTGGTGAGGTGGTGACAGGATCCATGTCCACATGACGCATCTCTTCTGTGTCTCAGAAGTATTCAAGATATGTTGTTTCAAATGCAGGAAAGCCAATGGATTGGGCCCAGCTTTAATCACTGACCCATTAAAATCAAAAAGAATGGATACAGATTTAGACGGACTCACTGATATAGGATTCATGTTAGTCATTACTAACTTGCCCCTCTGATTTCAATGGGCCTAATCTAGCAAGAACTAGACCCAGTGTAGTATATTCAGCATAAACTGACGAACTGCTGCTCAGCCATGACATTTGCTGTGTGGACCTGGCCCGTTTGCTGTCTTCCAGCCACACCAACTGAAGAGCTACTTTTGAGTCCCTTGAAGGAGTATAGAATATAAATGTGAAAAAGGAATTATTGTAACCTGACCTATTGTAACCTGACCTATAGTGCAATCTTATTTATTTCTATTGGTCAGACAAATTGTAGACTTGGTCAATCATTTCAGATTTTACAAAGACTGAGTTTCAGGTATAATACTATAAATCAGTTTGCATATTTGTTCCCCATGGGATTTTATATTGTTAGCTGCCCAGATAGCCTCTGGCTAATGGGGCAGCATATAAATCAATCAAACAAACAGTCATCATAAGAACAAAAAGCTAACAATGTAAGATGAGTATGTATCATTCAGTTTGGTGTCTTGCTCTTACCTTCCCTTTCCACAAAATATTCCAGTTTCCAGGAAATAGCTGGAAAACAGTGATTGGAACTGTTGCAATTGGGTAGGAATACTTGGAATTTTCGCATCAAAAATAACAGTGATTCTTATGGCACCTTAGAAAGTAACCCATTTATTCTGGCATAAGCTTTTGTGGTGTACATTCCACTTCATTCCACTTCACCAAATGCATGAAATATTTTGCTGCACAGAAGAAACTGGGGAGAGAATCATAATATGCAAGCATCATACTAAAAGCATTTGGAATGGGGTAGCCAAATTACCCCATGGCACAAAGAGTCTTGTGGCATGACTGACAAATTTATCCTGGCATAACAGATTTTTGTTAGCAACTATGTTCTTTTTGTGTTTTATGAGTCTTACATACTTGCACTATATTTCCAGCTCATAAAGCAGGAAAGCTTGAAAATTCAGTATCAACAAGAAAATTAAGTATCAACAAGTTTCAATAGGATTTGGGGCAATAATAAATGGCTGCGGATATTTTTCCTGCAGCTCTGGTAGCTTAGGGTTTTTTTACCCTTTTCTTGCTCTCTAAGGACTTCTTTTGGAGTGGCTCCTTCCTGTAACAGTATGAAAGTACCATTGGACACTTTTAAGCAGTATACTGTTTCCTATGGGAGCGATTTAGTGGTGACACTACCTTGGGAATCAACACAAAAGAGCACAATAGTGTTGAAGCCATTTGCTTTTATATAACAATAAATATTGGCACTTGCTCAAGTCTGTCTCACTGAGATCTCCTGGGATGACTGAGCCATATTCAAGATATCATAAAATACAACGGATGGAGCAGACCATAATACTCCATCTGGGGAGAGATGTACGGTCTCACAGGAGTGCAAAGATACCACTGAAAAAATGCCGGGGGGAAGGGGGATCATATTATTAATTAAGGATGTATAAGACATGGAAGTAGAGATCAATACTCTAGCCTGCAGTACATGTATCATGGGCATGGTATCACCAAGGTTTACACAACACATACACATGGGGAGAGAGTCAGTGACTGAAAAACCCTGTCCATTTGAGACCAAAGTTAGGTCTGTCTCATGTTACCCTGAGATTCTCAGAGCTAGGGAATCCGAAGCCAAGGATGACAGCGAAGAGACATGCCCCATGATCACTGATGCCATTGTGTGATGTCACAAGGGCTTGCTTACCATGTACCCCCCGCGTGCCCAACTCTTTCTCTTTATCCTTCAGGTCCAGATCCAGATGGGAAGGATGGAAAGAAGTGATCAGGAAAGATGCCCACCTTCCTGGTCCCGTATTGCCTTACGAAGTGTCTGAGTCAAGTGGTTTTGACCATGAGTTGACCCACTCCAGTTTCTTGCTTGCCTAAGTAGCTGATAAGATTAGTTTGCTTGCTTGCTTATTCATTTATTTATATTTATATGTTAATATAAGGAAAAGCACTTTTTGCCTTTCAGTGCCAGGTGAAAACCTTTATATTTTCCCACTATTTTAATTGTTAATTGTCTTAAATTGTGGTTTTATATTTATTATTGGATGCTGTGCTACTTTTATCTCTTTATCCTGTTTTATTGGTGTTCTTGTAAACCATCCCAAGACATCACTAATAGGATGGTATACAAAAGTTTTAAATAAACAAACAAACAAACAAATACATGTATTTAATAGGCCGCCTATAACTGCCAAATCCTTCCTAGGCAGCATACAAAACATAAAATATTAGTTAAGGAGGAGAGTTACTTCTAGCCATGAAGCTAGGTGCTTCACAGGGTGAAAATAACTACATAAAATTGAATATATCAGTGTCAATTGATAAATCTGAAATGTGTGTGTATATGTCTGTGGAAGGGAGTATAATGAAAATAAATCTTTCTAAAAATTATGCATAAGCTTCAACAAAGGCAAACTAAATGGCCACATATGTATATTTTTATATATTGTTTTGCTTCGCTTTTTCTTCTTTCTTTTCTGGCCTTTTATGATTTGGGTCTGTTGGAATTTAAATTAATTTTTATTACATGAAAATAATTTTTAAGGCAACATAAAACCAGGCCAACATGAGGCATCTTTGCTAAGCAAGGAAACAATTAAGGAATTGTCTTGAGCACCAACACAAAATGGCTGCCATGAGAGATGCAGCTAGGCACAAAGGACAAGTTACTTGAATAACTACAAGGCAGAGGTGGAATCCGATCCCAAACCCGCTTAATAACTCCTTTGAACCCACACAGTCCAGACTCTTTTTAAAGAGATGGGATGGATAGGGAACCTTGGTGGGCACCAACAAAGATGTCCCACATGCATTGACAGCTACAGGTACCATGTCGCCTACACCTGTAACACACTAACAGCACCTAAGAACAGGTTTCTTAAAGCAGTTTCATCAATTCCCTTGTAACATGAAATAATCAAAATATTTCCAATATTTGTTTTGTTAGATCAGATCTCCACTGATCTAACAGCCTACAGCAGCATCACAAATCAATTCCCAACATGCCAGCCAGAATGGTGAAGGCTATACTAGATTGTCTTCAGAAGTCAGTGGGCACCACCTGTACAGGGCATGGTGAAATCTTGCAATTGTGACTCTGTTGCATCACCAGTCCCAATTCCTGCATGGTAGGATTAGATTTCTGGAACCATGAGGAGAATCAACAGTCTCTCCTAAGTTTTCCATGCCTCACTGCAGCTTTTCCCTTTGTCTGGATCCATGATCATCATTTTTCCATTGCTGGGATAGAAACACCAAGCTTGGTTTTTCCTTGGAGGGAAAAATGGTGGGATATAAATGGAATGTAATAATACGTAAAATGGGAATGTAAATAATAATATAGCCAATAATCATGATAATGTCATTGATGGAAAAGTGGATAAGGAGCAATAGCAGAGATAACCATGGTGCTGAGATGCAGACTAGGTAAGGGAGGATGCCCACTGAGAGTGTCTTGCCAAAGGGACCTCAGAAAACCTAAGCCGACACTGGGAGAGAGCAGCAGCCTCCCAGATGGGGCTGCAGTCCAGCTCCTATCAGTCCCAGCTAGCATGGCAAGTGACCAGGAAAAATTAGAGTTGTTTGTCCACAATCTAAATGTTAAACTATAGAGGAGTAAACTAGAGGTGTCGAGGAGTATATTCCTTAACAAATGAATAGCCTGATACTATGAAATTTGCTCATAAGTATATCCCACTATGTTCAATAGGATACATTGTTGTAAATTGCCCAGAGAACTTTGGCTATGGGGCAGTATAGAAATAATAATAATTCTTCTTCTTCTTCTTCTTCTTCTTCTTCTTCTTCTTCTTCTTCTTCATCATCTCAGGTTTCTTAAAGCAGTTATAGGATTACACCACAATTCTTTTAGAAATATTATGATAATAAGATACCATATTGTCAATGCTTCTTATATGGCAAAAGATAGTTCTGTACACATGAGTTCCCTGTAGATCATACCTTCCATTGTTCCACTTTCCAAAAGGAAACCTGATTAATGAGGAGAGAGAAACAGAGAAGTCACAATATGTCTTACAAAAATGGAATTAGGAAGAGTGTGTTTGTTCTGTTGCTCCAGAGATCAGGCAGGAAAAGGAACTTGTCAATCTGATTTGTTCAGGCAAAGAAAGTTCAGTGTGTCTTGTCATTTTGTCAAGATTTGTCTGTTGATCTTTTTTTTCCCAGAGTTGTGGGATTTTGTTTTCATTTTATATCAGAGTCATTCAAACCATGTACTTACTCCCTATCCGTAAGAACTCTTTTTGGAGACTAAATATAAAATGGCAAATGACATGACAATAGCATTGCCAGGCATGTCAGACAGTGGGAAAAAAACCTGAAAACAAAGATAATGACTGAGATCCAAGGAACCGCCTCTGCTGCTTATTTTCCACGCATACAGGTGTTTTACACCTGTTCCGGCAGCTGTGGGAGAAACCTGTGAGAGGTGTATCAAGCCATATCCACATGTGGAAACTTTTCCACATCCACCATCTCCATGTGCAGTGAGAAGTTCAATTCACGATCATAAGCTCCATGACACAAGCATAATCAAAGGCAAATCACATGTTCAAAATCATCTTGGTGTTTTTATGTTCCAGGTGCAACAATTGTCCATAAAGTCCAAACCTGAACTCCTCTGGCTTTATTGAAACGTCCACAAGCCACACAACATGCTCAGTAGAGCACACTTTTAGCCCACCGTGGTGTCCCCATCAAAATTCCAAGCAGCTATAGCACCCTACTTGCCTTAACCATGTTGCTTGGCCATGGGGATGTCCTAAGGCAAATTTTTTCACCTGGCACTCAGGATCCCTGACCACTGACAATACAGTCTTGAGCTGGGGGGAGCTGAAGCCCAAACAGCCACACAGTACCAAGTTTGGCAATGCTGTGCTTGCCAAGCGCATGGGCCATAGCACATATTTCTGGTAGCAACACGCATGTATAACTTCACCACCACTATAGCCTAAAAGATCATTCATGCATGATAGAGAACATACAATGTGCATGAGACCAGAAACAATTCAGCTTGCTTAAAGAAAACTGACAACAATGTTGAAAAGGAATGATGTACTTAAGCTAGTGAACCCTATTCCACTTTTCTGATTTTTTTTTTTTCTGAATGGCGTTTCAAGTGAATAATCCTCTCCTCCCAAAAAAGAGGAGGGGGAGGGGAGGGAGGAGGAGGAAGAATCTGACACAGTCCAAAGAATGTACTTTTCAATGAAAATCTTTATAAGCTGAATAATATGTAAGTTTTATGCAATGTCCTATATAAGACAGACTTTTAAAAATGTATGCAATGCATGTATTTATTGTATGCATTAATGCATCTATTTGTTGATTATATTTTCATATCACTTAACATCCTAAAGTAGACCACAATACATGTATAATAAATATAAAACTAATATATAAGAATGGGAAATATCCAACAGTATCCATTTGCAAGCGCAAATAGTGCTAGCAGAATTCTGCTGAATCTTTCTGTTGCGTAACTGTTTGTGCATTCCAGTCATTTAAGTGGTTGCATTAGTGTTTGTACAACCTTTTGCCTAACTACTTGCACAACAGAAAGATTTGGGTTTTGCATAGATGTACCTTTAGTTGGATGCTGCTCTTGGGCATAGCGGAACCTACACACAAGAGGAGGGGCTTCATTTGTGCTAGCAGAATGACACGGACAAGTACTATTTACCATATGTCCTTTCTCCATTGTATGATATTTTGTTGTTCTGCATTGTCTAATCAGCTGTAGGAAAGGGGAGTATGAAATTGTTATAATATACTTTAATAAGACTACTGGACTAACATTGGTTGAAGAAAAATGGTAAATGCAGAGAATATACTAAATTTGAAGATATAATTTTACAGAAAGTAAAACAAGACAATATGAGGATGAGAGGAGTGATAAGTAAAATTTACAATATATTACTAGAAGAGGAAGATCGGTATGATCTACTTAAAGAGTCTTGGGAAATAGATTTAAAAAGAAATATTAGTGCTGAAGAATGGAATAACATGTGGGACAAAAGAATTTTAAACTTTATGTCAATAAGAATTAGAGAGAATTTTTATAAACTGGATTGGAAATGGTACTTAACTCTGGTTAAATTGATTGCATGAATAATGAATATTCCAACATTTGTTGGAGATGCAACTAGGAAGTGGGTACATATTTCCATATGTGGTGAAAGTGTAAATATAGAATGAGTTTTGGGAAAGGATCTTTAAAGAAATTGGTAAAATATTGAGTTTAAATATTGAAGCAGATCCTGGATTAGCATTATTGCCATTATTTAGAGAACAGATGGGACAAAACACTAAAGAATGGATGATAGATTTATGAATAGTAGCAAGGAATTGGAAAATATTCACCAAATATGATACTGGTGAATATCATATAGCTGACTGATATAAAGAAGTCTGAAATATAGCATAAACATAAATATATGTTTTAACGAAAGGAAAGGGGTGCGAACCACCACAAGAGCCAGTGAAGTTCTGGGAGGGAAGTGGGGCAACCTGAATACATAAATGCTCTTACCTTAAGTGATTAGAGTTTTTGGTCCTGGCAGAGGTAGCACTGATATTAATGTATTGTTTAATTATGTTAATCAGTAATGTTTCATTATGTTTATTGTTACTGTATTAATTGTATTGTTTTTGTTAGTTTAATATTTTTTAAAAAAAAATTAAAAAGAACAGAGAACATGACAAAAGTTGGTACAATGACATACAAAATGTAATCTTTTTTCCCTCCTGCATGGAAAGGCTTTCCACATAGAAAAAAGGTAAAAACAAGAAAACTTATGTGTCCGAGACCAAGAGAATATTGCAGCAACAGTAAAACTTCAGACTCCTAAGCTATTGGGAAAGCTAGAAAGAAAATGTTGGCCAATCTGTTGACAAGAAAAAAAAAATAAAGAGTTGTATTCAACGTTAGACTAATTTAGTTCCCATTCTTTTCAGTGGATGTACTCTAAGACAGACTATCACTGGATACAACCCAAATACTCCCCTTCTTGGCAAGTGTCCCTGGGCAAGACATTCCACATGGTAGCGCCATTACAGTAGCAATCCCCCATTAATCTCACCTCAATATAAAAAAGCCACAGGCTAAAACAACCTAACCAGCTCTCAGAGGGCAAGATGAAATGTACAAGGAGCATTGCAAGAACCGAATGGCCATCAACTACTGACCTCGACTACTGGCTTTCATCAGGAGTGACAACTGGGCTGCAACCACACCTGTGGTAGATCACGTTACTAGTTCCAATGGGGATGAAGGGGTGCGGGGAGAGACAGAGAGCAAAAGGAAGGAGGACTTTGCTAGTTGGTTGGTTGGTTTTATTTGTATCCCTCCCAATTAGCCATAGCCTTTCTGGCTCACAACAGAATAAACATTTACCATCAGTTTTAAAAATGCAATTCATTAAAATGATCACAGAGAAAAATCAGTCAAACAAACAATAAATCAAATAAAAATGAACAATTGATATATATTAAAGCAGCCAAACAAGGTGAAACTGTACATACCAGAAGTTTGCCTGGCATTAAAATCAGCAGCAACATAACCCACTAAGATCAGGAAGCCATTAAACCAAACAAGCAAAACTAAACAAAAACACAACAGCTCACCCACCAAAATAATCACAAAAAAATATGGTTTTTAACTGGTGCCTAAAAGAATATAAAGCCGGTGCCAGTTGAATCTCAGATGGGAGTGTTTTCCACAAATGGGGCAGTATAATGGAGAAGGTCCACCTCCTCACCACCTCCCCTCTTGCTTCACTGGGGAGAGGAATTTGGGGCAGGGTCTCCAAGGATGACCCCAGCAATCCAGATGGTAAGTATGGAGACAGATGTTCCCTCAGATAACCTGGTCCCAAGCTGTTTAGGGCTTTGTCTGTTATTGGCAGCACCTTGAATTAGGCCCAGCAAGCAACCAGCAGCCAGTGTAGCCTGCAGAGACCAGGAGTGATGGGTTCATGAACACCTGTCCTGGTCAACAGGTGCACTGCCCAATTTTGAACAAATTGCAATGCCCTGACCATTTTCAAGAGCAGCCCCACATAGACAAAAAATATACAGAAGTATGACAGAAAGAAAGAGGAACAGAGAACCTGTTCAAGCTACTTGAAAGTAAAAGGCTCATACTTTGCGTAGATGGATGGAAACCAATAAAACTTAAAATACTTCCATCAGTTCTGAAATTGCCATTCCTGAACTCCCAGGCAAGCTGGCTAAGTCCCTACACTCAGAAGGGTGAGCTCAACCCTAGACTCAGGTCTACTAGAGTTGCCCCTTATTGTCACCATTTTTCAGTTGTCCCAGATGTTCCTACAGGCATTGAACTGATCCCTAAATCTATAAATGGATCACCGGATCAAGAAAGGGAGACCTGAAATACCACATGGCAAGTCATACCTCATCGTGGTGGAGGGCTATCTGGAACACGGAACTGTGGAAGACTGCCACAAAAGCCTTTCAAATTTCTTTCAAAGTTGTGCAGGGAAGGTTGACCACAATTGCCAGTGGATCCGCCTTGCAAAAATGCCCATACTGCAGGGAAGAACTAAAGGTGAAGCTCAGGTTAAAAAAGATTGACGGCTGTTGCCTTAGACCAGCCTTTCCCAACCTGTTACTCTCCAGATGTTTTAGTCTAAAAACAGTGCCCAGAATTCCTGAACATTGGCCATGCTGGCGTGGACGGCTGGGAGTTGAAGTCCAAAACATCTGGAGGGTACCAGATTGATGAAGGCTCTTCTAGACCCCTGGCTGCCTGGAATGCTTCACAGAAGAACAGCTGCAAGTTATGTCTAAATAAAAA
Organism: Varanus komodoensis; assembly: GCF_004798865.1. NCBI lineage: Eukaryota > Metazoa > Chordata > Lepidosauria > Squamata > Varanidae > Varanus > Varanus komodoensis. The sequence goes on from NW_025335627.1 coordinate 8,860,879, forward strand.
ATAATAAGAGTCAAGGGCTTTGCCGGCAAAAGAAGTAATAATATCTCCTTCAAAAGTGCAGTGCATGACACGAAATATTATCTGCTTACCAAGAGGACATTCTTCTTTGCCAGCCAGCAGAACAAAAACAATTCATTTAGTGTAACAGGCATATCAATCTGCTGGTAATTACAAAATGCAACAGGAAAATTAAAGCGAATACCTCGGAGGCCGTTAGCACGGGAAGAATTTTCCAATAGAAACATACTAAGAAAATACAATATATCTTGTTTCTGTCCATGGGCTTGATTAGTTGCCACATTAATGTGCATTTATGCACTCCTGCTAATCACATCCAGAGCGCTTGTGAAGTAAATAAAAATGCGCTCTGCTCCCAACTACTGTTACTGTGCAACACATTGCACTAATCAAGCGAGATATCAGGGTAATTAGGGAATAGAAATCACCAGAGACATTGTGCATTATGATTTGTGACTGCTTTATTTTTAAAAGCCTGGGATGCAAATGGCTAATAAATTTCATTAGGAGATAACTTCACTTTTTATTTTATGCTTAAATGAGGACAAGACACACACTCGGGTGGCAACTATTGCTAGAAATTGCTTGCTCCCCATTCTTTCTTTGCAGCTTTTTGCCTGCCGTGTGTAGTTGGTGCACCTGATCATGATTTTGCTGAGAGAGAGAGAGAGAGAGAGAGAGAGAGAGAGAGAGAGAGAGAGAGAGAGAGAGAGAGAGAGAGAGAGACCGACTGAGGCAGTTTAGGGTGCCATAGCATAGACATGCTGTAGCATAGACTATCAACCCATTCCGTTGTCCACCTCCAAACGGGGAATCCCTGAAGAGAGAGAATCAGAGAAATAAGGGCAGAAAAGCAAAGCCAAGGACTGCAGTACAGTCAGTTCTGCGTGGCTTGTGATGGAGCAAGCTGAACACTGCCCAACAGCAATGAGTGGTACTTCACACACCGCTCACCAGGCAGGATGCTGAAGGAGGAGTGTGTTCACCCCTCAGAGTGCAGGACACTGAAGGAGGAGTGTGTGCAGGTCCTCAGAATACCGAATACTGAAGGGTGAGTTCTCCCGGCCCCTGAGAACATGGCACGCTGAGGAATGAGAATTCTCACCCCCTCGGAATCTTGATTAGTAAAGGACAAGCATTCCTGTTTCCTCAGAACATGGAATACTGAAGGATGAGTATGCTTAAATACTGAGTATTCTTGTTTCCTTGGAACACTGAATATTAAAGGACAGGTGGAAGTATGAGTATTCTCACTACTTCATAATACTGAATACCAAAGAATGAGTATTCTCACTCCCTTAGAATTCTAAGTACTGAAGGATGAGCATTGTTTCCACAGAATACTAAATACTGAAGAATGTGTATTCTCACTCCCTCAAAATAGTGAATACTGAAGGATGAGTACTCTCACCCCCTGAGAATATTGAATGCTGAGGGATGAAAATTCTTGCCCCCTCAGAATATGGAATAATAAAGGACAAGAATTCTTATTTCCTCAGAATACTGGATAGCGAAGAACAAATATTCTTAATCTCTTCTAGTGAATGTGCAAGTATGAGTATTCACTATTTTGAGGTTGTGAGAATACTAACCAGTCCTGTATCCACAGTTCAAAAAAGGTGCAGACAAGATGGAAATATTCAGGGCAGCAAGGATGAAATAAAGCCCTGTGGAGAGAGATCGAAAGAACTGGGCATGTTTAGCCTCAAGAAAAGAAGACTGAGGGGAGATATCAGAGCACTACTTATTTATTTGTTTGTTTGTTTGTTTGTTTATTTATTTATTTATTTATTTATTTATGGAAAGCTTTTATATCCCACCCTTCACAATGTCTCAGGACAGTACTTGAAAGGCTGTAACGAAGAGAGAGACCAGGATTTCTTTTCAATCATCCCAGAGTGTGGGTCATGTTCAAGTTACAGGAAGGCAGATTCCTGCTAGATGTTAAGATAAATTTCCTGACTGCGAGGCCTTACCAAAGGGGAACTAGTACTTCATGGGATTTGGAAGTGATGCATCTTTTACTGCAGCCTAAAATTGTATTTGCCCTTTTTGCACCTTCACATTGTTGACTCCTATTCTGCTTGAGATCTACAATTCCAAAGTCCTTCTCTCTTGCAGTATCATTGAGCCAAGCATTCCCCATCTTGTAAGGATGAATTTGATTTTTTTCCTAGGTGAAGAACTTGGCATTTGTCCCTATTGAATGTCATTCTGTTGTTCTCAGCCCAGTGCTCCAACCTGTCAAGATCTCCTTGAATCTTGTTTCTGTCTTCCAGAGTATTAGCTTTCCCACCCAGTTTTGTGTTATCTGAAAATTTGATAATCATTCCCTGCATTTCCTCATCCAAGTCATTAACGAAAATGTTGAAGATCTCTGGGTCCAGGACTGAAGCCTACGGTACCCCCTTGTCACCCCTCCCCAGTTTGAGAAGGTGCTGTTGAGGAGCACTCTTTGAGTCCGATTTTGTAGCCAAGTGTGGATCCACCTGATCATTGTTTCATCTAGCTCATTTTTAGCTAGTTTGCTAATCAGGATATCATGGGGCCCTTTGTCAAAAGAAGTCAAGATAGATTACGTCCACAGCATTCCCACCCTCCATCAGGGAGGTCACCAACCAAAAAATGAAATCAAATTAGTCTGGCAGGGTTTGTTCTTGAGGAATCCATTTTGGCTTATGCGCACACACACTTCCTCTAGACCACTTGTTCCCCCATGAGGACAAAGTCTTAGGACCTTTGGGTGGGGAACTTGTTTATCTTTAGGGGCAAGTTGAATGATGTTTCCTTCCTTCCTTCCTTTTCAGAAAAAAGGGGTTCATCGCCACTTAAAGCAACTATGTTGTTGTTAGCCACCCGGGGGTGTTCCCTCCTTACTTGAGATGGGATGCCTCATGAGAACAACACTGTGCCATTTTGTACAGTTATTTTCAGAAGGGTTTGTTGAAGAAGAAAATGGCTGCCACCATTGGTCAATTCTCTCTCAATTATTTCATCTTTAAAAGTGATCCCATCACATCTGAAACATCAGAAATGCCCTCCCTTCCCATCCAAAGATGAATCCAATGTTCAGGTGCATTTTTTCTCCATTCTCCCACCCAAAATGCAGATAAATAACTAAGGTCTGCAATATCCATCAGAAGATTTTTAAGAAGAAGTCTGAACCACTCTATCCTAATTTCCTTCATTCTCAGCTCAGAAGGAAAGCTATAGTTTGTCCTGCTTATTGGCCATCTACTTTTAATGACAGCTACACATTCAATGAATTGTGTAGCATGCAGCTCTTCATTCCTTTCATTCACTGATTTATTTTATTTTCCACCTTGCCTTTCCACCAAGAAAATGGGAGTAAGTGTGCTTAAGCAAAAGAAGATAAAAATAAGAATTATGTTGATTGGTGATACATTAAAAACACACGTAAAAATAAAAGTCTCCAAATTATTGAATGAAAACCGTACCCAACCCAACTGGCCATCTTACATCATGAAGGCCTGCTTGAAGGGAAGAATCTTTGCCTGCTGGTGGAAGAACAGAGAGGACTGACTGAAATGCAGAAAGAGAGCCGCACTGAAAGTGGCCAACTAGAGTTCACAAAGGGAAGCCTGCACAGATGTGAAATGGAAAAGTGGGGATATTCTTCCCACAGCAAAGTAGAGTATAGAGATGATGGGTGATTTTTTTCAATTGTTCAGTGGATCTCTTGAAATGTTGTCAGATTGTCAGGGCAAGTCCATGAAAGCAAATTTAGGTAAAACATTAGTAAACTAATGTTTCAGTATGGGAACCAGTCCTCTGAAGGAACTGCTTGACATGTTAAAGGAGAGGGGGAAATGAAAAGACATCTTTCTGTACTCTCTAAGCATTAGACCTGATGTCTCTCCTCCTGGATTTGGCAAGTTGGCAAAAGACACTGTCTGCACATATGTGTGTGTGTGTTTCTTGTATAAACTGTATAATAATAATAGACCATCATCTGGTGAATTTTATGAATGACAGAAGTTAAACTGATCTTGACCCACAAAATTAAAGTGAAATGAACCACTTACTTTTTAATGATTTCTTTGTTATGCATTTGCCTGGGGGTATTCACAAATGGGTCTGAAGTTAAACCTTAATACCAAAATAGTGTCTTCTTATTAATGATCTCTAGAAGCCATTCTAAATCACTGTCTTCCAAGAGGAGGTTGAATCATTTGTTTAAGAAAGTAATGATCCAAGGTCAGAACAATACATTATGAAATGAAGGCAATACACACACACGTACACACACAGACATATAGAAAGACTGAAGGACATGCAGTGATCTCATTGATATAATTTTTAGTTAATTAATCCTTAAGCTCAGTTAGCAAAGGTTAAACATCGGTCATTCAGTCCTAGCTCAGTTTCCTCTGCCATAAAGCCCACTGATTTCACAGGGATTCTCCTCCAAGTAAGTATATTTAAGCTTGCCATCTAGGTTACCAATAGTGGGTGTAAAATAGGAAATACTGTTTTTATCTGGTTGAGCAGCATGTTGATGGCAGCAGAGATAATTGGGCTGCATATGCAAAAGCTGCACTCTATTGCACAACTTGCATCACGTATTGTGGAAAGTGCAGTAATTTGAAAGGCAGGGCAGTGGCTCAGTGGTGGAGCGATGGATTGTGTGCAGGAGGTTCTGGTCCTAGTATTTCTAGGCAGGGCTGCCAGGACTCCAGCTTGAAGTCCTAGAGAGCTGCTGATGACTCTGGGTGGGATGCACCCATGGCCTGCCCCAATCGAAGGCAGCTGTGGATGGTCCTCTCCTCCATTATTTTTTCCAGTTATCATGTAGAGCCATAAACCAGAGTTCCTTCCTATTTTCCAAAGTGCATGGCTTTGTGAAAGGTCAGACACACACTCTTCTTGTAGTGGGGGTGCACCTCTTGAATTTGACGGGCATTTGGAACATTTTGTCTTAGATTTGTTTGAGAAAGTGCTCATCACCTCAACTTCATGATTTTTTCCCCAGTTTAGCTTTTATCACAACCCTGGGCAAATAAATGTGCACCCTTTTTATCATGAAGATATGCAAAATGATCAGGGACTTTCCAGCTCAGGATATTATACTGATACCAGCTTAGCTCCAAAGATAAATTAACTAAGGGTACAAGCTTGCCATCCCTGTCCTAGATGCATGTAATCTTCCAAAACCTGGTCCTTTCAGATATCCAGTGGTCAGACCAAGTTGCAGCAATAGTGATCCTGGCGGCCACCATACTGTGCCACATACATTTTCTCAAAGCAGCAGTGGACTGTCCCCTTGGGGCATAACCCACCAGCATGTGGAGCCCTCCATCAATCCAAAGCTCTGCTGGCACAAAACTGGAGGATGAGTGGAGTGAAGGAAGCATCTTCAGCCTCCCACACCGCCATTATGTTATGTGGTGAGAGAAGGAGGAGGGCAGAGAGGCTCCAGGTTCCACTGAAGTCCCACCTCCTCCTTGGCCATCGTCACGCCCTCTTTCTGAGATTGCAAAGGTAGCTCCAGAGGAGACCTGCCATGGAGTGTTCTGTGGTGGCTGCAAAAGGAGAGTCTCCACTTGACTACCCAAGTCATAGCTCTGTCTAAGTCTAAGCAAAGTCCTCAAAGATCGCCAGAGCCTCTGAGCAAAATACATCCTTCTTTTTTTTAGGCAGACAAGTTGCCATTCTTCCAGCAATTTTGAAACTCTTCAGAAAGTTTCAAACTCTACCACGAATTGTAGTCTTTTCACATGATGTCCATGGATTTGTGTGCATGCAGGTATGAGTAGGTATATTACAAGGTGTTCAATCTGAAGCGGTATCACTGTGTGAAAGCTTGGGTGAAGGCAGAAAGCTGGGCATAACTACTCCCTGGTGCAAATGCATTGCCAAGAGCATACAACACTGATGGTGCGATAATGCCTGCAGCGGGCTTTCTGTTAGATACGATTATCCTGTGGATCCATGGCTCACAGTTCTTGTGCGTCCGTGTCTCACACCTGAGCCAAACCCCACGGTGCACTTATTTGCCTCTTGCAAAGTGCTGCCTCTTATAAAGTGGTGCGCAAGGCTGCCACCTTCAGGTTCCTGATGGTAATGCCTGCCAGCCCTCTGAGTAGCCTGCTCAAATGTGATAAAGGTAGTCACAGAAGAATTACCAGAAAACAAGACATGAGATGGCACGAGTTTGCCATTAGTGATTGTCATAGGCTGATGCATGTGTGTATACGTAAATGCAGAAGTAATTTCTATAACCGAAATAGAAACACGGCAAATCTCAGGTGAGTGCAGAAGCCCGTGGCCAGGTGGTCTACATGTTTTGCTCCAACTGCAGTCGAGTGGCTCTGCCCAGCTTGCCTTTCTGATGGTCTGTAAATTCGTGTGTGGCTTGGACTAAGCAACCCTTCCAACCAAGGATGCCTTCAAAATGGAGACAGGGAGGGCTTCAATCAGAGAATTTTTCTGTGTGAAACAAAAGAAAAGAGCAGGGGTCACAGTACTAACAAGTGAATGGTCATGCACAATCGACTGCTTATGCTCAAATGTGGAAAGCACTATTATCCGTAACATTTGCTGTCCTGACCAGCAGTTGTTAATCTGTTCTCAGCAGTGAGCAAGGCCAGCACCTTTCCCCCCCGCTAACCTGAAAGTAAGACCCTTCGAACACAAGCAGCCGTCTGTCTGAGCTATAGGATTGCACTGTGTGCCCTGCGACATGGCGCTGTCCTAGAGAACGTGCATTGTGAAGGAACTGCACCGGGTGGCATGAAGCTGTAGAGGCTGGAGCCAAGGCTAGGCACGTCTGGGCTGCTGCCCAGAGCCCACGCTGAGTGCAGGGCCCGCCAGCAAGAGCCGTCCCTGAACCTACTCCTCCTCTTTGCTACTGCAGCTCACTGCTCCATTCATCTGCTGTTCCGGCCCAGACAGCAGCTGTGGCGTGGACAGGAGTGGTGGATGCCACTGGATGTTGCTCACTGACTCTGTTCCTGATGAACAAGGGGAACAAGGGGAGCAGATCAAGCACAGCTGGTAACAGTATTGAAGGGAGCATAGATGCATTGAGAAAGGGGGACCCATTGAAGTCACCTGGCCTAAAGATGAATAGCTTGGCCTGCCTATACATGCAGTTGCAGGCTCTTGCAAAATAAAACTCTACACAGAATGGAAAAGATCCAGTGATCTCCAACCACTGGTCCAATTTATGTTAAGTTAGCAGAAACCAAGGCTAGTGCAACATCAATAGTACCAGCTCCCATGATGGATTTCCCAGGAAATTTCCATCACGGTAGCAAGCAAGTACTAAAGCTGAAGCTCAGATACTTTGGCCACCTAATAAGAAGGAAGGTCTCACTGGAGAAGACCCTGATGCTGGGAAGGATTGATGACAAAAGGAGAAGGGGATGGCAGAGGATGAGGTGGCTAGATGGAGTCACTGGAGAGGTGGGTGTGGGGTTGAGTGTAATCCAGGGGATGGTGGAGGACAGGAGAACCTGGAGGAATGTTGTCCATGGAGTCGTGAAGAGTTGGGCATAACTTTGCAACAGAACAGCAGCAAGCACTAGAGACTTCGTGCAGGCATCGGTTTCTGCTGGCCCAAGAAAAGTAGCATTAGCCACTGGTTGCCATTGGATCCTTCCCAGCATCATTCACCTTTCCAAAGCTACAAACCTTAGGCTGTACCACACCTACAAAGAGAGAAGTGTAAACAACATTTTAAAAAAGATCTCTGGGCTGATGTTTACAACAGTGTCATTGTCTTGTCATGTCTTGTGTTCTGCCTGCATTTAAATGGTCTGCCCATGTGCTTGCACTTAATTGCTGCCACCTGAGCATGTTTGCTTCCAGGCAAATCTTTGTGACACCTCTACTGCACGGTCCCAAATGTATGACCTATTCAGAGACGACACTTTGACACATGGATCCCTGCGCTGCTGCTTTCCAAAAGGAAAGAGATGATCTGAATGAGTCGGAAGATGTGATGGGCTTGCACGTTGTTTATAGAGTGGTCCAGTGAGGTGCTCAAATGAACGTGTCTGATTGTTTGTTTATGAAGCAATTGCTATCCTGCAAGTCTTGTGATTGCTGTTCTGGGATGCGATTGAGGAACTGGGTCTTTTCGGATGGAGAAAAGGAGGGGACCTTATTGCAATTTACAGGCTTGTGAGGTCGTGTCACAAGGTGGAGGATCATGACCTGTTTTCCCCTGTGGTGGAAGGAAGGATGTGACCCAATGGGGGGAAGTTCAAAGAACTGGGCTTTAGGTTGGATGTCAGGAAGTACTTCCTGATGGTTAGAACCCCTAGGATATGGAATGGGCTTCCACGGAAGGTGGTAGGGGGCACATCACTTCTGTGACATTTGCATTCCAGCAATTATTTCTAGATATGTATGCATACCAGCTTCTTCTGACCTATTGATTTCCAAATGTTTTAGATTTCAAGTCCCATCAGTCCCATCCTATATGCTCAACTGCCAGGGATTCTGGGAGAGTACCAGGCTGGGAAGGCCTGATCTAGCCATCTAAATTAGCTCATGTAAATTTGTGGCTAGAGTCCTGTGTCTGAAACCTTTCCGTACATAGCATTGGCCATGCTGCCTGAGGATAATGGGAACTGTGATCCAGCTTATTGGGGGGCAGTAAGAGGGGTAAGATGGTTTACAAAGAGCCAACATATCACCAGGTGAGAACTGTTTTCCTTTTCCTTTTTTTTTTTCCTCTCTTTTAAATCATTGTATTTGCAGCACAATGATAAAAACAACAGGCAAACCCCCTTAATTTTCAATCCTTGCAGGATCAGGCCCATGGCAGGTGTCATAGAAGCAATGTGCAGCTTTAATGTATTTTCAAAGCATCAAGGGATCATCAGCTGAATACTGTGTTAGGAGTTCAAAATATTAATACAGTAATAACACTAATCATAAAATTATTTGTGATTAAGTGAGAATTAAGTACCAAGGCTAAGTATAATTAAGTGAATGTGAAGATCATTTGCTGTGAGTAGGATGTAATAGAAATCACATAAAATGAGTGGGCGTAGGACAGAAGAAAGCATTCATGGTGGAAGATAGAGTTGCCGACATTGTAATCTTCAGTATTTATTTATGACACAGTTTGTGTTCGAATTGCAATTCTTATTCATATGAACAGGGAGTAAAGAAAGCTTTTGTTAAATGCTCTGGGACTTTGTAGGGTTCTGACACGGCTGTGTCTACATGAGATGAATGTTGCCAGAAAAGAGATTAGCAATAAATAAAGAAGATACTGAAATGCTGCAGATTTTGCTATTGGAGGGAAAGAAAAGATTTACCTATCTTTTCTTTTCACAGATTTTACTTCTGAAAATGTCTTTTTTCACCATTCAGAGGAGGATTCCAGCCAAACAATCATTCAGGTTCAAAGAAAGGATGGTATTGTGTTTGAACCAAACCAGAGAAGCTAACACCTAATCATGGAAAGTCCCCCGCATTACACACACATACACACACCCTGCAAATGCATTCAGAACGGGTGAAGACACTTTAGGGCCAGGATTTTTTTATTTTTGTGCTTATTGACTTGCAGTATGATTCATAAACCATTTAGTACCCAGTTTCAGATATATATGTACTATCTGTTGGATAGAAAAGCCATACATTAAAAGAACTTCATATCAGCTGCAAGTCTATTATTAATAGAGTTGCCTAGATTCCTGCTGGTATGGCCAGCTCTGTAGTGGCTAAAACACTTTGAGGATGGTCTACAGAAGACCTGCTGTCCACATCACTCTTACTTTTTCCATGCAATTCCTGCAAAGCTGCAATACTCCATCATGAAAAGCTAGGTGGTCACTGATAGAACTTAATTAACCACAACAAAATAATGTCACACAGATTACTGGAGAAAACTGAGTTGTTAACCTCGAATGCTTTAACTGGCATGCGACAGGGGTATCTGAAGGACCACCTCCTCCCACATGAACCTGCCCATGGTTTAAGATCATCTCTGGAAGACCTTCGACATGTTCTACCACCAAGAGGACCTCAGTTGGTGGGCACAAGTTCTTTCTGCATGGAGAAAAGCAACCAGATGATCGACAGAAGGGTCTTTCAGTGGCCTGCCTTCCGATATTATCTAGCGCTCCAGATGGATCCTGGTGGTCCAGCTGACTGGCCTCCAGGATCAATTATATATCCCACTCCTGCTTTAAACTCTTCCCCCCATCACTGTCTTTAGGCTCAATTGCTATCAGCATTCAAGTTTGTAGCTGATTCGCAGGTACTTGGTTTTAAATAAATTTTCAATATAAAAACTTCTATACAAGGGTGCACCTAGAAACCAGTACCTTATTTCTGAGTGGCTCTTCTGGTTTCTAGATTGGGAGGCATCCCAACATGGAATTTGCTTTTCGAAGGACCTGCCACAAAGTGTGGATTGCTCCCCATTCTCTGCCACTATCCCCCCTTCCTCTCCTATTTTTCTCACCTCGATTTGGAGTCTCCCACCTTCCGGGTTTTTCCCAAATATTGTTGTCACTTGGTGGAGCAATCCTTTGGCCCCACCAAGCCTGCCAATACTTCCTTCACATGCATGCATGATCCCCTTCTGGAAACATCAGCAATGGTACTTCTTCCCCTGCAAATATGACAATTACATGATGATGACCCCACCTCTCACTTAACAGTTCCTCCCAAAATCCTGGGCACCTCATGAATGTGTTGCTTTGGCTGTCAATGCAATTGTTTTTCCCATCTGGAGATCATATCTAAAGCATCCTCCACATCAACAGGGAAATCATAGAACCATCCTTTAAAAAGTCTTCACTGTAGTTTGGTGCCTAGAGATTTGATTTCTAGCTGTGCTGGGATGTCTTTGCTTTGGGAAGGTGGAGAGCATGATTTAAGTGAAAATCATGGTGCATGGAAAGATGCCACCAAAAAGAGTCCAGATGGCAACCTTACCCCAGTGAGATGGAACCCCTCTTTATTGACCTACAAGCAATACCCATTTGCAAAACACGTGAAAACCCTCAGCAGCTGATAAGAGGCAGGCTGGAGAATAAATGGAGCCTGCAGGCAGGGCCTTTTCTGTGGTGGCACCCCAGTTCTAGAATTCTCTAGATCAAATTAGCCCACACTGTCTGTCTGTGGAGACCCATCCCATCAGCCAGCGCTACTGGTGTGGCTTTAGAGGTAGTGTGTGCTAGCACCATGACTTGCCTTGTCACACTGGATGGTGTCCCATCTAATCCACTCTGCGTAACTGTTATTTCTTCCAGTGTTCACATTCTCTGAATTCTCCTTCCACAGACAGTGAAGTTGCAGCTATTAATATAGAGTTAGTTTAGCCCCATTATTCTCCACCAAGTATCAGTCTAAGATTGCCCTCATTGCTTTGCATCAGATATCTGTTCTGCTCACTTCAGTCCATCATCGTATGAATTGTTCATCTATGATACTTTTCCCAATACTGGAAAAAGGCCCATCAAACATTCTGATCTTCATTATACATTCGTTTTCCCCTGATTATAATACATCACATGAGCTTATTTTCTAGTATTTTAGGAATGACTTACGATTTTCTTCTCACTGTTTTATTGATGTAGCATCTACTTTTTCTCAAACTGAAAAGCCAGTACCCTTGTAGACATTATCAAGTAAAAATATTAACAGAGTGTAATGCCTTTAACCAATTTCTTCACACTATCAAAATCAATATAATAGATTCTACTATTACATTATTAGTATTGGATGGCATTTGTGAGGAACCCAGGGAAGCTTTCATAGCTCCATTTTATCCCTCACAACAATCTTGTGAGGTAGAATGGGCCCAAAGGCACTCAATCATTTTCATGGCCAAATGGGGGACAGAACCTGGATCTTGCAGTCCAACATTGCTACATAGCTATACACTGAGACAGCATGTCAAGTCACCTTCGCTAAGCTGGAAAGGTGCAGGCCTACAGCTGGATGGGTGACCACCTATGGAAGTGGAGCAGGGCTTGGACTCAGCCTTATAGGCTCCTTCCAACACTACTTCTATGCTGTCCTGTCCTGCCTACTTTAATCGCCATATCACACTGACTTTCAGATTTTAATTATCTCCCCAAAGCCTAAGTGCTTGGGCAGGTCTACCATATATGCTATAGATTTGCCTAATCACATTCTCATCTCCAAAATATTAGGATATATCAGTTATCTTTATGAGATGAGGGCCACTGGGTCAATATTTTGACTGAGTCAAAATTTGCAAATATTTTTTTCTGTGAGTTTAACACACATGACTCCTTCTCCAAATGCAGGTTCATGTCTTGCCCTCCTTTAGATATGAATAAGTCCATTTAAGAAAACACAAACTTCTTATTTAACTAAGACCCCTATCATAATCCTGTAGTAATGTTTCGAAAGCTGGCTTTTATTCTTATCCATAATCATTTAATCTTCTTCATCCATGCTTAAAATTGTGCTCCTGCTATGTGTCTTTCACCTAATACATCATTTGAAAGAATGGGGAGAAAGGAAACCATGTTTTGCTCTTTTTCCTTACAAGGACAACATAAATCGAGGGTGTCCCCTGTTCTTCCACCATAGAATTCCCTGGTGTCCACTTTTACAGAGAGCAGGCCTCTCTGAAGAGCTGTCCAATCCAGATCCAGTATAAAGATAAAGAACCACCATAGGAAGAGTTTAAATGGGTCTTGAACTCGCCCATTCAACAACACCTGAACTAAGCAAAGGAGGTCACCTGGTCAGTCTTCCACACCAAGGTGAAATGTATTTCTGTTTAAAGTAATCCTTCTATTTTAAATAGGGATGTATCAAATAGAAATATATAAAGTTGTTTCTATTTAAAATAATCTTTCTAAAACAATATTTCTATTTTGAATGTTAATATTTATACAGATGAAAAACTACTTTTCCTAACAACAACACTTTGGGCTGCTCAAAACCAGGGGACCTGAGTTCATGCAATAGTGGGACAGGTGAAGGAGAAAATTGCTCATTCCAAACTAGCACATGTGACCACCAGCTCTCCAGCATCCCTGTTCTGTGAAAAAGGGTGGGAGAAGAACTAGGATTCATTAAACCAGGGAAAGGATGTGGAGAAGAAGGAACACAAACATGCAGTTTCATAATGCAAGTCTTTAAAGGCAGAGCCCTAGGCTTGTTTCGATGGATGAAAGCTCCACAACATCCCAAGCTGGCTGGGAATGCCTTTTTTCCCATCTAAACATGGATAGGCTCATGCTTTTAAACAAGGAAGGGACTCTGATGATGATGCAGTCCACAAAGCCAGATGATTTCTCCAACTTGTCTCAGAGGGCGGCAGTCCAGGACGTGAGGTAGCTGTTGAGACTTCAGCTCCTGGCAGCTGACGATGAATAATGGGCTGAAAGGCAGAAAGGTACTGCTGCTTATCTCTTCGCTGCTTATCTCCACAGCCTCCTTGGGGCCTCTCTTTTCTTGCTCTGCCTCTTCACAGTTTCACCTCCAGAACCTTCCCTTAAAAATCTCCTCTTTCACTCTTCTCCTCTGCATCCCTCTGCCTGGGCTCCTCAGGGTCAACAAGGGTTGAGTTGCTGACATCCATCCAGAGGGCAACACTGCACAGGGTTGTGTACATAAATCAGCTCGTGCACATTTTGTGTCAATTGCTTTCCTCGTTGCTCCTTTCTCTTTTGGCCCTGCATGCCCACTTCATGAGTGTTCCTAAGTGGCCACCTTATATTTGTCCTGTGGTGATGGATGTTTCTCTTCTAAGTCTCATGTGCAGGAAAGTGCAGGAAAGGGTCTGTACAGGCTAAAGCTGTGCTTTCCAGAAAAGCACATTTTCATGCACCCTCCGCTGTCTCTTTCGATGTAGCATAGAGTTCCTATCACCCCGTGGGGTCTGCATAAATGGGCAACAGGAGACAGGGGGCTTCTAAATGTAGGCTTCTAAATGTCAAGAAATGTGATGCTAAATCATAGAATCATGAAATAATAGAGTTGAAAGGAGCCATGAAGGCCATTGAGTCTGACCCACTGATGGTGCAGGACATCACATTATACCATCCTACTCGGAAGGTTTTCCATTTTCTTTTTGAATGTCTCCAGTGTGGGACAGCCCACCAGCTCTCTAGGCAACTGGTTCCACCATTGCATTGCGCTGACAGTGAGGAAGCTTTTCCTGATGTCCAGCCTGAATCTGGGTTGTTGCAACTTGAACTGATTATTCTGTGTCCTACACTAAATAACTGAACATAGAAGGAAAACACAAAGGGTGTGTTGCAGCAGCACATGTTAAGCACATGAATCACAACCACAATCCCTGCTGTTGCTTTTCAGCCTCTTGCTCAGCACTTCTGCCACTTGCTTGCTTGACAAGTAGAGAGCCTGTGAGCCAGCAGGCTAGCGCAGTTCCTCTCTTCCTTCTCACCACCACCGTTGTTCCGGCCACAGTAGGAGCAGCTGAACAAGCAGGGTGCAGTGGTAAAAGCAGGAGCAGCGCTAGAAGGTTCTTGTCCATGCGTCCCTGTTGGGTGACGGGCCCCGGCAAGCACCCAGTCATGCTTTGAGTGAAGAGCTGAGTCATAGTCCCAGACTTCTCCCTGACAGGAAGGCCTGCTCTGAGGCCACCCACTGCCGCCACTGCTTTCTTCTCCCTTGGCCACAAAGCTACCTTCTTGGTCTTGGAGATCAGGGAGGAGGAAGGCAGTGGTGGAGGTGGCCAAGACAGGGGCCTGGCATTTCTGAGACTTACGCAAGTGAGGTTCCTTTGGAAGAGTGTTTGGAAAAGTCACCTAATGCTGGGGCTAGCCTGTTGAACAGGGGCAGTTATAAGGACCACACAACTCTTGTGTTGCACAAACAGCAATGGCACCTGGCTGGTGTGCGGTCACAATTCCAAGCACTAGTTTTGGCTTACAAAGGCTGGGAACTTCAAGGATTCCGTCCCCCATCCTAGGAGCCTGTCACCTCCTGAAGATGCCATTCCTTCATTTCCATTACAAAGGCCTGCTTGGCTGAGACAAGGGAAAGCGCCTCTGCAGTGGCTGTGCCCAAGCTGCGTCCTTCTGCCTCCTGGCAAAGATATTTTATTTAGACAGGTCATGTTCAATTGATTGTCTTCTCTTACTATATTTTAAAGTGATATCTGTTGGTGTCTTTGATCAGTTCTGTCTGTTCTTTCTTCTTTTTTGTTGCCTTAAAAACATAGTTAATGACTTTAATAAGGGTTTTTTCCATTGCCATTGTTGTTGTTAGTACAAAGGATGCTATGTGAAGGCATATAAATAGCTTCATAAATAAATACTAATAGCTTCATAAATAAATACATGCTTGCACTGAGCACTTTTCAGGGTGAATGATATTCATCCTTGCTCTGAAGTGCTGAGATGTAACCATGTTGGTGGAGAGGGAAACTTCCAGCCTGTGGTCCCTACCTGTGCCAACTTTACTATCCCTTTGGTGCCAAGACTGCCCTCTGTGCCAAAGCTATAAAAACTCATAGAGAGAGAGAGGAATATTGACAGCCATTTCGAACAGGCCTTATCAGTTAAGCACTGCCTAGAGAACTTCAGCTATCGAGAAAGCAAGCAAGCAAGCTTCTTAGAAACTAGATAAGGCTCAAATGCAAATGTATAAGAAAGAATAGGTAGGTAGTAAGTACACTAAGGGTACAATCTAATGGGAATGCCTCTAAGCCTCCAAACTTGGAGGCTTATGGGCATCCCATGCAGAACAAGAGCAGCATGGAAACTAACTTCAGCTCCCTACTTCTCCTGTGCTACAGTTCACTGAGATGGACAATTTCACCTGTCTAGCTGCAATACAACCTGTCTAGACCAGGAAGGAGGATGGGGTACCACCAGGATATGTCTTACCTTGGCTACCGCACTTGCTTCCCTCCCAGAATGACTCCTTCCCCTTCAGGGGTTGTTTTTGTTACCTTGTGGAAGCAGCCTATGCAGTTTTTTTCTGCAAGCAGAGGATGGGGAGCTGAGCACAGATCCCCAGTTCTGACCTATGATCTGGAAATCCAAACAATCCTATGGCTCCCAAATCATGCCCCTCAACATGATCTGGGAGTCATAGGATCACATTTCCCCAGTACAATCCTACACATTTAAGTCCCAGAGAGTTCTAGTTCCCTGTACCCACTTTCTCTGGAAACCTATTGCATTTGATGGAACTTATTTCTGAGTAGACACATATAGGCTTCCACTGTGCATATCTCAAAACTAAAAATAATCAGTATGAAAAATCACACACTCCTGTTTGTTTGAATTTGCAGTTTGCAAATTCACCAACATCGACTGGGCTTTGGTATTTTAAAGTTTCTTTGTTAAATGATGAGCTTTTCAAATATCAGATCTCTGCTGAGCTACAAGGGTGCAGCTAACTCATGCCCCATTCGGAGGGGAGCGGCGGAAGCAAAGAATTTATCCAGGACTGAATTATTGCATATGCCCCTTACAATTTTTTTCAGCAACAAGAAGTTTAAGTGAAAAGCCGAAAAATCTCATAACTCAGATTGCTATTTCTCCAACTGCACAATTTATCAGGAGGTGCAGCATGTTAAATATGAGTTGAATAATATCCTTTCACAGCAGGCAGAATTTGCTTCAGCCTTTTAAGAGAGAACTATTGGAAGAATGGCAAACACCAAGGTATGATTTTAGTCCACTGGTTCAAACAACAAAGCCATTAAAATATTATTTTGGTGACTAAAGAAGAGAATGGTAAGATGCATACGCATCCCAGAGTTGTAAGCTCTCAATTTTTCAGAAATGTAGAGCAGAGACAATGAAATATCAGGACAGGACATGGAAGCTTTCTTTTCTCATATCTCTCTTCCCTGTGTGGATATTTTACAAAGCAATCTCTTTGGGTGTCTTTTCATATTAAGGAAATTTTGAAAGCAATAACTAATAGGCAAACTGGTCAGCTGGCCTGCTCAGATTTCTGAGTTGTATAAAGCGTTTTCCAGATTTCTAGTTCCCAATCTTCATCCTCTGAATAATTTTATCTTGGGTGCATCAGCACTTAATGATGCATCTATTGCTATGATTCTTAAGTTTGACAGGGATCATGTTTACTGTGCTGACTACCAACTGATTTTATTTATTAATAACAACATTAAGATATTAACTGACCAGTTAATGAATTTACTCAAAGACGGAAAGCTTATCATGGGTAATTTAATTAATTCTTAAAGAAAATATAATTTTACAATTGTCAGGATCTTCATTTTAAAACCAAAGTAATGTTATATTTTATAAATAATTTTATACACTGGACAAATTTTTGATTGAGAATTGAATGGTTTGGATGGGACTGTGGCTGATGGAAATTTTCACTTTTTTATTACTCTTTTTCAACGTTGCTATTACATGCTATATCTGTGGACTGACCCTTGGCACCCTTCTCTCTATATACTTCCTTATTTTTATTGTACCTTGTGAAAATAAATTTTAAAAGATGTGGGGAAAGGATATTAACTGCAGTTATGTTTGATAAAATGCAACATACCATGTTCATCCAACTGGATCAGTCTGGCCTTATCAAAAATAAATGGGTGGCAGATAATCTCAGATTGGGTGTTGATCCAATTGCATTATATGTGGGTAGAACAGATTTAGCCACCCTTGTTCCTGTGGATGCGGAGAAGGCCTTTGACAAAATTCAAGCTAGCTTTTCTTGTAGAATTTCATAAATGGGTTAAATTCTATATTCAGCTCTTAGAACTAGAGTCAGGAGCACTGGTCTTTTGTCTGACTTTTTCTTACTTGGGAGAGGTATCAGCCAGGAATGTCCACTTTCTCCACTGATATTTGATCAATGTTTGGTACTCCTGTCATGAGCTATCTGACAAAATTGTGCACGATCATTTAGAACGTAAACATATTCGCAGTGTTGATGATTTCTTAATGTTTATCCTGGAACTCCAGTCATCTGATCCAGCTTTGATGCAGAAAATTAATACTTTGGCTACTTGTTTGCCTATTCCATTAACTGATCAAAGTCTGAAGTGAAACTGACTGAAGATACTGTAGCCCATAGTATGCTAGCTACCGTGTTTCCCTGAAAATAGGACCTACCCCAAAAGTAAGACCTATCACCAAAAATGATTGGTAATAGGTCTTGCTTTTTTTGCTTACTTGCAGAGTGTCAGCGGAGTGCAGAGGGTGCAGCGGGAGGTTGCAGAGCGGCTTAAGCCGATGCTTCCTCTATAGTCCTGGCTCCTGTGAAGGGCGGAGTGATATCAAATGCCCTCCGCCTGGCACAGGAGCCGGCACTATAGAGGAAGCATCGGCTCATGCCGCTCTGCTTCCTCCGCTGCCTGTGACAGTACCCGTAGCAGGCGCTGGAGAGGATCGGTGTATACGGCTTTTGGCAGCAATTGGAGTGCAGAGCAGGGGCATGCAGAGCAGAAGGGTGCACAGCAGAAGGGTGCAGAGCAGAAGGTTGTACATTAAAAAAATAAGACCTACCCAAAAATAAGACCTAATGTGTTTTTTTGAGCAAATAAAAAATAAAAAATAAGACAGTGTCTTATTTTCAGGGAAACATGGTAACTGGCGATTCAGAGTTTGCCCTGATTTCATTGCTTACATGGTAATACTTATCTCATGAGACATATCTCAAATGATTGCGCTATTTGAGTGAGCTGATTAATGGGAACTTTAAGGACACTCAATGCATGGCTAGCTTAAAAGCTGAGTTTATGGGCTTGGGTAAATACTCTTTAAAATGAATGTAATGCTGGGTGTTGTTTATGTTTTAGATGATATTTTATATTTATATCTGGCAAATGTTTCCAAAAATCTAATGCTTTGTTTTATAAATCACTATGAGTTTACATTCTATTACTAATATATTTGGAAAGCATATGACTTCTGATTAAAGAGGGTGGATTGGGCTTCCCTGATCATTCTTTAAATAACCAAAACTGTTTCTTGTCTTGTACTAAATGTTGGTCCTTTCTATTTAGAGTAGGCTCTCCCTGGCTAGTTTTAGGATCCTCGTTCTTGGGTTTTCCCAGATGGACAGCATTGGGCTCTTGCTATATCAAAGCAAAAAAGGTGCCCCTTACAGTTACTGCCATAAAGAGGTGGGGCACATGGTTTCATTCCAATTACATTTTGATTTATTTTCACAGGCAATATTACTTCTATGAGGAAATGCAGCTTTAAGGCTTGGCATGAAAACATTTGTTTGGAGGGCATAGGCAAACAGATTTTTACTTTGAATTGAGCTTGTTGGTCCCAAGGATAACTTCCTGCCATTCGCTTATTTATGAATTACAAATGATTTGCCAGCTACAATATTCAATTGAACCATGTCAGAATCTAGGTTCAGCCCTGCTCCTTTAGAGCTTCAGAGCCCCGTCTTTGATTGGAAAGATTAAGTGAGTCTGAATGACCATACCAACTGAAGGTCCATGTTTATAAATAGCTATTATTGCTGAATAAGTACAATACACAGGGTCTTGATTCAGAATAGAACAATGATTCAGAGTATCCAGTTTTGCACAAACCACAGATTGCTTCATTGTCATCTATTTCAGAAGATGTAATGTAGCTTAGATTATGTCTAGTTCATCAAAACTGTTGCTTTGTGTTTACCGGATCCCACAATGTCTTTTCAATATCCAAACTGGCAAATTGTTGGAGGTGCAATACAGCTAATGCTTCTCTTACTCATATGTTTTGGCAATGCCCAATGGCTGCTTCTTTTTGGCAGAAGGGAATAACACAGATAAACTTGGTGATGAAAAGTTCGTTAACATTTATGGATATGCACAGTGTTCTTAACGATCTACCTATCTAGAACTTAATGCAAGGTCAACCCAAGTAGGTTCTCCATTGCCTTTTGACACAAGAAATTTTTTCACAAGAAAATTTTCCATTTGAATATATTTTCCTATGTGAATATATTCAGCTATTTTTGACAGTCCATCCTAACCCTAATCCACCAGTGCTTCACTGATGGAACACTAGTTCCATGAATTACCAGCAACAAGAATTATGGTTGTTTAAAATAAATTCTAAGCTCCCACATGGTATTCAACGAGTACTTTTAAAATATTCTAACAATTCAGTCAAACTGTTTAGGAAGATAGATGATCCAACTGTGAGTCTATTTTTAATTCACAAATCTTTCAAACAGGAATATTGTGGGGTAGTGAGAACAAATATGACATAAATCAGCCTTAGCTTAGATGCATTTCTAGCAGTGTTCTGTTCCTCTAACATTTTATTTAATCAAGCTGTAGTCATGCACTCCTGATTTTATAATGAATTTCTTTTATATTTAAGCAGGAAGACAATGCATGAATTTTAGAAAATACCTACAGCCTTTCCTCCTTGAAAGACAGCATCATTTCCCACATTACTGTAAAATTGCTTCCAGGATCCAGCCCAGTCTGAATCCAGCCTAGGAAATAGATTTGCAACTTTCACTGAAACCAGCCTTGAAGAAAACTTCAGACAAGTCTTAGAAAATGGACATATTTCTTGGATTTTTTTCCTGATTTAAAAGGCCCTGAACTGTGTTTCTCTGCAGAACTATTCTTATCTTGACAAAGAGAAATGAAAAATGAGATTCATAGAGCCCTAACATCTCCTATCTCAGAAACCATTGCTGCAGTTTGTACTTGATACAGCCTCCAAGCTCCTATCTTGGGCTGCAAGGAGAGCTGCCTCTAAAAAGTTCTCAAAAAGGAAATGAAATTCATCCATTTGCTTTGTATAAGCAGAGTTGTTTCTGCAGTTCCTCTGGTTGGTTGGATCCTGTTGACTGTTATGTTTGAGAGCCAAATGTTTTCCGTATAGAAAGAATTCACCACTGGCAGGGTTAAACAAGAAGCATCCGACTGCATCAAACCCACTAGCAGGGATGATTATGTGCTTCTGGTGGGTACACAGTAGAGGTCAGATGTTTCAATTATACCACTGAATTATATAACACAAAATGACCCTCTTGCCAAAACTAGCCAGGGCATAGGACACTGTTGTGGAGGATGTGGGAAATATGCCTTAGTCAGAAATGTTCCTCCTGAAAAAGGTAGACAAATATAGAGCAACTATAATTAGCTTTATTCCATCCCATAAAGAGTCACAGACAGGATCCTGTCGTAATTGTCAGACTGGTAGTAGACCTATTGAAATCAACTGGACCTGGAATCACTGGGTCTAATTGAAATATGACTTTGTCCAGAGCCAACCCATCAGCTTTGCTGTTGTTTGCCGCAAAGTCGAGCCCGACCCATGACGACCCCATGGACAACACTCCTCCAGGCTCTCCTGCCCTCCACCATCCCTCGGTTTTCACCCAAGTTCATGGACATGCATCCTGCCATCCACCAGCAGCCGATCACAGCAGAATGATACAGAGAACAGCCAAGACAAGTGGAGACCAAGCATATATTGCCTTAGTTGAGGTGTACCACAGAAGGGGCTTCCGGAGGCAGTAGCATGAGGGAAACACCCACCCAACACAGGAGGCAAATGGTGACGGTGGTGGAAGCGGAAGCTTCTAACCACACTGGGAATCGAATTAGCAAAAGGGTGCTGCTACTGGCATTTTTGAGACAAAGGGCATGATTCATCCAAAGTTTAACACACTGGATTCACTGAAGTCTGTCATTTGAATGTGTTAAACTTTGGATACGTCATGGGAGAGATTTAAGTACTCCATGGGTTCTCCAAGGGTGCAATCCTATATCCATTTGGCTGGGCGCAAGCTACACTGAATTCACTTAAATGGCTGCTGAGTAGACATACAGGATTGCACAGCAAATCACTGTGGTGTGTCAGGAGCATATGAAAAATAGAACCATAACATTTTTATGAATTGTATTTCTTCCTATTCTCAGAGAACCTCTAGCACTTTCAGTATTCCTGGCAGGTGTCAATCAAGATACATTCATAAGCCCACTTACTTGAGGACAAGAGAGACACCCACTTTCTCAACATTCCCACATAAATAGAGTTAGGATCAGGTGTCTTTCAAAACCTTGTCCAAGATCCAGAGCATTTCCAAGAATAGTAAGGATTTTTATTAGGCTATTAAATTCTCAATGGTCTCAAGAATGGTTTTTCCAAAACTGAGTTATACCTGACTTGATACATGAGGAGAAACAGACACGTGGAATAAAAGGGTATTGGCATGAACTCCACGTAAAAAGCATTCTTTATCATGGGTTGCACTGGAAAGTCTTCACATGAAAGAGTGACTACTATGCGGTTTTCACCTATACATTCTTCTCCTTTCTCCCCCTTCATCCGTACTGAGCCATTGCACAATCCATTAATCCTATGCACCAAGGGAAACTTAGAAAATTAAAGCTGCAGTCCTGACAGCAGGTATATGCTGTGGCATCCCTTTGAACTGAATGGCATTTATTTGTATATAACTAATCCAGAGCTTTCTGCTCATGTAACATCAGAAAAAATGGACTTATTAGTTGCTCAATACCTCCTAGATCCCCAAACTATAGTAAGTTTGTTCAGAAATATAATCTGCTACCTGATGCAGTAAGTGAGAGCTCATGTGATGTAGCAGTTAGCTACAATTTGGACTAGGAGTAAGGACACCTGGATTCTAGTCCCCATGCAGCCAAGATGCTCACTGGGTAACTTTGGGACAGAACAGAGGGTGGTTGTGAGAATAAAATGGAGAGGAGGATTATGTATTCCACCATGAACTCTTTGGAAGAATGGAAGGACATAAATTATAATATAGGAAATAATTGATGTGACAGGTAAAGACTAGGACCACAGCTCAGTGATAAAGCACATGGTTTGCATGCAAAGGTCCCAGATTCAATTCCTGGCAATTCCAGATTGAACTGAGAAAGAGCCCTTTCTGAAAACCCAGTGGAACCATTGCCAATCTGAAGCAGATAGATGAATGGTCTGACACAGCGGAGGACAGCTTCCCCTGTTCCTCCAACCATCCTCCAGCCTCTCTTCTAGAACCTCCAGTGTGTTTTTGATCATTTCAACTGCACACCTAAATGTGAATCTGTCTTCTCCCACAGCTGCTCGGTTTGGAACAAATTCCATGGATTTCACAACATTCAGATATAGCATGGTTGTATCTGCTCTGGCTGTAGAACGTTTGTTCTACAAGAGATCTATGTGCTGGAAACAGGCATTGATGCTCAAAACAGTTAGTGTTTAGGCACAGTACAGCTGATCAACATTTCATATTCACAGTGCTAATCTTTGGAAACTCGTCCATTAAGGCAAGAGTGTTGAACTTCTTTCAGCCTCGGGGTCAACATTTTAGAGACTGGTGGTGTTGATGGCAGGGACAAAGGCAATAGAAGTTGGGGCAAAAATATTTTATTTTTTATTTATTTAGAGCATTTTTATGCCACCCCATTCGCAAAAAGCCTCAGGGCGGATACAAAACAAATAACCAATCATACAATTAACCTTAAAAATCCAGAGACATCTCGGCACAGATATAAAAACCAATAAATACAATCAACAATTAACAATTAAAATATTATTTAACTAAAAAGGTCTTGGCCTGGCGCCGAAAAACAAATAACGACGGCGCCAGGTGGACCTCTCTGGGGAGTGCATTCTATAGACGGGGTGCCACCGCAGAGAAGACCCTCCTCCGGGTACTCTGTCTCCTAATATCTTTCAGGGAGGGTTCCCGGAGAAGGGCCTCTGCCGCCGATCTCAAGGGGCGGGAGGGCAGATATGGACGCAAGCGCTCCTTTAGATAACCAGGTCCCAAGCCATTAAGGGCTTTATAGGTGATAACCAACACCTTGAATTGGACCGGGACTTCAATGGGAAGCCAGTGAAGCTGACGGAGGACTGGGGTTATATGAGAAAAATATCAAAACAATGCCAGCATATTTTAGTTTGATGTTTTACTGTCCATAGCTAAGCCTTAGAAGAGACATTTCAAGCTCTGGAAATGGAGATGGAAAGCACAAAGGCCAGGAAATCATCTAAAAATTGTTGGTCAGAAGACAAAGGCAGAGAAGGGTAGGGCCCCCTGGGAACCCTGCGGTTCTCCACATCTGCATTACAGAAAGAAAAAGAGTGTCAGTTATCAAATTGTGATTGGAGAACACTGTAGTCCTTATTCAGCTAAGACAAAAAAATCGCACCTGTGAAAATACTCCAAAAATACTCCAAGATTACTTTGGTCATTAGGCAAGTGTTCACTTCATTCACAGAAATGAGTGATGCCCAAGCTGCACAGCTAGTCAAAAGTAAGCTCTTATAGTTATCAACCAAAAAGGGATTACTATCATCTCCCTAGGACACCTTTCCATTTTCCTCTAGATTTTCTTTTACAGTGTCTATTCCTTAATCTTTTTTTAATGTCCTCTTATTTACTTTAAGATATTTGTCAGCTGACATGCTTTTGAACGGTTTACATTTGCATTTAACGTAATTGTTTCTCATGTTCGCAAAGCTTAAAATAGTTTTTTTTCCCTTAAAGTGCTTAATACATCTATTAAATGTTCCTGCTTTCTGCCTGCCTGAGAAGATCTGTATTTTTTCCTAGGGCTCTGATGCTATAGAACCGAGGCCTTTCCTACAGTCATATAAACTGCAGAGTTGACTTGTGAGTACATTAGCCATCAGCACCATTGCCACAAAAAGAACAGAACTATGAGAGAAGGGAAACTTCACACTTGCCATCCTAAGAACATTAGAAAAGCCATGTTGAATAGGACCAAGGATCCATCTAAGCCTGGCCTTCTTTTCATATAGTAGCCAACCAGGTACCTACAAGAACCTTACAAAGAGGACATGAGTAGAACAGCAGCTTTTGTTCTTCTGCAACGGACTGCCTCTGATAGTGGACCAAAATAGCCAATAGAACTAGTATCCTCTGACAGCCTTATTCTCCATTGGAGGTTGGCTGTTTCTACCTGTGTTGTCCTCTGACCTCCCAAGCCCTGGCAGCCTCCAAAAGGGACCTTCTGCTAGAAGGAATGCGGGAATTACTTTCTGACCTTTGCCTTCTAGTTATAAAAACCAGGACAGGAGAAAAGCTGCCACCACACTGGATGGGAATCAACAAAAAAAAGAAAGAAACCACTCTGAAAAAGGACATTAGAGAACAATGGTTTGCATATATTTGCATATGCTGATTTTTATTATATATGGAAATGTAAAAAGAATTAAACAGGAATACAGTATGTCCCACCATAGTGTGGGAAACCCAAGTGCCTCGTGCGGCCTGTAGTCCAGGCTCTGTTGAAGGGTAACGTAAATGCCCTTTAAGTTTGCCCACTGATGGTTCTTGATCTTAAGCAGGCTTTGGGCTGGGCAGCCTTTCAGATAAAGGACTGGCTTCTGTACAAGAGGGCACATGGCCACCCTACCTACAGCATTTATTAGGGATTGCTGTCATCTCCCCTGGGGCCACCTTAGCAGTGTGAAGGGTGCAGCTCCCCTCTGTCTTGGCCAGCACTGCCAAGGGTGAGGTATGACGGGAGTTGTAAATATCTGGAGGGCCACACATTACCTGCCTCTGCTGTAGCAGGACACTGGTGGTGATGGCAACACCTCCCCTGGACAGAGCCTTTCCCAAATTACCTTGTCCGGTGCTCTGCTAATTGCTAACAACCAAGAGGAGAGTTGTCATAAATATTTGGGTCCCTCCTCTGGGCTCAAGACAAGAGACCCTGATGCAAAGGCTTCTTTCTGTTGCTGGTGGTGGACTGTCTAAGAGCTGATGGAGCGTATGCCACTTTTTCCTTTGGTGCTGGAGCTGAACCCCAGCAAGTGGCATGTCTTTTCTAGGACAAACAAAAAAGACATTTTGAATGTAGGTGCATGTAAAGATGGCCTTCTTTGCTTAGGCGTGGATGAGGAGGGAAGAACAGCTCTGTTAGTTTTCTCTCTTGCTTTGTACCTGCAGGTGTGTTCTGGGCTTGGTCCTTGATCATACTGCTCTGGATAGCAACTCTATCAGCAGTTTCGGCTGATTTACCAACTGCGCCCTTACCTGAAGGAGCACTGCCTTCCAATGCTGACCCACGCTATGGTAACTTCCTGACTGGATTACTGTAACACGCTGTACATGGGGCTGCCCTTGAAGACCATCCGGATACTTCAGTTGGTTCAGAATAGAGCTGCCAGGATATTAACGGGGACCGGCAGTCTTTCATATATAATGACGGTCCTCTACCACTTGCAGTAGCTACCAATTGAAGTCTGGGCCCAATTCCAGGTGTTGGTAATGTCTTATGAGTCCCTAAACAGCTTGGGTCCTGGATACCTGAAGGAGCGCCTCCTTCCCTATGTGCCTTCCTGCCCCTAAGATCTGAGGTGGAGGTCCTGCTCCAGGAGCCCTCCTTGAAGGAGATTAGGAGGGTGGTTACACGGAAAAGAGCCTTCTCTGTGGTGGCGCCCCAATTATGGAATACACTCCCCAGAGAGGTTTGCCTGGTGCTGATGCTTTATTCTTTTCAGTGCCAGGTGAAAACCTTTTTATTTTCCCATTATATTAATTGTTAATTGGTTTTAATATTTAATCACTGGATGCTGTGCCATTTTTATATTATTTGTGCTTGTTGTAAACTGTCCCGCGATAGCAGTAATGTGATGGTCTATATAAAACAAATAAACAAACTTTGGTCATCTCATGTGCTTATAATGTTTGTTACTGGTATTGGATCTTGTTAACTGACTGGTGTTTGCTACTCATTTAAATTTCTGTTATACTTTTAACAAACTGTCAGTGTTGTAGTGTGATGGAAATGTATTTAGATTAAATATTATGCCTATAGAACTATTATTGTATTTGTTCTATTTTCCATAAAGTGCTTTGAGCAGAATAGATTGATTTTTATTTGGGTTTGGTTTTTTTTGGTTTTTTTTGGAACATGTGGAATAGAGATAAACTGACTATGACTCGTTTTTGCTTTTAATCCAAGATAAAACTATCTAGCCTCACACTTCTCGGATGTAGTGACAACACCTTTCTTTAGTGACACAAAGCCTTGGAGAAAATATAGTTGCTGGCATAGAAATCAGCTAGGAACTGTAATTCATAGAGATCATCCTCAGGGCATAAGTATATTACTGTATGAGAAAGTTCCTGAGAAAACCCATGCCATGTGTGAATTATTAAATATATATTTTTATCAAAATTACTGACTATCTCTAAAACCCTGCACAAAGTATCTTTATTGCTAACCATGTCATTCAGAAAGCAAACATATTATGACATTAGGTTGTTAAGACCCTCATTTGGTACTTTTCACAGGGCTGATACACACCTCTGGCTCCATCCCTGAAGTGCCTTTGGGAGAAAGTAAAGTCTGTTGATAGGCTGAAGGCCCTGCCAGGATCATGTGGAAGCACCGGTTGTATGAAGTGGAGCTGCAAGCACTGAGGAACTTGCAGCAGAACTAATGCGGGGTCATTCCCAGGGCTGCTGTCAGTGGTCCCCTTGCTTAGCGTAAGCCTCCTGGCCATGCCTGTCCTTAATGTTGGTACTAGGAGAAGCTCCAGCAATCTAGAACCACAGTACATGAAGAGAGAGAGAGAGGAGGGAAAACATTGACCCACGGAACCATATTCTGTCATTCTTTCAGCCACATCCCATACCTATAAATGGCAAATCTGCCAACAGGCTTCCAAGTAATAGAATGCACATCAAATGCTCAAATCCCATCACTCACCCCCCCCCCATCATAAGGAGACAAGTTCTGTTGATGGGGAAAATGGAGACAGCCCAATTGTCACATGTCATGTAACGGACTCTCTGACCCTCATTTTCTTCCTGTCCTTCTGTACTCTTACAGCTGAGGATGTGTGAACATAAGGCACTGTGTTTGTTTGGGACAGGCAATATTCTTCATAAAGATGTGGCTCAGGGCAGGCTTTCCAAGACAAATGTGAAAAAAGGCAAAGCAGGAACGGGGATCAGCTGCAGCCATGGATTTTATGAATGGTTTACTGGAAAGCCAATTAAATGGCAACATCGGTCCAAATATGAGCTCTGCATTGTTCCTGTTCCAAGCCTGCAGATGGGTAATTCACTAGCAAAGTGCTTTCCATGGCCAACATTTCGAGCAGCCTTGCTTGCCTTGGACCAGTTTCTTTACCACAGGAGAAGGGAAGAAAAGGCACCCTTTGTGGCAATGCATTACTACTACTACTTCTTTTTATGCTCATTACTACTGCTGTGAAAGCAGAAGCAAAGAGGAGTCTTCAGATATTGGACTTCTGCTTTTTCTTCCTCAGAACTGATGGTGCAGAGAAGGCTGCACCTTGTGGCCAAAATCCAGGGCCCAACGATTCACGGAGGGCCTCAAGTGACCACATGAACAGCAGCAGGTGAGAGGGCAAGAACAAAGAGATCCATTTTCCACTGCTGAACGACTGTGCCCAATCCACAGCCCACTAAGGTTAGCACTGCTCATCCTTTCGTTCTTCTTTTGGAGTAAGAGTTTATTGCCAGAGAGTGACCAGCCAGGAATGCCCATAATTACAAATGCTCATATTCTATTTTATTTTATTTTTTAATTTATATTATATTATATTTTCATATTCTGTTTTATTTTATTATTTTGATTTCATTTTTTATTTTATTTTTTAAATAGATAACCTTTTTCTGCAACAGGATGGTCCTTATTCCAATTAAGAGTGCTTCTCACCAGGGCAGCAGAAGCAAACTCTATTTTATTCCTGTAGTCACCACCATGCTGGGATTTAAGTGAGTTTTAAACTGCACATGCTCTGAGTATTATTATTTTCAATTAAGGCCAGCAAACAGTTTGCCTTGTTTTGCTTTTTGTTCTAATGTATCCTGAATGTAGAAGTAGTTGTAATACATGGGATGGCAGTTGTGGGAGAGAGATGAGAAATGTTGCTTGCTTCACAAATAAAAGGCACAATCCCTCTCCGAGAGACCATTAAGTCCAGGGACTAAAAGTGGTCAGAACTGCTCAGAACTGGACAGCAAGTAGAAGCTTAGTTCTCTTAACTTCAAATTCATCCTTACAAGGGCTCAAATCAACTATTTCCAGGCGGCTCCAAGTAATAAATGGAATCATTAAATGCTTCCCAGTGTTAGCTTTAAAGTGTCTGTGAATTAAAAGCTTAATAATGATTGTGATAGAAGTTCATGTTGTAATTACATATATTTAACAGCACTTTTGAAGCAATCAACAGTCACTTGAGCTCTGTTGCTGTACCACAATAGTCAAAATGAGATATGCCGATGCGGCTTCAAAAACCTGAAGAGACAACAGTGCCAAAGGTGGGCTAAAATTTGCCTGTATTTTCAGCTGTGCCACAGCATCACCAGAGAAGTTTCTGAGATTCCTGGCTCCTTCACCTATGGCCTCTAAATACAAAACAAGCCCCATCGCCATGGCGACAAGGTGCTTCTGCCATCCATAAAAATAAAGGCCCAGCTATTAGTTTTCAGTGATAGCATCTTATGTTTAACTGCCATGAGTTGCGCTGACAGGGTCAGTCCTTGGTACAATAGTCAGTTCCTCTTGGTCGAACAAAGGAAAACACAGCCTGCTAAAATTGACTGAGATGGACACAATCATAAATTGTTAGCATTAACCAATTTTGTAGCGATAAACAATCGAACCCTGCCATGTGCACTCCTCAACCTTCCCCTCCTGCAAAAGAAGTAAAGCACAGCTTTTGTTCTCTTATCTGGAGCAACACATGCTTGCTAATTGATCCATTTGGACTTTCCATGGAATAATTTCAGTTAGATGACTGTCTAGTAAGGCTGAAATGGGCATCTTCCCTCGGATGCTCACATTCCACTTGGGAAGTATAACTGTGACACAGAAATAGATCTGATTTACAGCCACTAAAGTTGGTGCGTTCCTATTTAAGGTCACACTAAGATATTTTCTCAAGCCCTGTGCAAGAATGGCAATGAGTTGCACATGGAAGGCAACTTCTTCAGTAACTTGCCTTCTGTCTGGCTCTTAACCACAGGAGAAAAGGTGATCCAATAATGATATTATCCGTTTTTGCATCTATTGATAGGTATCCTCTCATGCGTGTGGGAATCTGAACTGTCAGTCCCACCAAACTAGGCAGCTTTTTGTGTCCCATGATCTGAGCAGATGCGTATAGATAACAATTGGCATCCTGTAACTCTGCCCGTCTCCCCTCACCTCTCTCTCTATCCCCCTCCCTCCTTCAAGAAGCAAAGTAATTTGCATCTCCTCCATGATGGAAGCAAGTAACCATGTCTTTTTTCTTTTTCTTTCACATGCAGGCACTCAACTTTAGAATTAAGGCCACCTTATGTGATCAAGCTCATTAGAAAAAGATATAATGCTTGGAATGCTCAGTGGCAAGAGAAAACTGGGTCACCAAAGAGCAAGGTGGTTAGACTCCATCAAAGAAGATGCGGG
Organism: Varanus komodoensis; assembly: GCF_004798865.1. Lineage (NCBI taxonomy): Eukaryota > Metazoa > Chordata > Lepidosauria > Squamata > Varanidae > Varanus > Varanus komodoensis. The sequence continues at coordinate 8,891,237 of NW_025335627.1, forward strand.
TCAGAGCATAGTTCAGCTGAAAGAGGTGGCTCAGGATCAGAAAGTGTGGTGAGATTTGGCCCATAGGATCACTTATAGTTGGACACAACTGAACAACTGAACAACAGTAAGTCTCCTCCAACAATGAGTATGACAGGACTATGTTGACTGTGATCTTCTCTTATCATGAACTGCCTCTAGCTTACATTCATACCTCTGCAAATAAATGTCGTGTTACTACGCCTTCCTTCTATAAAACATCTCTTTTCTTACTCAAATTAGGCTATCCAACTAGGTACACCTTTGGTCTGATCTGGCAAGGTGCTTCTGATACTCTGCCTTGCCCTCCTCTTTAATCCCACCCTTTCTTCCACGACTCCTCCCCTCTCTTCCATGACTCCTCCTTACCTGAGTAGATCAGAATAGAGTCCTCTGCCACCCAGGTCTGATCTCTTTCTTTCTAGCTTTGATGAGAAACCTTGAACTTTGCAGGTTTAACTTTTGCAGATTTGAGTATTCATGAGTTTTCCATCATAATTAAATGGGAGGGTTTTTTTGTTTTGTTTTTGTTTGTTTGTTTGTTTGTTTGTTTGTTTTGGAGTTTTGCAACCTACTACAGAAAATCATCATCACCATAGAGTGAAAGTGCAAATATTTTTACACTTTTCCCTGTGGTCAGGGAAGGAGAAGGAAAGGATGTCATGAATGGATACTTGGGCCTCTAACAGTTAATTTTGGAGGAAGGTTGGCATATTGACCTTGCAGGTTCATGATAGATTGAAGTCTGGTTCGCTCGGGCCACCATTTTCGAAGCAACAGTTAGACATGATGCCCTATTTTGCCTTGTGGAAGCAAATGTCACAACACAATAGCAAGACACGTCAGTGAATGACTTTTGTTTCATTAGCAGCCTATTCTAGGCTTGCATTGCTTTGGATCAATGCATCATTGAGGTTCCCACCACCTCTGCACACACATGGACATGCCAAAGGAGGCTCTTAATAGCAGTGTGTTCTGCTTAATTTAAAATGCCATTTTTCACTCGATTCTTAAAATAGGTAACATGAACACCATTAAAGAATTCACAGATGCAACTTTGGGATGTAAACCCAGCTAAGAATGAGAAGCTGGTCAGATTTGCCCGTGAGCACACCCTTCAGTAGGTTGTCATTTCCGAGAGATTATGTTCCAGTAATCCCTGGTATGGCTCAGGTAACCCCACAAACTTGAAAATACAGTATTTCCAGCACCCTTTTTAAATTCATGTTTTCCTGTGAGCAGGGATATCTTTCCAGCCGTGGTGCCCCAGTTTCTTTATAAAAGTGAAACATGCAGAATAACGGGGACCACACTGAGCTTCTGTTTTTGTCTTCCATGTTCTTCAGCAGCCCAAGCTTCAGATATTCTCTGTTTTCCTCATCTGCCAAGATTTATGATGTTGCACCCTAAACAGGAACAACTCTTGCTGTTTTAATGCGCTGGTTTCTTGTCTCCTTTGCCAGGTGCATGACATCTCATTCCAATCTTTGCAAATGCGTGAGGCTTGTCCGGATAGGCACTAAACACCAGAAATATTGTGGGTGGCAGAGTTTAAATGTTGCAAAGCCCTCGGGGCTTTCACTGAGCTGTGAAAACAACAATCCAAGGGGGAGACATACCAACAGCTGTAAAATCTAAATCTAAACCAAAGATTCAGATTTTGTTTTTTTCTCAAAAATCCCAAGCAGGTCAAATGCTCTGAGTATCTAATAATAATTTCCGGCTTCGTAGCACTTCTCGCCACACAACTACTTTTACACAGTAAAGAGACACTATAATAAGGACTGCTACTGTGTGTGTCACTGACTGTGTTCTCCACATATTTGGATGTGATCGTTAATAGCTTCTCTTGAATACGTCACCACTGACTAATATTGCTTCTAGCAATACAGGACCTTCAATCTTCCACTTGCTTCCGAGCTGTGATTTTACATACACACACGCCCTCTGCTTTGTGGTCGCAACAAAACCTGAGCTGCAGCAAGGGCATCCTTGGAGATCCTGCCACACTTTAAGGGATCATGCCACACTTTGCTGGCATCAAGCATCCTCAGGCCAAACCCATTCATCCCTAGGGATGCCCTTGCCTCAGCTCAGGGCTGTGTCACTGTCTCAAAGATGAAGGGCTCCAGGCTGAGGCAGCCCTGCCCTTGCAGTGAGTGCCTTGCACTCTGCCAGCACACCAGGACAAGGCCGCAGATTGGCTAAGACAATTACTCACGGGCACTTCCAAATGGCACCAGCAATTACCCAGTAGGGACTGGGCCCATTCAGTAAGCTGTACTCTCAGTGTAGTTTTCCACCTACTGCTGCTTCATGAATCAGGGACTGAATTACTTTTCCGCTCAAGGAGGCCGCTAGGACCAACGGCTTTGTGAACAAGAGAGGAAAGGAAAATCAACTGTTGTCACTTCTGCAGATAGCCTCCTTCCTGGTCCCTTATTCCATGGGACCAGAACGAGGATTGTGTGTTGCAACTCAGCTTCTTAAGCAGGGACTTCCATGCTACTTCTCTCGGTAAGCCAACCTAGGAGCCATTTTGGCTAAAAGGCAAGTATAGTGGTTAAGAGCATGGGACTGGAACTCAGGCGATCCGGGTTCTAGTCCGCACTCAGCCATGATGCTACCTGGGTGACTTTGGGCCAGTCCCAGACTCTCATCCCAGCCTACCTCACAGGGTTGTTGCTGTGGGGATAAGATTGAGAGCAGGAGGAAGAGAAGAATTGTGTGAGCCATTGTAAGGAAAAAAGGAAGGATAAAAACCAAATATGTGAATAAATAATGCTAGTGCCAGCACTGATGAAGTTAATAAAGTAAAACTGCACATTGCCAAATCCTCCCCTGGGCCCACCTTGGCCCGCCTTCCTGGGCCAGAGCGGTGGTCTCACTCCCTGCCCAGTCCTGCAACCTTGGCTGTCACAGATGGGGGCAGAAAATGCAGCATGAGGAAGATCACATAGGAAGCTGCCTTAGGCCAGGTCAGACCCAGAACTTATTCAGCTGGGTATCACCTGCCCTGCTTGGCTGTGACCTTCCAGGGTCTCAGGCAGAGGAAGCCTTTCCCATTGCCCTGCTCCCTGGTCAGGTTCCAGACATGGAAAAGAGGGCCTCTCACTCCTTCCATGTGGGTTTGCTCCACCACATCAGCAAGGCAATGCTCCACTCCGTCTTCCACTCTAAAGTCATCCCCAGCTCTTGCAAGGATTGTTTTTGCAGTCTGCAAAATGCTCTGGCCATTAAGGGGAACTGTGCTACAAATACTCAGTGCAGTTTGCTAAATCCCACCTCACTGCCCCCACCACGCTTGACCACACAGTGATAGCGTACCCTCCGCCTCTCCGCCTCTTTCCCTCTCCTGCCACGTGCCACAACCGAGAGGGCCCTGCGTCGATGGAAGTTAAAGTGTTCCGAGTCTCCTCACGCAGGTCTGTCTTGTGTGCTCCCCAGAATGTCGAGCACGTCTCCACATCAAGCCAAATCAACAGAAGGGTTAAAAGACACAGAAGAGAAGCCATTAAAAGACTCTCTGGAGTCTCTGCAAATGGAAAAGTAAGCTGTCCTTTAGAAAGAGAAGCAGCAGCAAGTAATAATTTATACATTTTAACTGAGCTGGGCCTTGTTTAAAAAAATACAGCTGTGTGGATGCTAAATCCCCTGTTTTGAAGCTCTAGTGCTGGCCAATATTAATTTGTAATTAAGTTCAGAATAGCTCCCATTTAGATAAGAGGCTGTGCTCAAAGGCATCACACCCATTACTGGAAGGAAGGCTGTGGTGCAACAGGGACCTAACAGTAGCTGTTAATGTTTTGCCTATACCTGAAACCTAATGGATGTTAATGCACCTCCTGTGCCATGTAGAGATAAATTTACAGTGCTAATAGTTCCATATGCCATAACAATATACGACTGTGCCAGCAAGTGCCCATTTTATAAGAAAAATGGCTTTTGTGTTTAGATCAGATTGAACAGCAAATTGCGGGACGCTGATGCTTTCAATCTGGTGACGAGCCGTAAAGTGTCATTAGCAAAAATTAAATCAAATGCAAACTGTTAAGACAAATGAGATCTGGGGAGGGGGGCAATTAGCTAAGTCGACGCACCTACCTGTTTTAATTTTCTGAACACTCGGAGTTGCTCGCCGCATTATTCATTAATGACATGGAAGTGTGCTTCTTGCAAGCCATGAATGTGTTTGGAAATAGAATGTGGAAAAATGGATAAGTGTAATGGGAGTAGGGGGAACCCACACTCGGTGTATGGAATTCTGATGGTTACTGTGCATCCCACTGCACAAGTGCGGGTGACAAACTCAGATTTTTATGCAGGCATTTGTGCTCTTATCTGGGAACCTCACCCAACTGGTGCAGAATCAACTTTCAGATGAATGGAATCGTGAGCATAACATACACATAAACACATGCATAAACATGCGCATAGGCCCGGCCTTACCATTAGGTAGAACGAGAAAGCAGCTGAAGTGGCGGATGCTGGGACATTACGACAGCTCCCCACTATTACCCTTGAGTTCCCTAAGCTGACCTGACCTTTTCCCCTTAAGCTACTCTGCTGCCCCCTAGGTGCACTGGAGGAAGCAGTTAAAGTAGTACAATTCATCTGCCACTACAACTGGAATCCATATGTGGATGTGGACCATAGCGAAGGGGCAGCTTTCCCTGCATGAACCCGCCCAGACAGCCTTTGAGGCCTAGCTCCAGGTCCCGCCACCTTCTGAAGTGAGACAAGTGGGCAAAGGAAACCCCCCACTTTCCAGTGGTGGCACCCCTGCCTTTGTTCCCCTGGCCCAGCCCTTCCAGCTGTTCATTTGCTATTGTGTTTTTAGTAGAGTTTTTAATTTTGCAGCTCTGTCTTCTTTTAGTGTGATTTGTGTATACCTTTTATTTGTTTGTAGTGTGTTTTAACTGCCATTTTAACATGCTATTATAAACCACTCTGAACGCAGTTGCTAAGGTGTGTCCAAGAAGCATTCCATGCAAAGAAAAGGTTATATTCCAAAAACATGCAGTGAGGGACCAAGCAGAGAGGGTGCACTTCTAAGTGAGCCTATAGGAGACCAGTGGGCCACCACAACTGCATACATGCATACATGTGCAAACTGCCCACCAGAAGCTACAAAATATTGCAGCTGCCAAGGCCAGGAGCAACAGAAGCCCAGGAAGCAGAGCGGATGCTGCAGGCTCCTGCCCACTTGCCCAGTGGCCAAGCCGGCTCTGAATCAGGTCAGAGCACCAAACAATGGAAGAAGCAGGCTCATAAGCGTGTGATCAGGAAGACCTACCTTCATCTGCAAACAGCTATTGAGATGCAAGATTATAAAACCATGTAAATAGAGGTGGCATGACTGGAAGGAAGACCGATATGAAGCTTTGTTTTCTTTCATTTTAAAAGGATGCTACACAAAAGATATAAAGTCCTTATATATTTGCAAATCATGTCTCCCCACCCCTATGCCCAACCCTAACTTCATAAGCTGACAATCAAAGTCTTTTCCTGTCTCACTTTGTACATTACCTGGTTACAGATATTTCTTCCAGCACATCCCCCTACTATTTTTATGAACATGGAGTAAAACTCCTTTGGGACTCTTACAGTGAAATCAGATTTGGGGATAGCAATAAGAATGTTATCCTTGAGATTAATTTCTTCTTCCTTTAGCATCCCTAAACACAAAGCACCCAGGAGCATGGTATGAATAGAGTCGCTGTCTGCAAGTTGGAAAGAAATATAAAATAAGACTTCCATCACTCTTAAGTATTACTTTTCTCTTTCCCTTCTGAGGCACTTTGTCTGCTGAAGAATCTGCCAGCAGCATATCCTTGTGGAATAGCATTTGTTCACATCTTTCTTTCTAGTTCAGGCACAAAACTTGCACTACAAAGAGGAAGAAGAGCTTGGCCTCTGTCCTTGGCCTTGGTCCTTTCTCCTCAGAGCCTTGTGCGGCACGATAAGAGATGCTGGTCCCACTCCATCTCGAGTTGCGCGTGATCAACCACACATTGCAGCTAGTGCCCCTGGATTGGGAATACACCCCACCCTCCGCCTCCGAAAAACTTCCATCATGTCCACTGTGACCTAGAAAAGTACCATGATGTGGATGCCAGGAACCTGCTTCTGCATACATATATTGCTTCTCAGCCATTCCTGTGATGCTTGCCAACACAGGGCAAAAGCCACATCCTGGGCACCCTGCCTGTCACTTTGTGTACCTGCCACTTCCATTCAGCTGAATGAGGCGGCAACTGACAGGCGTGGCAGAGAGTGAAGCAGCGGCAGCATCCTTCCACAGCCTTCCTGGTGGAGGGCAAAGCAGCCAAACTAGCTTGCTGCCCCTCAGGTAAGGGGGAGAGCACTTTTCTATCACCATCATAAGATCAGCGTCTCCATCCCTTTCTTGCTGTAGGTGGACTAGCCAGCTTGTCCTTTGGCTCAGATGGCAAGATGCATTGGGCCACGTGGGCTGCACTGGAAGAACTGCCAGTGAGCAAAGGAGAGGGAGAGGCAACTTGACCTCAGTTAGCCTGGGCATTTGGATCAGGCCTACACGACATGTTCCAGAAACAGAAGAGAAAGAGAGCAGGAGGGAGCACTGGATCACATGGCTCCAGAGAGCATGCACGGTTCACAGAGGCCAGCATCCTCTGTGCTCAGCTGGAATGCTCCCAACAGAGCAGCCTTGGGAACCTTCCCCGCAGAGGGTAGGAAAGTGGCCGCCTTTGCACATGGGTCTCCTCCAGCTGGCAGCAAAGCAGAGGGCCACATTCAGCAGAGAAATGGGAGAAGGAGAAGAGAATATGGATTCCTTCCTCCACCACTTGCTTACTTGCCACAAGTGGCCACTTCTGAATTGCCAAAGCAGAAGAAACACATTTACGAAAAAGAAAGCAAAAGACTATTGTGGTTCGCGTAAAATTTGCACATGGTAACTTTTATAGAGATGCACATATATTAAAGAGATGACAGGTTTAAGTGGAAATACGGTTCCTCTCACCTTAGTGCAAAAGATTGCGACCAAGTGACCTATGAGCCTTGCTCAGCCTCCTCTCCAGGTGGTATGGATGGGCCACTTTAGGCCTGTTCTCCCTTAGGCCCTCTTTTCTTTAATCTGGAATTGGGCAGGGTGGCCTTTCAAAGAGAGGATGGCTTCCAAACGGAGCTGGTCATCTGGTAGCCCTTGAAAAAAGGACTGGAAAAGAGGACACATCATTCCCCACCTGATTATCTCTGAGTCTGAGTAAGAGCAAATGGTCTGGGCGAAACCGTTGCCAAGCAAAGGACAGTGTGGAGCCAATTCAAGACTGCAGGTTTCTTCTAAGCTGGGAAACATCACAGAGAGAGAGGATCACATTACTGCTATTTGGCCTTGACCTAAGTTCCAAGGCACAGGACCGCTTCTGTCAGCTTCTAACCACAGCTCAGACCACAGTTGCTCAAGCTGGGCTGTGCACCCAGCTCAAGTCTGCCATCCGCTGGTCCACCCAAGTGCCAAGAACTGCATCTGTGTTGAAGGGCTGGTGCAATCCAAGGCACATTTTTGGAACTCTAATTCCCAAGTCACTTGGTATTATATGAGTGGGTGGGAATAGGGGAGAAGCCCTGATAAGAGCAACCACATTAAAGCAATAGATTTACAGCCATGTGGAGGGCTCAGCTCTTCTTTTTATAGCAGTGCATCAGTTCCCAAGCACTGATCCCATGCAGCTGGTTTACTCCATGCTGCTGGAGCAGCTTCAGTGGTATACGTTGCAGATTGTGGTTCATGCCATGCAGAACTCTCAAAAGCCAGAAACTATCTAAACGAAGCCACAACCACCAAATCCTCATTGTGTCGAGAGCAAATATTTTATTTATTTATACTTCCATTTATATGCTGCCTACACTCTGGTATCCTCCTAAGCAAGAAGTCTATCAGAGAATGCCTTAATGATATAAAGAATGCCACAAGCAGCTCAACACTTCCCGTTCCATGTGCCTCGGAGGGCCCAAACTCTTGTTTCCACTGTTCTCTGGCTTTAAGCTAAATGCAGTTCACATGAGCCCAGAGTTTGTGGCTCAAAATGTTTCACAGGTGACAAGTCATGTGAGAAGCCCATCCCAAGCACAGCTGGAGCTTTTGCACACCACTGACGAAACTTCCTAAACTGCATTCAGTTGTGCCGAGATCATACATGAATGGTTCACTGCCAGCGCATACTGAGTCCAGACTGAAAAAAGAAATGAGCAAGGAACTACATCTTGGCATCCACAAACGAACAAGCAATCTGACAGCAGGTCCGGGCCTTTCTGAGACCTTGGCCCTGGAAATGTGTCAGGATTCTGCTAAAAACATTGGCTAGTGAGAAAATAAAATTTCCATGCTGGATTTTTCAGACAGGCACCTCTGAGGTCTGTGTTGCATAGCTGAAATGTAAACCATGTCGCGATTATAACTTTTTAAAAAAAAAATTACTGTGCAGGACCCTGATAGAGTTTGGGACTGCTGTGCATGGGTTACAAGGAAGGAAGGAAGGAAGGAAGGAAGGAAGGAAGGAAGGAAGGAAGGAAGGAAGGAAGTCCACTGAGACCTCTTTCCTTCCTTCCTTCCTTCCTTCCTTCTTTCTTTCTTTCTTTCTTTCTTTGTTTCTTTCTTTCTTTCGCCACAGCACAGAAGCAGGAAGTTAGAATAAGCTCACGGCACATACAGTGTAACATGTCTCTTATCCCTTGAGTGTTCTCACCATTTGAGATTAGGCATGTGGCAAGGAGAAGTGTATCTTTTCACAGATGTGCCCAATTCATGTGCCCAGTTTCTTTCTTCCTTCCTTCCTTCCAAGACAATTTTGCCTGGCACCATCTTTGTCATCTTTTAGGCCCAGGGCCTATCCCCATGTGTTATTAGCAGAATCTGAGGTCCTATTGGATCTGATGACCTCGTGGCCCCTTCTAGCTCTACTATGCTTTGATTCTATGAAAGAGCCCGATTCTTCCCTTACAATCTGATGCCATCATTGATCAAATTTGCTAGTGACACCAACATCATGTTTTTATCAAGTACCTCCATGTTGCTTAGGTGGAATGGAAAACAGACTCTGACTGAAATGGCCCATTTTTTTCTGGAAGTGCACTGCTAGGCCAAAAGCCAGTCATGAGGCAAATCCTCAATTTTTTCATGATTAACACACCAAGGCTGAAATTCATCCCTAATGTGCTGACATGCAAACACACAAAGCTTCACTGTACTCACTAATTGTGTGGTTAATGGGCTTAGAGCAGAAAGATGAGAGAATATGGGAACGTCACAGTCACGGCTGCAATAGAGATGTGACATTTGCAAGTACTTTGGACAGGGTGGATGGAAGCAGGTGGAGATCGGGTGATTTCGTGCGTGCTCTCCCACTGAGTACAGGCTGGGCTCCTTGTGCTGTCACTGCAGTCTCTGCGTTATGCTGCTCTTCGTGTTGCTGAACCTTGCAAAGAGACTGGATCCAGGATGGTAAGGGTCATGTCTCTTCTCCAGCAGCCCTTTCTGCTGGCGGCTACCTTGCCCAGGAACTGACAAGAACTGGTTAGTGATTTGGGAATGAACATGACGTTCTGAGGCTGGCAGGGAGGCAGGGTGTCTCTGTGCCTTGTGTTATGGTGATAGGTTGGCCAGTCGCAGGCTGAATGCCAATTTGAAGAAAAGGAGGCAGCAGCATTGGTGGCAGCCAAGGAGGAGCGGGGTGGACTTGCTGCCAGTGCTCACTGGGGGGCCAATTTTGTTATGCGATGCTGGAGCTTCCTCGCAGGGCAGGGACTGGGGACAGAGCTGGCTGTTCAAAGATGGGGATTAGAAAGGGGTTCGGGGCTGCAAAGGCAGTTGTGAGAGGAAGAAAGGAAGGTTGTACTATCCTGCAAGGTTGCTGTGTAAGCCGTGGCACAATCCCTCCCACCCACCTACCTGCACTCTGGGAATAATAGTACTGTACTGTTAAGAATCAAAGTATCTTGTTAAATAATCGAAGACAAGTGAGAGATTCAAGGGGAGAAATGGTTGCACTGTGATAGTCCTGTGGAATGTCATCCCCCGCAAATGGTGGGTGTCCATGAACACTGGGTTGGAAAACTAGGATGTGAACAGTTGCAGAGTGGCTAAATTCACGTGGGTCTGGGTGGGTACTACCCCAGGAACTTGGCTCAGCCAAGGTTGCATCAAATTAGATGCAAGGACAAAGAGGAAAAAACTATCTTGTCTGAAAGTTAGTATACAGTGTATTAAATACAGTGGTAGAATATGAATGCAGCCAACAAAGAGGCCAAGATAAGCTTGCACATGTCCCTCAGTCATAGGACTTCCTAATACAATGGAAACTGCTCCAAGGTGCTTGGGCGTTTACATGCACTTTGTCCCAAGCTGAAAACCAAAACACAAGCTAATAAGCTATGGATTTTATAGAAGCCTCCTCTCTCTCACTTTGCAGAGGCTTTCAGGAAGAGACAAAGTTAACCCCCTTCCTGGGAGACAAGGAGAGTTAAGTTGCTTCAGTAAAGAGCACAATTTTGTTTCTCACAAAAAAGTAGCCCTTATCTAAGGAATATAATTAGGGAAGGTATCTTTGAGGCAATTTTCCTTGGTGCTCTTCCTAACTAATATAAACTGAGTCTATACATACGGTCCTGACATGGATCCAAGAAATGATTACAGATGCTGCAAAAATCCTTTCCTTACCTACCTATTGATACTGTGTGGATGCTCATGTGTGTGTGTGAAAGAGAGAGGCAGAGTGGGGAATCATTCATCATGCATAACTGGCTGTTGCTTCGGTCAACATACCTTTTTCAGCAAATTGATTAGTTTGATGACTTTTAAAAAAGGGTTGGCTCATTCATACCATGTTTTTCAGTCGGATCTTTTTGTTTTCACAATGGCTGCTCTCATATAATGTGCTTTCCTTATGATAAAAACTATCCAATCCATGCCCTACCCTTGGGATACAGCAGGAGTTATGACATTATTCTGTAAATTTCCAGTGATTTAGCCATGCTTGAATGTTGGCAGCAAAAACAACAGAGTCTTGTGGTGTCTTAAAGACTAGCGCATTTATTCTGGCATAAGCTTTTTTAGACTCTATTTGATGAAGTGGAAAGTGTCCAGGGAAGTTTATGCCCAAATACATTTTTTTAGTCTTTAAGGTGCTGCAAGATTCATTGTTGTTGTTTTTCCGTAAATTGTTTCTCTGCTTTTCAAGGTGCATGTCCATTTCAGCAAAGAGCAGCATGCATCAGTCAACAGCCAAGGAAGTGCCACATAGCAGAAGACAATCTTCATCTCAAAATACAACCAAATATGACGGTCCAGGCAAAACCACATTGCAGAAAAGGTATTAGCAACTGTTGATGGCATCACCAGTTTTGGGTAACTACCAATTTGGTGATGTGACTCTGTCGAAGTTGCCACACGCTCATGTGAACTACAGTCCAGTTGAACTTTCCTTGTGGGAAATTTTGCCCAGAACAGAGGAAGGAGGAAATGCCACTTGTCCCACCAAACTTCTCAGTATCTTATACATGGTACTTGCAGAATCCTTTCTAACCAAAGCAGTGTGTGTCAGGGAATATTGACCCAGCTGGTACTTAATACTATGTAGACAATAACTGGGCAAAAATTGGGTGGGGTGGGGGGAAATATTCCCTTTAATTTCTGCTTCTTCCTTTTCGAACAGTGTTGTTCTCCGGAGATCCCGGAGGTTAATTAATTGAGCTGAAAAGACAAGCTATGAATCCAGACAGCCACAATGGACTTTGTCAGAAGAAGAAAGAACATAATATTGCCCATTTAAATTGGGGCTTTCTTTTTTCAGCCAATCTGATTTTGCTTTAATTGTTCAATATGAGGGCTAGCTGTTTTCTGCACACATTTTTTTCAACAAGGAAAATGAAGATAAGGGGAGATTTGTCAACAATAAACAGTTAATTCCAGAGGGAAGCAAAGCTCAGAATTGATTAAGATGTGGGTGTAAGATAGAAGCTTTTCCATACATTTCAGGGGCTGCAGCTTTAGCCAAGGGCTAGAAAGAATTATCTGTAACTACCACTAACAGTTAAAGCAAACAGATGGTGATTTAATAGGAGGAAAGTAACCTCTTTCATCAAAATGCCTTGCTTCTCTGCTTGGATGTTTTTGCTTAAGAGAAAAGAAAAGAGAAAGTAGTTGTACACAGAAGTCTCAGACATTTTCACTTAAGTGTTGAGAATTGTTTATCTTGGGTCAGTTGCTGCCGGAGCTGAGATGCACCCTGCATTCCTCTTCAGAGTTGATGGGCTCTCTGCTCCACATGGGTTCCTCGCATCCAAAGAAGCTTCTCCCCTTTAGCATCCCACTTGGCATCAAAAGTCGTACTTTTCAGAAAAATTGTGAGTCATCTCGAGCAAAGTCTCCTTGGCTGTCTTGTTCTTATTCTAAAATAGTTTGTGAAAGGCTTTAAGAAAGCCTTTGACCAACTGATGCTTTCTCCCCCTCGCAAGGTGATTTGGCTGTCTTGCAAAACAAGATGGCTTATGAGTTATGAAAGCATGTAAGGGGAGACATCGCTCTGTTACCATGCGAGCAGAGCCATCGTTCCATGCAAGAGCACATGGGGCCGTCTCCAGTACGGCCGCTGCTCTCCCACCATCTCCGATGCACCAGCAGGGGCCATCGCAAGCACTTCCAAAAGCAACTCTGGAAATGGGTGGAAAGGATCCTTTCTGGAATGGGAAAAGTCAGTAGAGTTCTGGCAACCTCATGATTGGACTACCATGATGTGCTTTATGTGGGGCTGATCTTGAAAATGGTCCAGAAACTGCAGTTGGCACAAAATAAGGCAGCTCATCTGTTAACAGGTATGGTCAGACATGAACATATAAGCCCTTTCCTTGGGCAAATGCACTGGTTACCAGTTGAGGTCCAGGCCCCCACATTTACGTATAATGCCTTGGGGCCTGGATATCTAAAGAAACGCCTCCTCCCGTATACACTTACCCAGACCCTAAGGTCCCCTACAGAGGCACTGTTCCATGAGCTGCCCTTAAAATAAGTAAGGAATGTGGCTACAAGGGGAAGGGACCTCTCGGCCGTGACACTCGGCTGTGGAATCAGCCCCCAGGGAGGCGCTGCTGGCGCGGTCCCTCTGTCCATTTTGGTGCCAGGTTAAAACCTTCTCATTCTCCCATTATTTTAATTGTTGATCAGGAGGCTTTATTTCATACTGGTTTTTATTCGGATGAAGATTGGCTGCTGTGGACGAGTTGTTTGTCTTGAATATTATTTACCTATTATTGCTGTTTATTATACTCGAACTCGTACAATTATTGTGGATATATTAACGCATTGTGTTTTATGCTGCTTAAAATGATTGTGCACAATTTGTACTAAAGAACAGTTTATAAAAGTCATAAATAAATAAATAAATAAATAAATAAATAAATAAATAAATAAATAAAGTCCCTTCTGCGAGCGCCAGTTGCCTTGTTCCGGAAGGAGGGTTTTGGCTCAATTCTGCTTGTTTAAAGATGCATAAGCTTCCCATTGGGCTCCTGCTGGTGGCCACCTGACTGGGGAACCACTGGATGCTGCCCATCATTTGTGTGCAGAAGGTCCTGGCTTCCAATCCTGGCATAGCCAAGTACAGCTAGGAAAGAAACCCAGAGAGCAATGCCATCAACTGCATCGACTTGATTCAAGCTTCTTATATGGGCCACTGGGCCCACACATTTTAACTTCATGCTCCCCATTCTAGGTTAGGGTTGCAGGAGTGGGAGCGCCAAGCCACACTGCACCACAAAGCTCATCTTGCCCACAGAGAAATTTCTTGCGTGCGTCGTTGTGTGCGCAGAGTCATCCTTTCTGCTACAGTGAATGTAGAGCCATCCACATACATGACAGTGTACCCAACTATATCCTCCTGCCCATAGATGGACACCACTGGCCAACCAAAGTTTTCCCTCCACTGCAGCCCCCTGAGCATCCCCAAGAGAGCCAGTGTGGTGTAGTGGTGAAGAGCTGGGACTGGGACTCAGACGGCCTGGGTTCGAGTCCCCGCTCGGCCATGGAGCCAACTGGGTGACTTTGGGCCAGTCACAGACTCTCAGCCCAACCCACCTCACAGGGTTGTTGTTGTGGGGATTAGATGGAGGAGGAGAGGTAAGCTGCCTTGAGCCCTTTGCAGGGAAAAGGCAGGATATAAATCAAAAATTAAAAAAAAGAGTTGGGGGACTCCCTGAGGAAGATTTGGGGAGCACGCAGGGAGCTGCCAGTGGAGGTGAGAAGTGGAAAAGGAAAAATGTCTGCTCATTCAGCTCAGTGTGCCAGAGGCACGGCAGTTCGTCTGGAAGACAGAAACCTAGGAAAGAGCAGTGTCTTCCCTTTCCTTTACGCCCCAGTATCTTACATTCCCACCACAAACTCTTAAATCAATTACCATTGCCTTAAAAATAGAGACAGAGAGAAAAGTATGTCTGATCAGATGACACTCTTTCTTTTGAGTTCGCCTTTTACTTCTTCCGCACATGCCATATTTCCCAGAGAAAGAAAAAGGAGACAGCCCTGCTCCCTTCATCGCGGCGTCTTTCTCATGTCACCCCCGTTGCCTTGTGAATGCCACCGCCTCTCCACTGTGCTTGCAGTGCCTTCCCGAAGATATCTCAGTAAATCCACTGCAACTTACGAAGACAAAATGAAGTCACACTGCTAGCTGCAGCCCTTTCGCATACAGCCCTGGGGAGTGGAAGCAGGGAAGAAAACGTGCTGTCTCTTCCTACACACAGCCTCTCCCTGGATAATCCTATGCTTTAAAATCCTGGAAGCAGGAATGCACTTTGTGGGAGACCCCAGTAAAAACTGTGGGACATGTCCAGGACCACATGCTTAGGTGCATTGTTCAAGTATCAAATAATGTCTCACTGTGACCTTTTCTGGCCAAGGATGTTAATCCATGGTATCAACTTTTACTTTTGCAGCAGATTTGCGGTCCCAGCACTGCTCAAGGAGTAATGCTGCTACATCCCTTCCTGCTTTTCTACTGTATAACCTTTAGGTGGTGCTGTGGGGTTTAGCAAAATAGCTCGAACACATGAGTAGAAAAAGGCTTTTTCTTTCGCTTTCCTGAAGTATACTGAGTTTTTTCTGCTCTTAAGAAAAAGAAAGACAGACAGACAGACAGACAGACAGAGACAGAAAGAAAGTCTTGCCAAAAGTGTTCTTTAGATGCAGAAGTAAAGCTCTGGAAGTTTGTTTCTCTTAACATTAAGCCCAAGCTGCAATTTCCAAGCATAGGTTCCAGTCCTGCTCTTCTCTGTAGCAATGGAAGACAGCCCTTGGGTTATGCTACCTATATCACAACACCTGCTCAACCAAAATGGGCCTCATTTTGACACCACCTACATGCAGACCGAATTGCATCATCACACAATAAGAGATTTTGACACAGTACAATGCATAGCAACTGCATCTTAGATACATGGCTAGATTTTTTGTCATCATAATGAATGAGCCACGATTAAGGTGGTAGTTTGTTTTTTGTTTCTAGAGAGTAAAATGCTGTGCATTTTCCTAAAAATGAAACAAGTGGGGCTTTTCAGTTTCATATCGTCTAAAATGCACTGCAGCTAAGTAGAGAGTACCCACATAGCACATGGGGTTTATTATGGACAATGACATTTCTTGTCTAGAGAAAATGAAGAGATTTATATATTTTCCTCACCCTTTCAGCTGAGCTTTGGTGGCACCTCTTGAGGCTAAAAAAAGAAAAAATGGAGAAGAAAGAATGGACACATTTGAGGGAAAAGCAACATTCTGGGAAGCGCATGATAAAGGATTATATTTACCATGTCACTGGGTTTCTTCTGCTAGACTTTGATGCAGTCTGGTAAAACTCGGCCAGCGCTTTCATGTGTTCCATGTGATCAGCTTCCGCACAATTCACTATGCGTTCCCCAGAGCTGAGGGCAGGCAGAATCATATGAAATTGACTCCATGGTCACATGGAGCTGATCAATTGTCGAGATGGAGTTTATCAGCTCGGAGGCAGCTCTTTAAATCTGAAGCTCCCAAGTCACCGCTCTCATTAAATGTTAATGTTACTTCCTCCTTGCTAATTTCTCCATCACAGGGGCTTTACAATGTATGTGTACGATTAAACAACTGTTGGGACTGATCATTTAAAATCAGAGAAGGTGTCTGAAGACAAATGACCCAATTCTGCTGCCAAAGTGACATGGCCCTGCCCTAGTCAGCTGGCCTGTATTAGCCACTCTTGGGGAAAGGGGAAGGTTTTTGGAAAAGAGCGGGCTATAAGCATAACAAATAAATCTACCAGGAGATGATGCAACATGCCTTCTTTGGTGGTTTTTAATCCCCAGGTGGCCATTAAATGTGTAATTCCACAAGAATTTACAATGTGGGGGGAATCCCCCAGTCCTCCTGCTCAGACTTGGAGGAGACAGGAGACGCTGCAGAGTGGAAGAAGAGGATGCGCACATTCCAGTGGAGCCTGGCAGTTCCAATGCTGGGGGGGGGGGGGGAGGTAGCGCCATGCTTAGTTTCAGCAGGACGTTTATGGGAGCTGTCCAGAGTGCTGGCCCTTTTGGCGGGTAGGTTTGGGGCTCATTCAGAGTTCAGACTGAGACCAAGAGTTCAGCAACAGCAGTACGGAGAGCTGTTCAGACTGAAACCCAGAGTGGATGCACCATTTTGCCAACAGTACATTCTCATGATTCTGGATCCAACCCAACATGTCTGTGTTTGGCAGTCAGACATTCTCAGCCACCAAAAGTGTGCCTTCCTCTGTGGAGGTTAATCAGGAAGAAGCACATTGCCTCTAATAACTTAGAGGCATGACAGGAAAAACAAAGTGGGAAATTCAGGCATGAAGAGAAGGTGTTTCAACTGTCTTGCCTATAAGCTGCTGCATGAAGTTAAGGGATTTGTGAATCGCCAGCCCACAGATTGGCTTTCCATAGGCACATTCCTCTACTGGGGGGAAATTTTCAAAGGAAGAAAAGGTTCAACAGTTCTGGCAGGTCCAGAAGAACCACGGACATAACTGTACTTCCCCAACACCCAATTGGCAATCCTGATTATTCCTTTAAAAGTGTAGCTGAAGCTTGCATGGGAAGTGTACTGGGGAAGCCATTAAGGGTTGCTTCCATGCCTGTTGTCCCACAAATTATCCGATCACAGAGTCTGCTTCTGAAGAACGCATAAGACTGCTGGTCTCCCAGCCATCCCAAGCCCGGAGGTGACCTCCACTTTGGAAGAGGAGGATTGGGATTCCCCTGTAAACCCCCTCCTGAAGACAGTGCGGGACAACCTTGGCACCACTGTCAATGGGATGCCTCACCTGGAGCCACAGAGAACCCTTCAGCTCCCATCTACTAGCCACCTCCTTCACCTGCAGGTCTCCAAAGCACCAGCAGTCACGAACCAGGGGAAAACTCAGACTGGAACACCCATATAGCCACAGGAGGACTTTGCTACCAAGGTACATATGCTCAAAAGGGAATTCTCAAGTTATTTTTTGAGGAGGGGAACATCCTGGCTGCAGCTGCTGAGACCAGAGGTGCTGACCTAGGTGTGGATAAAGCAGGAGTGTTGAACCTCTTTCAGCCCAAGGGCTGAATTTAATTTCAGAGATGCTCTCGGGAGCCACATTCTAGTGGAGGGAGGAGCCAAAAGAAGGCCGGAAATACTGACACTTGTGCTCCCAGTAACTAAGCCTCAGAAGAAGCAGTTCTTTGTCTTAAAATAGGAGGGGAGCTGCACAACATCTGGGAAACCACAAGGCAACGGGTGGTTCGGGGAAAAGAGGGCAAGGTCCAGCATAGGAGGGGTGGCCGTTTGGCAATCCTGTCAGGTGGGCCAGATTTTGTCCTGGCCCTAATTGTGTTCTGCACCCCTGACATGAACCCTCAGCCTCCTCCCAGACTTTTGCTGTCCCAAGGCATTTGCTCAAGTTCCTCACTCATGGACAAAAACTCCTTCAGGAGTCTTTCTTCTCACAAAGAAGATCAGTTTGCTTGCTTGCTTGCTTGCTTGCTTGCTTGCTTGCTTGCTTGCTTGAAAAGAGGGTTCTCCAGCAGTTCTCATAATATAATCAAATTACCTAGCATCATTTTAGTTCTTTTTATTAACAATTTATATATGCCACTCTATCAGAGTTCTCAGGATGGTGTGAAGCAAGAAAGAAAACCATTTACAAAGCATCTGAGAGACAGGCGAAGTCTATTGTTGCGCAAAATCACAAGTCACAGAAAGCAAGTCAAAGACAGCCACGAAAAACTGTACAATGAATCTTATCCAACAGAACTTGATGACTATGTGCCCTCTTTTATAAAGAACAGTCCTCTATATGAAGGGCTGCCCAGTTCAAATCTGGGTTAATGCACAGCTATGAAGACAGAGGGCTTAAAGGAGCCCTGAAGTCGCCCCTCCAGGGTGAGCACGTGGGCAGCTGTCTGAGGAGGCAAACATCACGGTCATGCTTTCTAAGTTTGTATCTGCAGCTATAAATCCGTGTATGCAGATTTCATACAGCTCTGTGCCTCCTTTCATTTCCCTCTGGGAGGATACATTACCTCTCCTTTTGTGTGTACATGGGGGGCGGGGGGATTCATGCGTAAGGGGCTGGATATTGAGGGGCTGTGTCCTTTCAGACCCATGAGCTGGGGCCGATTAGTTCAGCCCAGGCTGAACCCCCTGGGGCCGGGGGAGACCTTCCCACTCCACAGGTGCCAACAGAACAAGGTGGGAGCATAAATGCCATGGCGGGTTTTCGTGTGCAGGCATCAGTTTCCTCATTTTGTCAATGCTTTGGTGGATCTCTACTGTATTTCATTTGCAATGTCTCCTGCTTTTACTGCCAGTGTCATTCATGAAGGGCCAAGAGAAAACAAGTGGTTATTACTGAGGACAGGGGAAATGTTATGCAGGATGAATAAACAAGAGAAGGGAAGAAAAGGGTGGGCAAGAGAGACCTCCTGGCTGAAGGGCTCCCTATTGTGTGGGCATGCATGAAGGGAGACTCTATTGTGGGGGTATCCTGTGCCAAAACAGCAGGGGCTCCAAGCAATGCACGGTCTTTTGTCTTTATACAGACCATAATAATACGTTAGCTCTGTGAACTGGAGAACAGCAGAGAGCTAGCAAAAGCATTCCCTACAGTGCCCTTGCTCTGCTCTGTGAAAGAACCTGACAAGGAATATGCTGTCCTGAAAGGCTGAATCCAAGGACACATGCGGTACTTTCCTTGCCATCAAAATGCATCGGTTCACTCGGAAGCCTCATCGTTCCTGTAGTGGGGCCAGGTCTACAGAGGGGCACAGGCCAAGGGCACGACATTACTTTTCAGGCAGAAGGTCCCCGCATCAGTTCCCAGCTTCTCTGGCAAGGCCCAGGAAAGGATCTTGCCCAGAGCCTGGAGAGCCACTGCTGGGGGTCAGAGTCAACACGCCTGAGCTAGGTGGTCCCAGGGTCTGACTCAGGAGATGGCAGCTTCCTTCCCAGGTTCTCAGGTGGCTGGTGACAGGTGCTGTGGAGAGGGCCGCAGCAGCAGCCTCCTTGCCAGCCTCCCCTGATGGAGGACGCAGCCGTGTTCCCTGTACAGCATGCTGCCCCCCCACCAAGTGGGGCAAAGGTGCTTTCCGATCACTGCTGTAGTGATCCCTTTGGCTGCTGTAGGTGGAATGGCATGGGGGTGAACGCCACCTGGCCCTTTCCATCTGGTGGCAAAATGCTTTGTGCTGGCCCTGTGTTTGGCTTTGACAGGTGAATGTCCTCATTGACAAAAATGAAGTATTTCCAGTTGAAGAGCAACGTCACAGCAATAGAAAAATGTCAACTCATTCCTAAGCCATACAATAGGAGAGAAGCCAGGTCCTGTGCTGCCCTTTAGGGCATGGAGCAAAAGCTCCATGCTAGCAGAAGGATTCCTTCCTTCCTTCCTTCCTTCCTTCCTTCCTTCCTTCCTTCCTTCCTTCCTTCCTTCCTTCCTTCCTTCCCAGTGATTCATGTAACTCCACTTGCTCTTGCAGATGCCCTCCAGCCTGCCAGAGCAGATTTGCAAAGGCCTGCAGGGGGAGAGAGAACCAGAATGCTCCTTCTAGCATGGCACTCTGCATGGAGGAACCTGAGATCCAACCCTTTATACTCGTACTAGTCCGTAAAGCAAAGCTACAGCTTCACATGGGAAGCTGCAAACCCTCCCATTCAGTGGCATTTCATCAGAGCAGCTTTTGCCCTCCGGTCAGTGCTCCGCTGCCCGCCAACACAGATGCCTCCCCCTGCATACTAGGGATCAAGCTTGGGCGTAAGGGGCAGGTGAATCACCATCGTGGAACATCTGCTCATGAATATAGACAATCCTATTACACCTGAAGTAGCAGCTAAGGGCTGGGCTCTGATGCAGCCCAGGGGAGGGAGGGATTTCCCCATGTTTTATTCAGTGGAGTGAAGTCGGGAAAGGATCTGTCTGAAATGTTTGCAACAGAAATCCTTGGAACCACAACTGGGGGTTAGGGGGCAGATGACTAAATGGGCCAGCTGGTTCTCTTCTGCAATGGTCCCCATCCGTTTCACACGGGCTCCAGCACAGGCCTTCCTGATGCTGTTTTGGGCCTCTCCAGCACTGAGCTCTTGGCCCTTGCCAGGCTCTCTTCCCTTCACTATTTTCATTTCATGTGTTGATGTATGTATTCCTGAAACCAAAAGACTGACATGCCACACTGCAAAGGACTGTCCATCCGCACCGCCTGTGGCCGGGTTCCCATGAGTGGTGCCTTGGAGCTCTGCCTCTTACTTGGGTTCTCCGTTTAGCCTCACCAAATGGTCTTTCAGGGCTATTGGCATTGGGTGACTGGCCACAGCCACCACAATAGCTATTTCACAATTGGGCAACATACACACCCATGGCAGCCATTTGTGAGTGCATCCACAACACTTTCTCAAATTTTCACTGACCCAAAAAGGTTGGGAGCCTCATTGTATTTCTTCTGCAAGCCCAAGTACAGAAATGTGCAGAAATGGAGACATTGGGCTTAAAACAATACTAATAAAGACACACCACCCCTATATGATTAAATGTTGATTATATGTGTTTATTTTTGTCTCTCTCATCCTCCTAGCAATCTATTATAATGCAGCAGGAAGTGCACTAAGTGACTGGTTTAGCTGGGCCATTTAGAAGTCCATAGCATTTTAAAAGACCTAAATATAATAAAGTGATGACTATGTGAAGGAAATGTCACCATGTTTAAACAAATATCACTCCACTGGAACAGGGAAGGAAATCTTAAAGGCACAGAGAGGGGGGAAGGAGAGAGAGAGAGACAGAGAGAGAAAGAGAGATCTGCTTTGTTGTGTTCTATTAGGAAAAAAAGATGACAGGGTATCCATCAGCCCCTATAACAGTGCAATGACAGTATAAATGGTGTGTCCTTTCCCCACCTCACCAAGTGGCAGAATTAATAGCCCTTAATTGATATTTTGTTAGAGCTCCATTTCTAAAAGACTCATTATGAAGCATCTGCATGCTTTTTATAAAACTATTGGGCCTAATTTTGGTCTCAATTACACCAGGGTAGAATTCCAATGGGGTCACTGGGTCACCCTGGAAAAAAAACAATCAAAATAAATGAGAGGCAAATCAAGATAATTGAATACAAAGTGGAGCTGCTAATGGGTGTTTGTGTTAAAGCATCCGCATGGTTGGGATGGGTGAGTAATGCCTTCTAGAGTGGAAACTCAAACCATATATGCCGGACGCATAGCATCCCTCATGGAAAAGGACTGCAAAATTTCCTGTCATATTAAGGTCTCATTCTACTTGAGAACATGACAAAATGCAAGAGCTCTCTCTTTATATTCATGAGATAAAGATATACACATCAAGCTATAGAGATAGAGCTATAGAATTCGGACCTAAAGGACAAGTATCCTATTTGGCATGAGCACTAACATAAATTATGTTGCACGAGAGTAAGTTAGTTGCCTCTAGCGCAGTGTCAGTATCCTTTGCAGGCACCCTGGGGTTTCCCCGGGAAATCCATCACATCATCACGTGCTTTGAAGTCATGCTAGGCTGGGGTGGAAAACTGCCGTTTTTGTCCCCTGGACCACAACACACAGGGGCTCTGACATTGCTTGCTTGCTTGCGTTAAATGGCGGGTTGAACATTCGAATGCAGTGCAGCCAGTGGGGCATAGTGCTTAGGGTACCAGACTGGGACTCAGGAGATCTGGGTTCTAGTCCCCACTCAGCCATGAATCTCAGTGGGTGCCTTTGAGCCAGCCACAGACTCTCAGCCTAACCTACCTCACAGGGTTGTTGTTGTGAGGATAAAATGGAAAGGAGGGGAGCCTTGTAAGCCACCTTGGCTTCCTTGCTATAGGATGGATGGCAGGATACAAATCCAATATAACCATCCTCATGCATCATTATCCTGTAGTACTACAAGCAGCAGAACTGGGGAGCTGCAGTGGCAGTAAGGTGATGCATTCACTCTGGGTTGCAGCTTGCAATTTCAAGGTCCTCCCCGTGATGCTGAGCCTACTTTGCTGAAAGGGTTCAGCACCTGGGCAGCCCTAGCTTATGCTAGCACAGTGTAATTTTCATTTCCACTGGTGCTTAATGCAGTTCCTTTTGGCCCAGTGACAATTTACATTAAATGCACAATCACATTTCATCAATCTGTATTTTTAAAACAAAAATTAGTCAGGAGGAAGCAAGCAGGATCTGGATCTTGTCACTTGATGGGGAGGATTTACTTTTTGTATCCGCACTGCAGTCCTCATTAAAATCGCCTCCCTGATTATGTTTAGGATTGTAGCCTAAGCCAAAAACCATGTGATACTTATTTTTTAAAACACAAAAATCATCCGCCCCTGTATATGTCAACATAGTTTCGAGACTTTTTTTTTTAAGAACCACAGTGGGATTACCAGCAAATCCCCGGAGCTATTATTTGTAAGTAAAGCCAGATTAGGGTAATGTCTAAATCCTTCGTCTAATCAAAGTGCTCTATCAGAATGGTGCCATAACGAGCCAATGTTACCTGGGAACAAAAGAGCTGCTATCAGACCTAACTATCTTTTGTAAACCTAGAGCCATGAGTCATTGA
This sequence comes from Varanus komodoensis, assembly GCF_004798865.1. NCBI lineage: Eukaryota > Metazoa > Chordata > Lepidosauria > Squamata > Varanidae > Varanus > Varanus komodoensis. The sequence continues at coordinate 8,914,378 of NW_025335627.1, forward strand.
CTTGTTTGATTTGATAAGCCACACTCTGTTTTGAGAAAGCATGGGTCTAAAAGGGATTTTGCATGCAAGGTTGGTATCCAAGGGAGATTGTTTTAGCGTTATATTTGCATGGTGGTAATCACCTTCTTATCTTCCAAATAATACATCGCACCAGTACACAGCCTTTTTAAAAGCCCTTCTATTGATTGTTCATAGTTTGAATGCTTTATATGACCGGATCAAAGAATATACAGTGTTTATATTGTTAAGGTAGCCCTAATTTAGATCAATGACCATACCTGTGTACTGAGTTTGGGTGAGGGATGCTGATCTCAGGAAGAAGAGTGGTCTCCTTGTGTTTAATCAAGTATAGTAAAACTAGTACAGTGCCAAGTGGGAGGAAAACCATCTCTGGCTGGAATACTAAGTCCAGGTGCTAAGTAGTAGCGCTCAGTGTGGGACTTACTTCCCATAAACAGACATGGGATTATGCTATATAGCAGGTACCCATTTTCTCCAAAAGATTTGAATATTCAATTAATGCACACAAAACTTAACTGAGGAAAGAATGCCTCAGAAGAAGCAGCAGCCACTGGAATCAGGCAAAAGATCGGTTCAGGCACAGATATTTATCCCACTGGTTGCAAGGTTGTGGTCCTTGGTAGAGCATACCTGGGACCACTGGATGCTTCAGTTTTCCCCCTCCAAAGCAGAAGACAAGAAGATCAAGGGGAGATCGATCAGACTTCCCAGATCCCTTCCCAGACACCACAGAAATGCCTACAGCCATTGGAGCTCCATCCTTGGGAGGAAAAATTGGTGCCCTGTAGGATGCGTAATCTTCACATGCTTCCAACATGCCCTTGAACTGGGGGGAATGTACAGCACTTCTCATGCCAGAGTACATAAACTCTGCCACTGCAAGCATCAAAATAAGTGAACCAACAGCAACCCTCCTCGCACAAAAAAGAATGTGTGTGGCGTGTGGGTGGCTGGGGAGATGCTCCATTCTTTCTGCTGTGCCAGTCCAAGCTGGTGACTTCGAAGAAGGCTGTTCCTCCACCTCTGGATGTCCCCATTACCACTGGAAGGAGCGTTCTGTCCAGATCTTGTCACTAGATTATTTGACCCTGGGTGACTTTTAGCCAAATCTGTACGCTGGCTCCACAAAAAAAAGTTGAGATTGAGGATCACTAATCACGACTGATTAGTCCACAGCTAATCGCCAGGAATGAGACTTGAATAAGTGAAGAAGAATGAGAATGCATGAGCTGACCCCAGGACTGAGGTCTGTGTATTTAGCAATAGGGAAGCTTGGCATGGGCCTCAACCTGCTTCCTATCGGGCAAGAAGTGGATTCAGAGCAATGGTGGCATGTGCACATGTATACTAGGTATACCAGGTGTATGTTTGTACTAAATATACCATGAGGTGTATGCCAAAGTATGCACATACACATCACACACTCAAGGCATGTCTGCATGTCATTCCTGGGATACTTGCCACATCCCTTAAAATTCTGCCTTACTAGAAAGGCTGAGGAGCTGCCCAGTGGGTTAGGAAGCATGGCATCCTAAAGGACAGCAAAGCAATCTGAGAAGGAATGGAAGAAACACAACCAGAGAAGTGGTCCCTTTTGCTCTAGCTAGGCCCCCGCTCAGCAGTTTTATACCCGGGTCCTGTTGTCTTTCTCAGGGTCTGCTTGGACAAGCTTTCACTGCTTCTCAGATCCTGAGGGTAGGATAGGTCTAGAGAGGAGAGGGGTGAGACCTGACAGGGCTCATCAGAATGTTCCGGCCTTGGGTGAGCCACTGCCTCTCCTTAAACCCCATGAGCACCAGGGCCAGCAATAGGGTTTTCCATATCCCCTGAGCCCCTGCCCCTTTGGGAGATGTTCCTGCCAGGCAGAGGGTGGGACACAGCCACTGGACAATGCCTCTGCATGCATCAGGTAGGAGTGGGAAGCCTATCTGGGCGAAGGGCTCTTAGACCCAGTTGCTTTACAAAGCACAGGCTCCCAACTTTTCTGCTGGTTATCGCAGGATCTCATTCATCTCAGGTTCCCCTCCCAGTGGCATTTGCTGCATCCTCCATAAAGCCAAGCCAAATCACAGGGAGGCATGCTCAGGAAGTGGTGAGCAGCAGAAAGGAAGACAGGCTTGGCTTGCTTGACTCAGATTCTGGAGGTTCTCACAGCAGTTGCAGACATTCCCAGTGGGTGGGCCTCTCAAAACAGTGGAGATTCGCACCATTCTGACCTCCGTGGTTAGCCAAGGCAGGGGTACCTCTGTGGCTATACCTGTGAGGCCACCCTGATCAACTCTGGCTGAGAAATGAAATGTATCATTAATCTAATGATGATACCAGAAGAGTCAAACGATTGCAGTCTCTCGCTTTTTGCTCCCAGAAAGTGCTGGGTGCCCATGGGGAGCAAGAGTGCAAGGCTAACAATTATATACTTTTTCTTTACTCATCTAATGAGCACTGATACATACAGAGAAGCATTTCCTTGGCTAATTAGTCGGTCAGCAGTTGCTTCTTCAGCCCCCATGCTGAAAAAGAGGCAGGAGGAGATATAATAAATACAGACAGGGTAGTTAGATGGGAAAATATATTCTGAGTAGCTGAGTGATCTGTAAGCACCCCCGGATGGAGATATATAAATATATATCTATATATAGCATACCCACTGACCTGTCCCTATTTAATTAGTATTAAAGTTAAAACAAAATTTCTAGTCAATACCATTTAGCACCTTCTGTCTAAATACTCTACCTATCCTTGCTCCTGCTTTGAAACTGATTAAATCGCTGAAGACTTGAATTACTTTTACTACTGGTTTTAAGGTTGCAGAATGGTTATCTCTGACAGAATGGTGGATGTTGTTCTCCAAAATGTGCAGCATGGGATACGTGCAATCCACAGCCGTTCGGTTCACTGGGAAATGGTCCACGGACCTCAGTGTGATATGAAATGCACCCATGGCAATTAGGACGTCTGCTCATTAAAATGAGAGCATGCTGTAAACGCCTTTGCCAGTGTGCCTTAGACAGAAATCATGGGGGGAGCTCATTTAAAATGTTGAGTAGATTTGCTACCAGGTCCTGCAGTACATAACTAACAAGAACATTTCCTTATGTGTGCCTCTAGGGGCATAAGCTCACACGCTTGAGAAAACTGGGGCTAAACAGAGAAAACCATCATATGTCATTCTTAAGGAAATGTAAATTATTAACAATATAATTCTGCTGGAAGTGGTTCTAGTGCAGCTTTGGTCTCAAAACACAGTAACATTGCAAAAGTTTGCTGAGTGTTTCCAGACTTAAATGGGAGGTCTTCAATGATGCAGGAAGCATGTGTGTTTTCTGCTTAAATTGCCGATCTGGAAAAAGAGTTTTACATGGAAAATAATTTTAAAATGTGGGGGGGGCGGTGAGGTAAAGACTCCCACCTGATGTGTCCAGCATTGCAAATCCAGCCCCTAGACTGGAGTGTGGCAGGATATTTTGTCTTTTTGACTTCCTACCTTAAGATTCCCAAATGGAACATCAGAAGGAGCCACCAAGTGCTTTGTATAAGTGTAGTGCTGGGAGGAATTTTTGCAGTCTGCCAGCTCAGACTGTGTTGAGCTGGCAGCCGCTGGGACTCCAGCTACGGGGACAAAGCAGCAGTAGGAGCAGCAGATCCGATTCAGGCTACGGCTGCCAAGCGTAAAGCAAGCCGGTCTCTTCTGTCCATGGGTGCTCTTGGTCCCTTGGGAGCGGCTGGCCAAGGGGCCAGTTGTGGTCCTTTATGGGTCTCGCTGCCACTCCTTATGTCCAAAGGGGGCACATCTAGGCTACAGGTTTTGCTCAGCATGTCACGTGCAACATGGATGTGAAACTAGTGTAAGTGGACACGGTGTGCACCTTTGATGGCAGTAACAAGATGGCCCTCCCCCTTTTCACCACCAAAGCACACAGTCTGGGGTTTGGTGAAAGGTCAAAGATTTATTTGGGATTTAGGAACAAGTCCAGAGGTTGGTCATATTTGGAGCACCAAGCAATAAGGAATCTAAAGTTGCAATTTAGCAGCGAATGACAAATAAAATAGAAAATACACTCTATTTTTCACAAGCCACCTGCTTCTTTGAAGATCTAACTTCCATGGTGAAATTCTCCTGGTTCCTCTGTTAGGTATTCCCTTCCCCCAACACACACCCTTTTGGTGATATCTGTAACTGGACACCTCTACTAAAGAAATGCCTTGGTGCTGTCTTCACTGGTACCTACATCAAGCTCTCAGTTCTTGGCACAAATGCCCTTGGTCCCTGTACCAAGAGAGAAATATCCCAACTTCCTTTTCTCCTTTGATCCCTCCTCCCTCACCTGGGTGGTAACTCTAGAAAAATATCTTACTTTTTGTCTGCTCACTGTCTGGTCATGGCTCCTCTGCAACTCTGAGACGGACTTTAGAAAATGCTTCATCATGTACTTTGGCAGTTTACTCTTCAGTAGGTTTGTTAAATGAAGGCCCCTGGCCCTGAGAAGGCCTCAGTCCGTGCATCTGAATTGCAATGCCAGCATGCGGGAGACAGCCATCTGCTTAAGCAGAGACCTGCAACTGTTTGAGACCGTTCCTTTGTCTTAGACTACGGAAAAATGGAGTTAGCGTGGCTTGGCTGAATGGTGTCACTCAGGCCATTCCAAGTCAATCATAACAAGGGTGTAACAGATACGTAGATTACAGGTCTTTAACAGATATATCTTCACCAGAGACATATTTCAATAATTGAAAAAGTTATTGTAAAGAACTTAAGAATCAGAGCGCCATAGGAATTTGGATTTCACTGGAGCAAAGCATTGTTCCATCTAGTTCAGCATTCTCTGCCCCAGAGCAGCTCTCCAACAGGTCCCAAACCCCCTGAGATGTGTCAACTAGAAATGCCAGTAATTAACCCAAACACTTAAAAAAATTAACCCAACATATGCTCTGCCCAGGTTTAATTTCCCCAGGCTTTCCAGCACATCACTGAAATTGCTTTTAATTTATTGTTTTAGGGTCTGCTGGTTTGGTCTTTCACATTGCTGTGTTTATGCAGTTTGCACATTTTAATTGTATGTAGTATTTTATCATTATTAACGTTGTGAGTCACTCTCAGAATTTATTTTTCTAACAGAAGGGTGTCATATACATCTACAAATATATAAATCACATCCCACTCCCTGCGTGGACCAGGGACAGGTTGGATCACTTAAGTGCCCTAATGTGGCCTCATTAACACCACCAAGTCAGTCAGTCAGTCTAGCTGCAGAAAATCTCATATTATCATGCTCACCAGTGGGGTTATGGTAATATTTTAAATGCAGGCAGCGGTGTAAACCATAAAAAACCCATTGGCACATCGTCAAGGGGAGACCAAAAATGCAGTAACTGTGTCGATTCATATCAAAAAGCCATTTCTAGTAGTTTTCTTTCTCAACAGAAGCAAGTCTGTTAAAGTTAGTGGTTCTAAATTGCCCATTTAAGCCCTAGCCACCTCCAAATAGTTTGTATTACAACAGAGACAATACAATAATTTGCATTTAAGGGTTGAGTATGGATTGAGTGTAGGTTGTCATTGAACCATGGGCACAGCTGTCATGGTAAGTCAACAATGAACAACTCATAAAAAGAACCAGTGGTTTGTTACTTTGTTGTAAACTGTGGATTGTTCACCACGGTTTGCTCTCTCAGCTAGGTTGAGCTAGCACAATAACTCAAGTTTCAACCACAAATGGAGAAAGTTCAACCACAATCCATTCTCAGGTCGTACTCAACCCTTGAATGTGGGTTATCATGTCATTGTTGCTGGGTAAACCAATCTCTCCCCAGCTACTGAGGACTGCAAGTCAGTTCAGAGGGAACAGGGAGGTGGTGACAGATGGCAACAGCATCCTTGCTAATGCAAGTATGTTGTTGCTGCGACCCCGGAAGCCCCAGCTCTACTGCATCACTGCTGTTGTCTCCTGGATCACTGACCAGAAGCCTCAACAGCAGTTGGCAGAACTGTGCTGAGAGCTGGAACCATCTTCCACAGTCCCACAGGCAAGGCACTTTCCTTCCGCCTCAGCCCACCACCATGGGGTTCTAAAGATGGGGTACAGGATTGCCTCCCAGCAATGCAAGTGCTGTCCTATAGGCATGCTTGACATTCTTATTCAGGGAGTAGGCTGCAGCTGTGCCGTAGTCCCCATTTGTAGAACAGGATGGGACCCTAGCAAGCCTGGCCTCCTGAGCATAGCAGCTCCTGATTGGTTTGTTGTCTTATCTCCGGGCCTTGTGCACCACACTGCTTCTGCTGTGGCTGTTCCTGCCAAACGAAGGATGGGAAAGCACTTGTTCGTGCTTCAAGATCAACCCTACAGAATCCTTAGGGGTCAGACTCCAGATTTCTGACAACATCTCCAGGTGTTGAATCTGCAACACCGAATCTGAATAATTGACTAAGAAAATGCATGTCCAAATACGAGGTAACATCCATCCCATTTATGTCCTGCCCCTCTTCCAGGGAAATCACGGATGCATTCATGGAATCGTACTCTTTTAATTTCCCAGCGACAAAGGTAGCCTAGGCAAAGCCACTCAGGGAGCTGGTCCATAGCCTGCCCCAGGTGGGATCCATGCCCAATATAATTGTAGCAGTTTGTCTGGTTTTTTAAAGCATTATAATTTGCCCCAAACCCTTCTCCAATTTTGCTCACAATAGCAAACACCATGTGCCTAAAGCAGTTGGATTCCTGAGCATTTGCTCAGGGAATTTCTCACAATCGATAATAAGGCTGGTTAAAAAGACCACTCCACATTCTGAAACGCTCTGATTCATAGCACCACTAAGTGATCCTGTGAACGGCCCCCTCCGTTTCTCCTCCCTCTCTACTCACTGACAGCATCTGACTTTAGGAATTCATTTAGGAGTCATTTATTTATGTAACTGCTTCTTCCATAATGCAATATTCACTGACTGATGTTCTCCTGCCACATGGTGGTGCTTTGTGTGTGTATGCTGTAGTGGTGATTGCTACAGTCCATATACAAAGGAAGCAACCAAAGGGGTGGAGCCCCAAACATTTACAGAGGGTGACATTTCTTGCACTGTTCAATAATTTAAAGGCAAAAAGAAAGGAAATCTTGAGGAATTCAACTGCATTTGCTCTCTTCACAGCCATTAACTCTGCTGCAGAGCAGTGTTTCTGGTTTGGGTTTGACTTTACAACCAGGATACTTAAAAAAAAAAAAGTGGGGAGGGGAAGTAGGGCTGTATGATTATTGTGCATTTACTTAGAATTCCCTTTTCTACCGGCCAAAGGTTACAAGAGCGCAGCCCGAAATCCCGCGAGGATCAGCTTTACTTTACCACCGCAATTGTTGCATAAACACTGTGTAATGGCTCTTGGCTTTCACGGAGTTTAATGCATGGCTTCTTTTCTCATGCAAGCCTGATTAGTTGCCAACCCGGCTGGTTTGAAGTGAAGCAACTCGGCCCGCCTGCGAGTTCCGAGCCGCTAAATCATTCGCCGTGCGACCAACCAGCACATTTCACGCTCTTAGTTCAGTTCAAGGGGTTGCCACTGCCGCAGCAGCCGGAGGAGCGGTCGCCCCCCGCCCCCCATCTTCTCCCCTCCCTCTTCTGCTCCCGGGTTCCTTGGATATTGGATGACGGCGCTTTCTTTAATGGATACTTCTCTCCCCCCTCTTTAAAAGCTCGAAGCTGCTGCGTCTTGCAAATGATTCCTTGATGCCGTCTGGGCAGATTGATCTCCGGGTGGCTGGATGCGGGCTTGCCGCCCGCGCGTGTGTGTGCGTGCGTGCGTGCGTTTTGTTGTGGTTCATGCAGTCCTTGTGGGGAGAAGCGTGAGCGACGTGCCACAGCCGCACGGAATGTGGGAAGCGGCGTTTTTAATTGTCGGGGGTTGCAAGTGTGTGTGTGTGTGTGTGGCGGGGGAAGCGGGCGAAGGAGGCGGGAGGCGGGCGCCTGCTGCCTGTAGTTGGGTGTGTGGCGGGTGGGCTGCGGTGAGGGGATGCTTACCTGGCTGGGAGGGGTGATGGATGGTGGCCTTCCGCCGCTCCCGCCATGGATAATGCAGAGAGAGAAACTGGTCCCTCGGCGGACGGGGGCGGGGCGGGCAGGCGCGGGGAAGTTCGCGCCGCTGCCACCCGCTTCGGGCCTGTCCTCGGAGGCGTGGAGTTGGCATTTTCCACGGAGAGGGAGGGATGCGAAGGGGAACACACCGGAATGAATTCCTTCTTCCAGCTGGAGAGAGAAATGCATGCCCCTGCTGCCGGCATGCCTCGTCTCCCTTCCGCATTCTGTGTGCGTGCCTGCGTGCGTCTGAATGAAGGAAAGGCGCCGTCAAAACAAAGCCAGACAAAACAAGAGATTTTTTAAAAGCCTGATATAAATAAACAAACAAGCCAGCCAGCCAGCAAGCAAGCAAACGCGCGTCTCGACAGTCAAGGCATGCACCTGTGTGCACGTGGAGTTGGGGGTTCGCCGGCTCAAAGAACGTGCGGGGTGGGGGGCGCCGAGGGGGTGGGGATCCCTAGCGCCTTCTGCCCTAAGGGACAACGAGCTGGCAAGCTCATGAGTCGCCTCCTCTCTCCCTGCCCTTCTCTCCAAGGCCCGGATCCGGGTTAAAAGGATCGTCGCTGCTTCCAAGGTTGGCCCCGGGGCTGGGAGGCAGGGACGGCCTTCGGGCTCCTCAAGATGCAGCCCGTCACTCCACGCGCCGTCCAACGCGGATCGCGCCGCTGCACCAGCTCCCCCCTTCCGTTTGGCTTCACACTCCTTCGGCCGCGCCCGCTCCGCGGTTCTCTCGGGTCATCTGCCCGGAATCCCTTTTCTCCCCAGCCCACGCCCAACATTCCAATTCAGATCCACCATGGAGCGAAAGCCACGCGAACTTTTTAGCCTGGCGAGGGCACATTCTGCCTGCGAGCGGCCAGGGCGCCCCAAGCCCTCCGAGCCCCGCAAGCGCAAGGTGGCCACCCGGGCGCGGCGGACACCACCCCGCGTGGACACGCGGCCGCCGGGCGAGCGGAAGGAGGACGTGGCCCCCTGCAGGGCACGCCCTGCCCTCGCGAGCTGCGCAGGCCACAGGATCGGGGGCAAGCGAGCCTCTCCGCGTGCCGCGGGAGGGGGCAGCGGGGAGCGTCGCAGATCGTGCCCGGGCAGCCGCAGAGACACCCCCCCAAGCGCCGCACACACACTCGCAACATTCGCACATGCGTGGTGACCGCAGACAACTTCCACATGCCCGTGATGTACGCCCGGCTGGGAACCTCATGCGATGAGAGCGTGCCGGCTCTTGCGTCTGAGGGAGCTCCGGGCCCGCGCAGACGGCGACGGCCGCGGCGAGGAAACGGAAGATGAAGCCGGAGACGCGAGCCGCCTTCCCGCTGCTGCAGATCCGGCGAAGAGTTCTCGACAGGTGAAGCAGGTGGGGCGGGAGGGTTACCTGGCTAGAAGTTGCGGGTGCCCCCCGGCCTTTCCCTCCCCCCGCCTCCAGCGCTCAATGCGGCTCGGGCGGCGGCTTCCCCCTTGCATCCTCCGCCCGCCGGATGGTCCCCGCCAGCGCCCCCGGGGTGGGGCCGGGGGCAGCCGCCTCCGCGGTGTGCGCCTCGCGGAACGCGGAGCGAGCGCAGCCTCAGCATCAGCATCTCTCGCTCCAGCTGCCGCCGCCGCCGCCGCCGCCGCCTCCCTCCGAGGGACCTGCATCCCGCTCCTCCAATCAGAGGCCGCGCTGCCTGCGCCACGTGACCCCGGCGGGCTGAAGGGACCTGCTGCTTTCCCAACGCCAGAGGGATGCGGGCGGCAGAGCTGGAGAGGAGGCAGCGGCGGCTTGGCTGCGAAGCGCCTTGACTCGCTTCTCTCCAGCCCAGCCCAGCCCAGCCCAGCCCAGCCCGACCCCTTATGGCAGCGGCTGCTCCAGCCTCCTGTTTCTCTTCCTCCTCCTCCTCGGCCGTCCTTTCTCCTGACGATTCCCGGGCTGGGCCAGGCCCCTGGATGGTAATACCGCTGCCTCTGCTGAAACTCTCAGGATCATCATCGCTGCCTACCATCATGCCAGGACTTGAGTGCTTCTTCGTAGCCTGCTGCCGGCTGGGGCCCCCGGGATGCTAAGTCGCGCCCCTCCTCTTGCTCCGCGTCAGCCCGAGACCGATCCGCTTTGGGGAGCTTTCCTCTGGCTGCTGCTGCAGAGTTGAGTTAAGAAGTCATGGTGTTGTGGGAATCTTCCCCAGCTCGGCAGTGCAGCAGCAGCAGCGGTGGCGGCGGCGGCGGCAGCAGCAGCTGGACACTTTGCGATTGCTTTTGCTGGTTGCTCCTGCCGGTGATGTTACTCATCATAGCCCGACCGGTGAAACTTGCAGCGTTCCCTACCTCCTTAAGTGACTGCCAAACGCCTACTGGGTGGAATTGCTCTGGTAAGCTAATGGGGGAAATGGGGCCCCGGGAAGTGGGGAGTGGAAGATGTACGGCAACCTCCATCCATTGCTAACCGGAGTCTTCTTTAAAAAGAGACTAAGAGATGGGAGACCCGAGGGGTGGGGTTAAGCTATCTCATTTTTAAAGCGTGCATAGGACTGGTTGGAAAAATCACAGATCGCGTTTGATTCAAAAGGAACGGAATGTCTGGGCAGCAAGAGCAAAAAAGTATCCGTACATCTTTTGCCACTTCCGTCTCCCCTTAATGGCTTCTGCTTGAAATTGGCTCTCTAGAGTGATTTCTGTAGTTTTTTATAGCCTGGACACAATTTGGCAAATTGATCAGGTAACGGGCAAAGGGCAGATAATATTTTATCCTCCTCTTCCTCCTCCACTTCATCATCATCATCGTTTGAAGTATTAAAAGTTCAGCAGCAGGAGATACAGTGAGGGCAAATGCAACAAAGCAAGTTGTGACTGGCTGAGAAGCACAGATATCTTGCAAAAAGTGCACTGGAGCTACTCCAGCTCATCTTTCCAAGAATCAGCAAGTCTAATAACCTCGGAAGCTAACCCCCCTCCCTCCTGCGCACACACACAAACACACACCTGTCGCTATTACAATGCATTTTCATTTCTTTTAGTGTTTGGAGTGCCTAAACTTCCTATTTTTTTTTTCTTTTGCGCTTCACTTAAAAAACAACAACAAAAAATGGCTTGTTTCTGGAGAGAATGTAGGCAGAAGCAAAGTGTTTATGTCCCCAGTTCAGACTGGACACAAAGAGGCAAAGCATATGATCAAAAATTGACTACTGAATTCTTTCTTTTCCTCCTCCTCCTGTAGGCTGTGGTGAAACAGGCTTCCTTCTTCCTTTCCCTTATTTATCTGGGCAGTTTCAGCCCTGCTTGAAGTGGCTTGCCAGGAGCAGTCCAAGTGAAATGTACTAATTGAATAAGGAAGAGATGGTGGAGGGTTATTGCCTCTCTCCGTCAAATGTCTTTTCCTATGATCATCCTCATCCTCAATAGGTTAATTGTACTTCTGTCTGGAGTGTGTTTACCATTGTGCAGAGCTTCCCACACAAGCTGGGTTTGCAGATGCTTCTGGGAGTCTCTTCTTTTCGAAGCCTAATCTCCATGTATCTTCTTTAAAGAAAAAATGTGTTTACATCTATATCTACTCAGAGAGGGATTGCCAAATACACCAGCAGGATTTTGGTGCAGCTTATCATTCACTAATACTAGTGTGTAACTCTGTGCCTTTAGATTAAAAAAAGTATACTTCCTCTCTGTATTAAAGGTGGAGGAACAGATCCTGCAGGATAGACATTAGAGCTTACTATTTCCTCCTATTTACTGGATTGGTTTTATTAAGTCGAATCTGAATGCAAAAACTGCAGGGAAGCCAATACTTCATCATCTTTCAAACCACAGGAACCTTTACAACAGATACAGCATTTAGCCCAGTACTGTGGCTTTCTGCCGTTGAAACTTAAAGCATTTCTGAAATTAGCTAGGCTATGTAACAAGAACGTCATGCTTCAGTGCAGTATCTGTCTCTGGTATGTAAGTCATTAGGAGCAAGAAGTCACTTTGGTTCTATGTGTGATGCTTTAATTTTTAATATAGCTGCAAACGTGATGAGGATTACGAATAACATCAACATCTTGATGAATTGGGGAGCCTAAATATGGCTGTTTTGCTTTAGACTTTCTGACACACCCTCAGAGGAGGGTGGCAACTAGCTGAGGTCTGAAATCGGAGCTGGCATTCCTGAGCTGAATCTTCAGCCAGATCTGTTAGCCTGCCTGTCCAAACTGGAGGAAAGGAGCTGGGCTGTATCTGCAGCGCTGTGAAGAACCTGGCACCCCTCCTATTAACCTGGAGGTGATCCATCTTCATTGGAATCAGACAGCCTATCACAAAAAGCACACAGCCTGTTTATCTTTATTATTAGGGAGCTTTGTTATGTCACTGCCTGGAGAAATTCCCATTTTAGACTTCAGACCTGAAGATCTGATGGGGAGGGGTAGGGAAAATGTGCTGTATTCACTTGCTTGGTTTTGAGGAAATGGAATCTACTTTCACAGAGAAAGAAAGAAAAAAAGAAAGACAGACAGACAGACAGACAGACAGACAGACAGAAAGACAGGGGAAGGGGCAGGTAGAGTAACTGGTACTGCAAACTCCTTGCATAACAGGAGCAAGAAAAGGCAAAGTGGAATGAGAAGCCAGACCTATCTAGATTGCTTTTGCTTCTTCAGGAAGGTTAGGTGTGCCACATACATTAAAAATCAATTGCCCTGTATAATTTGCCTCGAAAGGCTGAACCTGACAGCATTTTTCTCGTTACATTTGAGGTTATGATGACAGAGAAAATGATCTCTTTCTCTGCGACACCAATACCTGTAAATTTGATGGGGAGTGCTTAAGAATTGGAGACACCGTGACTTGCGTCTGTCAGTTCAAGGTAAGGAGATTGATCTCTCATTCCTTAATTCATTAATGAGAATACAAATCAGGGATCTCCCTTTACAACCCATCACTTGGCAATTTATTTCTCTGCATGCAGAGAAGTCAGAGTGAAAACCTGGCAGCAAGTCTAAAGAGCTGGCAGGACAGCCAACTGGTGTCAAGAAGATAAAAGATTCTCTGGGAAAATGTAGATACTCTTTTTCTAAATGCCTCTTTAGGGTCTGCAGCGTCAGGTTGTGCATGCATGGTTTAACTACCGTGGCCTTTTAAAATCAGGATTTCCTGTCCTTTCTAAATTCTGCCAGTCATACAGATGCTGCTTTATACGTTTAGGAGGCCACTGCTGTAGTTGCAGGAGAGTTGATTTGTAAGGTTTGCAAAGGCTGCTTTTATGTATCAAAGGCACTCTAAAATGGTGTTTCATTGTTTTTGAAACAGTGGTGCTTCATTCCTGAAAAGGAAACCCATTCCCAGTTAAATCCCTATCTAAAATTTAAGAAAGTTTAAATACTACTATAACTGCTTGAGTTCTATTAATTTTAAGGAACCAGTCCACATTTTTTCAGTGGCAAATATTTTAACTGGAGTTCTCTAGGTGTTTTGGATTGCTGCTCCCATCAACGGTCAGGGGCTATGCAAGCTTTAGTCGAAAACACCTGGAAAGCAGTAAATTGCTTACCCATCATCAGACCAAATAAGGTGGATTCTGCATATTACTGATACCTGGAGGGAAACATTGCTTGGACTTAAGTCCCACTGACTGCAGTGGGGCAGCTTTTCTCCATGCATATACAATTTCTTTGCATAAAATGGCTTATACCCACATTTCAAGTGGCGGTTGGTGACTCTAATATCAGAGGTGAACCCATTTCACCACACTGGTTAACTCCTTTGAAGTTCGGATTAAGCCCAGAGAGGATACATTGTCCCACTGATATTACAGCCACTGAACTCCACTGCCCCATTCCCAAGCAGATCCACACTAGATTCTGTGGAAGGCAATGCAATTTACATCCAGATTGGGATTTGGAGCTGAGATGCCAATGGAACATGAATGGCAGTGGCATAGTTTCGGGACTACCTCTCTACATGCCAAATAAGAATTTATTTTCTTCCAGCAAGCTGCCTGAATATATTTTGTTTAGATGTTCAAAGAACATCCTTGCATATTTTAAGAGGCACTCAACCTGTACTGTGGGTGTGCGGTACACTTTCAGGTAGACTCATGATGGCAAACCCAGCTTTTCTCCTATGTTTTCTGTTGTATCTAGTTTCATGAGAACAATCACAAACAATTCCCTGTTCAATATCTCACCGTATAGGCACTGAAAGTATATTATGAGCTTTTAGCCAGATAGGTACTCCTTTGAGCATGATATGATGTTTCATAACCAGTGGCTGATCACTTTTCAAATTAGACATTGGAATTATTAAAATCATTCTGTTCTGCATATAGCCCTTATTTCTATTTTGCAATGGCTACATTAAAAAAATCAGACATCATATTTAAGGGCATGTTCTTGTCCAAAGGCAAGGGAAACAAAAGCACACTGGAGAGGTCTAAACTAGAAACCTTAGTTACTTGGAAGTTGCTTCTTTTCATGCAATTGATTTAGTGCCCTGTCCTTGCATCTCCGGCTGGTGGGCAAAGGAAGCCAATCCAGTGCCATCAACAGTGCAAATGAAAAAGACCCAGAGTACACTTAGTTCCTTTTCATGTGGCTCCAGTTTGGCTTTCACAGTTGGCTTCAACTTAGTGAACGCTGGAGAACTTTCATAATGGCAGAGAAACCAGAAGCTCTTCCACAGAAGCGAACGTGGTTGCTGTACGAGGTCGCTTGTCTGAGCCTTCTCCAGCACTCCAGCTGTGGTGGACTGCAACGGCCTGCATTCCTGGCCATGGGCTGAGGGGACTGGAAGGCCGGAACATCTGGAGGGCACCAGGGTGAGGAAGGGGCAGGGCTAGCATCTCTAATTCTCATGCCGAACAGCAGATTGAAAACTGTGCTAAGTGCAAGGGAGGGGAAAAGCCTCAGCAATCAAAGATAAAGGATGAGGCTCTAACTCAGTAGAAAAGGGTCTTGGCATGTTGTGCAGGATCCAGTGGTGCATTTGCAGAGAGATTGGCAATCTCTCTCTCTCTCTCTCTCTCTCTCTCTCTCTCTCTCTCTCTCTCTCTCTCTCTCTCTCTCACACACACACACACACACACACACACACACACACACACACACACACGATCACACATGTGCACAGTGCTGAGTTTCCAACAAGACAGCCTCCAGCCTCCCTAAAAAGCTATGCCAGCTGCCTTGGAATTCATCCTCCTAAATCTGGAGTTGGGGGATACCGGCTGCTGCCCCTGTAGTGGAGCAAAAATCTGTTCCAGGTATGGTTGCCAATCAGTCAGGAAAAGTTTACTGCCCTGTTAGGAGAACAGGAATTAACAGGCAGAAACCAGGAGTGAACGTTTTTGTGGTATATAGAGACCAGCATTGCTGCCTGCTAATTAGTGCAAATCCAGCAGCTGTAACTAAAGACAGCACTACAGGGACAGGTTCAAAGGCCGGCTGTAACCCCTAATTCCAGGACTCAACCCTGTTGCAAGCGACAGATCACAGGCCTGAGCCCTGGGAAGTCCTGGCACTACTTCAACCTCCTCTCAACCTGTGCTGGAAAATGCTACTATATAGCAAAACATGCTGATGAGCCATTTGTGTGCATGGAGAGAAGAATGGGGCATGCCAGGGAACTGTGTGTGAGCGATGCAGTCGGTAGAAGCTGGTGCACCCAGTGATGGTATCATGACCAGGCTTGTCCCCCTGCAACACTGATCCCAAGCACAGTAGTGTGCGTGGGTATGCACCCAACCCCATATAAGTGAATGGGAAAAGGATGCGCATGATTTGATAACATGGCCTCCCCCGGCACTGCACTCTCCAGATGTTTGGGACTACACCTCCTAGCAGCTTCAGCCAGCAGCACCATCTGATGTGCTAGAAGTAGCCATTCAAAACATCTGGACAGCACCAGGTTCAGGAAGGGCGGTCTAGGCGAAAAGTCTTTCCTTTCACTGGCCATTCCGGTTTCTGGAATGAAAGGCGGGATCTGCCCTCCATTCCATTCAGCTGTGCCTCAGATCTGAGCTGGAGTTTACTCTGACAATAAAGGCCTTTGGGGATGTGACACCACTGTGAGACAGAGCCCT
The DNA here is from genome assembly GCF_004798865.1 of Varanus komodoensis. Classification (NCBI taxonomy): domain Eukaryota; kingdom Metazoa; phylum Chordata; class Lepidosauria; order Squamata; family Varanidae; genus Varanus; species Varanus komodoensis. The sequence continues at coordinate 8,930,484 of NW_025335627.1, forward strand.
GGAACTGGCACTGCATGTGTGGTTTTTTTGTATAGCACGTCTCCTCCAGGCTATTCAGGGTCCTCTGACACTGAGTACAGAAAACAAGTCAAGGTGCATGGATGAATACCATGAGATTGTATTGCTCGGATTCACCTTCGGGATAAAGTGGGGAACACACTCAGTGCATTTGCAAATTGTTGCGATTATGGGAGGCTGCCTCATGCTGAGTCAGACCATTGGCTCTTCTAACCCAGTATGGTGGACACTGACTTCCAGCTATAGCTCTCTGGGGTCTTTCCCAGCCTGACCTGGAGAAGCCAGGAACTGAACCTGAGCCCTTCTGCCTGCAAAGCAAGGGCTCGGCCAATGAGCTACCGTAGCACCTTGCAGGTATTGCAGCTCTAGTCCTAATACTGGTCAAGGTACACGGCCATGACTCAGGCTGTCCTCCTGATACAGACCGGCCTTTATGAAAGGCTCCCGAAGGCAACAAGAGCATAAGCCACAGGCCAAATGTCCTGCACAAGAAGTTGCTGAAGCTGAAGCCACATTCGCTCTGGTCCTCCCTGGAGCGGGCCTCAGCCCTCGATGCTGGTACCCACCACTTACTCCTGACCTGGCACCTACTTCAAAACAGACAAATGTGGGTCGGTTCTGGGGGTCATGTCAGGCAATAGGACCTAGCCATTATTTTTCAGTTCTTGTACTTCCATTTTAATTTTCCACAGTGTGAGTTTACTTAAGGGCATTGTAGGGGAGGTAAAGGGGAGGTAAAGGGCAGCTAGACCCAGCCCTGCACAGCTGCTCTGGGGCAGACCAGCATCACTCTTAGGTAAAGCCACCAGTAGGAAGGCCCCTACCAGGGGGCATTTTTCACAGTACACCCTCAAACCCCAAGTTGGTCCTGGTTCCCTTTGACTGAGTAAAGATAATACAGATAAACCGAACTCAGGTGAAGTATGGGTTGTCTTTGGACTGTAGGTTATTGAACCTACCTTGCAAACAAACCATGGGCTGATAATTATGAACAATTCAGTTCACAGCCCAACAAGAAATTATGTGTTTTCTTGATGGGTTCTTAACACAGCTGAGTTTTGACAACATCATAAACTATATTTCAGCTACAGCCCATAGTTCACAGCAGAGGAGTTGTTAAATGATGTGCTTCAGGGCATGAGTGCACAAAGGTTCTTTGGGGTCTTGGGTGTGCAAAGCTGGTGGCACCCACACACAGTTCCAGATTGTCCCTGGGCCAGATCCAGTTACCTTTATCCAGCCCATATGGCTTGAGAAGCAAATGGAGATATGCAGAACCACAAGCAACCCACACAGTCCTTTTCAGAGGAGCTTCTTCTCTACTTCCACTTGTACAAGGAGATTTTGACCAGACACACAGAAAGTTCCCACTCCATCATGTCCTGTAATCACAGGATGCTTGTCTGGTGACTACTATCCTATTTGCAGAGTACAGCCCACTGCTTGAAGAGCTGACAGAGCCGAGTCCTCCACTGAAATGGGTTATCTGTAGAGTCTAGGTCTACTTTAAAAAGGAAGAACCTTAAGATATCCCAACAAGGGACAGCAGGGCCCTTGAAGTGACCTGCCAGCAGTTGGCATTGGTTAGCTCACCTGGTCACAGTCTTCCCCATTAGGGTGAGTTGCATTGTCTTTCTCTTTGAAAGACAATAATTATAAATGAGTGCATGTGATTTCCGTGCAAGGTTGTGTCCTCGTTGGTCTTTGTGATTGCACTGTGTAACTGGCATCCCAAATTGATTGTGCTGGCTGTCAGCAGGTGGAGCTTCTTTTGTAGAATTCTAGATCAATGGTTCCCTGAACTGTAAATGGAGCTTGAGCTGGAGGCCAGGAGAAGAAGACCTCTTGATTAAATGGTAGAGAAAATAGAGGGGAAAGCTAGTTAGCTAACAAGCTGTGTAAAGGTCCAGGTGTTTGTGTAGGTCATTTTGTCTCTTGCTGTTCTTTGAATGAATCACAGAACAGTAGAGTTGGAAGGGGCCAAGAAGGCCATCAGGTACAACCCCCCTGATGTTGCCGGTCACCAATTTATAGCATCCCACTCATGAGATGCCTTGAATTGTCATAACTCTGAAGAAGCGAAGAAGCCACGAAAAAGAAGCCTGAGGAGTTCACTCTGGAGGCAGCATAGGCTAACTTGGAACCAGTTTGCTGTGCAGCAACACCCAGGAAATGTTTAACTCTATGTCATTAAAACCTTTGCTTATTGAAGTGTTAAAGGCACATGAGTAAGCTAGACTTCTCTGCAACTTTGCTTGGCACTGGGAAACCTGCATTCAGATCTCAGCTACACAGTTCATTGGGTAGCCTTGGGCAAGTAAGAGTTTCTCAACCTAGCCTCCCATGCAGAGTTGTAAAATAGATCTGAATTCTGGGGGAGAAAATGAGGTACAAAATGAACTAAAGTTGCCAACTGGCCAGTAAAAAAATAAAAGGAGTGGAGTGAACTATTGTAGGTGTTGGCACACTCTGGAGAAATCAGCAGCTGAAGATTTTTCACAGTATGGACATAAATGTGATCATTTGTGGATGATCAAGAGGATGCCAGAGGCCCAGGGGTAAGGGCTAATTAAAAAGTTAGCACCCTAAAACAAGCTGTCTGGAATTGGTATATATATTGGTAGACAAAATGGAACATGTTGTGTTGATTTAATGGACGTGAAGAAAAGGGTGTCGTATGAATTCTCAAATCTATATTTTGATTCATAGAGCTGGTGGCAGACTAATTGTGGCCCCAGAAAATCCAGGCCCTCACAGCAGAGCTACCCTGAAATCAGACAGGTCAGCTTTTCCCAATGTAGCGTCCACCAGATGGGTTGCTTATGGTTCCTAACCTCCCCAGCCAGCATGGCCATTGATTCATGCACACCAAGACAACCTGAGGCTATTACATTTGGGAAAGCTTGAGATGACAGTCTCCACCCAATCTTAGGCCAGGTGGAAATGAAAAGAAATTGCCATGAGGAAATGGGGGAGAGGCAGTTGTCCAGAAATCCTTTCCACTTCCAGGGTTTCAACCGGAAAGTTTCAGAGGCTGCCACCTGGACTTACGATGATGGTGGCACTGGAACTGACAGCCCCTCCTTCTTTGCCCATGAGCAACCAGGGGTCCGTTTAACCTTGGGTGCTGAGAAAAGAATGAGGATGGCTGTGGAGAAGAATAGGTAAGCATGGGACAGAGTGGTCTGCCTGCCTGGGCACCTCCACCCTTTTGACCTCTGCCCTTCCCCTCACCCCTATCATTTCCAGGATCTCATGAAAACACAGTTCTTTCTCATGGCTGCCTCCCCTTTTCTGGTATAGATTGTGGCTCTTTATAATATGACATTCTTGCTTCTATCATGATTAAATCTAATAACTATTAAAGCTGTCCAAAACACAGTGCCTGCCAGGTGTTTTGGAATACAACTGCCCTCATCCCTGGCGGTGGGCCACACTATCTGGGGCTGGTGGTCATTGTAGCCCAAACATCTGCAGAAGATGCAGCACTGGGACAGGCAACTACCTCAAGCCTCTGGAGTCTGTGCCTGGCACTAGATTTGCAGATCTGTCACCTGCAAAGGTGCTGTTGCCACTGGTAGTTTGGCACAGTCAGATTCATCCACTGACCTCTGCAAACACCCAGCATAACAGGCATGCAGTGCCCTTTATCCTTAGGGTAATTTGGCAGGCAGGGAAATTATGTCACTATAGCCAACAGTTAACCTCTAGCAAAGGGTTTGTGGCACCAGTTTGAGCAGTAGCATTGAAAGGGATCAAGACAGAAACAAACCAAGGGCCATTTTTGCAATTCCATTGCTGTGCTTCTCCAAACAGAGGCAGGGAAATATGGTCCTTTGGACCACCAAGGTCCTGGGATCTGCAGAGTGAAGACACTTTTCATAGGGCTATTTATGGATCATATTCTTAGAGCTAAATAATCCTTCATAAGATGGGCTAGCTGAGACTAAAGCTGGTTTCTTCCATCCATCACTATCTCCTCACATACTTTCCGACCTCCGTAGCATTTGTCCCCTTGATGTTCAGAATCTTTCCCTCCCCGACCTGCCAGTGATACATGAAGCTGTTAACTGGGGAGGGCTCCTCATGCTTCTGATAAAGTCGTTCTCATCCATGACAGTTTATGTCCTCCCTATCCTGCCCCCCCTCTGCCGCCCCGCCTGCCAAATGTTAGGATCCTATACAGTCAGACCTAATGATGTCATTTTGCTAGTGCAAAGATTCTACTCTTTGCAGAAGCCCATTTTCACCTGTGCTTGGCTATCAGGCCCACTGCTCTGATTCCAGCGGCACAAGGCACAGGGCAAGTGGTGATGGCCTGATCTGGCTATGTGTGGCTTGTGCTAATTATGCAAATAATCCTGCTCGTGGTTGTGCCTCCACTAGTGGAGCCGCACCCACTCTTGTAATTGTCCCGCTCATCAAACATTGAGTGTAATTCATTGTTTAAGGCGGCACGAGGCTCTCTTGCCACAATAACCCCCCCCCCCCCGAGTTGGCTGCCCCAGTAAGTTTGGGGACATCAGTACATGGCCTCCTGTGAGTTTAAGTCCCAGAGGCCTGACTGACTTGCCTACATGAGGGCCAGCCCAACATGTTCTGCTGCTGCGTTGAGGACAAGCCATCTCTTCCACTCGGCTCTGCACTGCACTGCAAAGCAGTGGAATGGCCCGGGGGGTGGACCTTGGGGCCGAGACCTGGCCCTGTGGGGTGTGTGCGGGGCTGCATTCCCCATGTGGAGAATGGCAGGTGGTAGAGGATGCCGGAAAAAAGGCTCAGCATCAGCCTCTGAGCCACGTGTTCACTCCATTGCCCTCACGGATCGACACTGCTCATCACAGCATCCTTTCATCTTTTTTAGACATGTTTTAGAGGCAGGGCGTAGCCAGCCAGCATGTGCATGGTTACAGACACTCATTTCATTCTTTTTATTCTACGATACTTTATCTGGTCCTGCCACAAAATAGCACTTATTCCAAGTGAATGCATTTCTCGGCAGGGCAACAGAAGCAAACTCCAGGTTTTATTCCTGGAGCCATCCTTTGAATTTAAACTGCAAAACCGCCTGTGCTCAGAGTCTTAGTTTCTTTTTTAAAACTTTCTCTTGCTTTGTTTGTTTTTCTGTCTGCCAGCAATGTAGAAGCAGCCTTAAAGGACGGAAGGGCAGCTGGGGTTGAGGGAGGAAGAGCAACGTGAGGTGCTCATTTCTCAAATAAAATAATACAGTGCCCCCCAAAGCCCCTAATCCCCAGAAGACCATTAGGTCAGGCACTAAAATGATCTAGCTGCACCCCAGTTCAGAACCCAACCTGCCCAGCAGCTGAAACTTTCTTTAGCACTAGTGATGAGACCTGCCGTGTGCCACACCTGAGGGCGGCAGGCAAGGGGAGAGGGCCGTTCGGCAACCTGAACGGCACTTAGGGCTCCGTCTTCCCACATCTCCCTGCTGCTTCCCACTACCCCACCAGGCCCCACTCTGCAAAAGCCTCACTTCAGCAGACAGTAGGACAGGTTGTGGCCTGCATCCTATCCAGAAGAGTTCTTAAATGTTCCTTGAGCTGCCCACAACAGCTAGGATTAAGCAGCTATGCAGTGATTTTAATTTGAATTATTTCAGTTTATCCTTCAGTGTCGAAGCTTGTCCTTGAAAAGTAGCAGGATAGAAACTGAAGTAAGAGTATATAGAATAGTGCTGCTTTTTAAATGTTTCTGCAAGTAAACATTTGGAGTCTTTTAGTATTGTAGAAAAGAAGCCTCGGTGTTTGAAGCTCCGTTGCCTCTTCCATAGTTAAAGCACTTCTGATCTGTAACACATCGCCAGTGTCTAATCCTATCAAAGTGGCCTGCAAAAAATAAATCCTGTTGACTTGAAAGGCAAATTCAGATCAGACTGTTTGGGATTGCTTGGATGCGTTCTGATCCCTCGCAAGAAAGGCCTTCGTCCCAAGAAACTAATTTTTGCTATTTGGTAATTCTGTGAACAGATAGACCACCAGGCACCCACTGAGTCCGTACGGTAAGGGAGTTGCATTTCTCTGCAGAGCACTCATTACACATCTGCTTCCCAAAGAACAGACGCTCGCTACTTCTTCTTCTTCTGTTGGAGAACAGTCCTATGTGTTCATTAGGGCATTAATTCTTAGTAGCCTTCCTTTCCTTTCAGACCTCCCTACCATCTGTAGGCTGGTTTATGAGTTTCAATGGAAAGGAACAAAGCAGGATTCCTGCATCACATCAAGACTGTTGCTGAGGTGAAGATAATTTTAGTGAATGAATGCCTGCAGAGCCCTGACAACCTTTCAAGCACACATGCATGCTTTCACATGCCCGAGAAGACCCATTTTGGGAAGGGCAATTTGGAGTGGGGGCGAGGAAGTGCATTCTGGCCTGTCGCTGCCCTGCCCTGAAGCAGAGGGGCAGCCAGGAGTCGTCGTGTGGAATGTGGCCTGGTGAAGAGGCAGAGGGAGAAAGGGTTAAACATCCTCATTGCAATTTCCCGGTTCAAAATGCTACCCCTTCAAAGCAATTTGTATGTATTTATTGTGTGTCTATCCCAGCTGCTGGCTGAGCCTAAGAAGAAAGGGCTGGCAGGGTTTCATTCCACTGAGTGACTGGGTTTGATAGCTGGTATAGTGGTAAGAGTAGGACTCAGATCTGGGTTCTAGACCCAGTTGGCCACTGAATTCATTGGGCATTTTTGGGCTGATCACTCTCAGCCTAACCTACCTCACAAGGGTGTTGTGAGGGATTGGCTTGAGAGGAGGAAGATTGTTTAAGCTGTCTTGAGTTCATTGAAGGAGAAAAGGCAGAATATAAATATAATGAAAGAATGCATTTGTCCCGGCATCTTTCTACCAGGAAAATGATTCTTGATACAGCTGGTAATTGCTTATCCCATGGCAAGCACTCATCATTGAGTCGATCTAGAATATGCATTAATGGACAGACAGACCAATCCTATACACATCTGCTATATAAATCCATACATACTCAACCCCATTGAGTTCAGTAGCAATTACCCCCAAGTAAGTTTATATATTATGAACAGCCTTAAGCAAGTTGTGAGAGGGCTATTATGTTGATAAGGGGAGGGAAGCACTTGAATGCCTGAAATGCATGATATAAATGCTAAGAACATTGCTGGCTATCTAAAAAGCAGAATCAACCAACTTACAAACACAGCAAGGAAGAGGCAGATGTTTTATTTCAAAGTCTATTTACTATCACCTGGCCCGCCATCCAAAGCAGCTTGCAAAACAGAAGATTTTAATGAAACAACAGCATCCTAAAAATAGCTCAGGTGATCCTAATGCAGCACTGAGGCCTGCAGAGAAAATGTTTTGTTTTATTTATGTGTGATATAACCCACCTTTCTTTTGAAAAACTCAAAGCAGCTTGCTCCTGCTCCTCCCCCTCCTCTTATCCCCACAATGACCACCCTGCAAGGTAGGTCAGGCTGAGAGTCTGTGCCTGGGCCAAAGCCAGGCAGGGATCTCCATGTCTGATGGCTGAGCTCCAGTCCCACACAACTAACCACTACACCGTGCTGACTCTGGATATTTTACCTGTATAGTTTAGAAACTGTGCAGGTAAAATGCCTGTACATTGTTCTTTCTTCAAAAAGCAGGTCCCAGCAAGAAAAGCTGTAGTTATTTATGTTCCAAAAAATTAGCAGAAGGGACTTTGGACCCACCTTTGCTTTCTCTAGCCTTGGAGAACCTTTCAGTTACAGTATTACTGAAGTGCTTTGAAGACCTTTGGGAGCAAGTGTGGTGCAGTGCTTAAAAGTGGGGGGCTGGGACTCAGGCAATCCGGGTGACGAACTGGTTGGCAAAAGTTGCTACCCGGCCTTTCCACTCCACATCAGCAGCCAACAATTTAAAACAGACATCCTTTGAAACATCAGCAACAAAATTCATTATTGACAGCAGCAGTGTCAAGCTACTTAAGGGCCACACCAAGAGATCAAACAGTGTCAAAGCCTTTAAAGGAACACCTGAGCAAACAGAAAGGCCTTCACCTGGCACCAGAAAGATACCTGGGTCAGAGCCAGGTGAGCCTCTCCAAGGAGAATTGTAGAGGTGGGTGCCACCCCTAGTCCCCGTTCAGCCACTGGCCAGCCTTGGGCCAGTCTCAGCTTAATCCGACCCTAAGCAACTGCTCAGGTTTATTGCTGTTGTGAAGACAACAGCATGGAGGTATATGAGCCTTCTTGGGTTCCCTTCAAGGAGAAGAAAGACTGGCTGTGAAGGCAAAGTAATACTAATTCTCAAAAAGTTCTGTTTCTTGTAGGAAGAGCAGGACTTTAGACATGGTTTTGACTCTTGTTTCCCTGCATACCACACAACCCACATCTGAAATGCGGTCTCTTGCCTGCAGTTGCTTCGTGTATTGTGCTTTTTGTCTTTCTGGGGAGGCCTTTTTTGCAGTGGCCAGAGCTGGCATGTGCATGGTTACTAATCCCATGCCCATCGTTTGGATACAACAGCCAAGGTGTCATAGCTGCCTCTAGCACTAAATGAATCCAGGCTTCCAGAAAAGCTCCCAGGGGCTGCATTTCAGTGGAGGGTAGGACTAAAAATAGCTGAAGCACCAAAAAGAAAAAAAATAACAGCACCTTGTAGCTTAAGGCTCTTAATTAAGTAAGTAGTTAAGACTTAGGAGAGGCATTTGAGCTAGAGCTGTACACAAAGGGCCTCTCTAGATTTTCCACTCTATTTGTGGACCAAGTCATTGTGGGTGCAATTTTGCCAAATTCCTCCAGAGGAAGGAAGAGAAATTCTCGACTATTTCGGCAGCGACAATAGTACAGCTTCCTCTGCCAAGAGGTCTCGCTGCCACTGTGTGTGGCCACAGCAGCAACTTCACTGGCTACACAGCCCCATTTTGCATCCTCCCCAGTGTGGGTGTGAGGGACCAGTGTTGCACCCAGCTGCAGCGAAGACGTAGAGCTCGTGCTGCGCCAAAAGCACCCCCCCCCCCCGCCACCTATTTCCTGAAGGGTCCTTGTCTCCATGAAAGAGTCTTCGTTGTTCCGCTTGGTTCTCAGGACACCTTGGGACGTGCTCTGCATTTGTTTCCATGGTGCAGCTGAGCTGGCCTGGGCGCTCAGCGGGGACCACGGCGCTGCGCATGTGTTTTTGCTCCACCCACATCTCTCCACCGCTCTGCAGCCTCCCAGCCTGCCCAGGCTTCCTGTGGAGGGAGCTGCATCATGATGCCTTCCACTGGGCTTGAAGTGCACCAAGCGAAGCCAAGGCGGCTGCAGCCTGTGGGAGAGGGATTATGCACTGAAAACAGGAGAGCTGTACACCTTCCTCGGCCTCCCTATCACAAGAGCAAACCCAGACTCCACCCATGAGAATGCTGTCCAAATTTTATTTCTGCTGGATTTCTTTTCTTTTAAATGGTTGAAAAAACATGAGAGAAATTTTGGCGCATCACAAATTGGAACCCTTCAGAACGGGAAAAATAATACTGTGCAAAAGCCAGGAAAGCACCACAGTGTTGGCAGTTTGATGAATGGGAGTGGGCCGAGGTCTTCTGGAGAACTTGAAGGCTACATCGGGATCACATGTGGGCTGGATCTATTCCCGTCCCTCCCTGCAAACTCCTCTTAGTAAAAGAGCATAAGGGAGAGCTAGACCCTACCCAAACATTTCCACTTTATAGCCACTTTGGAAAGAACAGTTTTGCAGATGTGTGCAAATCCAGCTATGTTGGATTTCAGCTTCCACTGGGGGCTAATTTCAACTAACTGACATGGATAATAGTCGGGAATGCTGGGAGATCCAGTCCAAACTATCAGGAGTTCATGAGTGCTTGAGGAAGGCTACTGTAAGTTAAAGGAAAGGGTTAGGAAACAGGAGTTTAGGTGAGAAGGAAAGAATAAAGTTCCAAAGGCAGATCGACCTGCAAAATTTGCCAAGCTTTTTCTGACACTGGGAGAAATGGCTTGGCTGATGTCCAAGACAATTCAATTTAATTTGGGGGAGCTTACTCATCACTGCTGATGGGCCAATGAACCTTGTAATCTCAGTTTGTCAATACTGCATGTAGCCGCAAGCATGCCTGGGTACAAAAAGGCTAGTCTAGTGGAAGCTCTGCAGAAATAAATAAGGATATATTTATGCTCTGTAGGTGGGCTAGCAGTGTATTACTGTGCCGTTTGGCTTCAGATTCAGGAATATGGCAAAGCAAAATGTATGTATGCAGATTTTAAGCAAGAATGGATTTGTGGTAAAAGCAAACCAGGGATATAAACAAACCTCAGATTAAAGCAAACAAACAAAAACACTCTGAAGGCCAGAACATTTGTTGGACTGTAGGATGAAATTTATAATTTGGGGGCATTCAGGGGAGGTGTCCAGTTCAAACATTGTCTACCTATGTAAGTGAATGTGTAGGGAAAATAGTCTTGCTCTTTTGTATTCCCGTCAGCTTTTGTGAAATTAAAAAATTCTGCCACATTGGTTATTTTTCTGGTCAAGTAGAAGTCCTAACTCCAGGAAGCCCACCCTTTATATGGGGGACATGGAGAGGAATTAAGGGAAAACTGTATAAAAGGAGATGAAGGCAGAAGGACCCTCCATTCTCATTGCTCAAATACGCAATGTTAGCATCTTGCATCAGTTAAAATAACTAGCACTGGAGAGCAGTGTGTTCAGATTTAAGGCTTCCTTTGAGCTGTTTACCATTTCTGATGACCTTAGAGCAGGGCATGGAGATTTCTACCAAATGTGAGAACTCGGTGTACGAAGTACTAAATCCACGTCCCAAATGAACTGCTGGGTTATGAAGAAATGTGGTAGCCCCTGATTCCAGCAGCTCCCAGGGCTAGATAGATCATTTCTATTATTTCTGAAACTCTGAGCATCAGTACAAACAATCCAAGGCCTACATGCCCTGATTTTTCCGATATAAAGACAATGTCAACAATCTTCCATGGTATCTTCCCTCCTCCTGTCTTTCTGGCTTGAACTGTGGTATTTGTTATTAGCCTTAGTGGTGGGCTGCGCACAACAAAGCTTACCTTAAACTTTAGGCCTCTGATTGATGGGTTATTTCTCCAAGGCTGGAAAAGGTTAAAGATCTGAGCAGGCTATAAGAAAATGTGAGAGCTAGGCCAAAACATTTTGGTGCCACTGCCTTATCCCTTAATTGACAAGGTGCACAATCTACCAGGAAGTTCTGAAAAGTATTTGAAGTTAGGATGGCCAGGACGCTGAGTGTATGAATGACAGTCCTCTATTTGAAAGGCTATCCTGTCCACATCCAGGCCCAGCTTAAAGTCCATCACAAGTGCTGAGCCCTGAGTGCACTTTGGCAGCGCTAGATCAAGTCAGTGCCATGCCATCTAGTCACAATCTTCCCCGCTATGGTGAGATGCATTGCATTGCTACTTAAATTATGCTTATTTCTAAATGTGCACCTATCCACAGAAATGAGTGTTGCAGATGTTATACAAAGTGGTGTCCTCTTTTGCCCTGGCCCTCTTGCTTGCATTATGGTGCTCGTGAGCAGCTCCGGTTCATTCCAGCGGAGCAGATGCTGGAGAACTTCTGCACAGCATCTCAATTATTGTGCAAGTCAGCGGTTAGCCAGGCTGTCTCCTGTTCTGCCACTTTGAATGGTTGCTGCCAGTTCTGTCGGGCCGCCCCTTGATACGGAATGCTTGTGGAAAGTGGGGAGCAAAGGCAAGGTTTCACCTGGATTTCTTCCCCCTTCTTATGAAGATCAGTCCCTTTCCAGACAACATGGAGATACCTTCAGGGATGTCACCAAAGTTCATTGCAACCTGTTTCAGAATATGCATTTGCTGGGCTCATCATGCACATTGTCCCTCAGAAGGGCTTCTCTGCTCCTGCCCGTGTACAGTCAGTGATCAGCAGACCAAGTGACCCAAGCAAGCTGCTTTGCAGCCACTTGGAGAAACTTTTGACAAATCCTTTTAACTTAAAAAAGGTTATATTGCAAAAATTGCTGCAAAATGCTTTGTTTGGTGGGGAAGTTCTCTGTTTAACTCAAAATGAGTTAGGATCACATTGGTGTGGTCAACTGCACAGGTACGGACCACAGAATTGGGACTGTACCTGGGGGTGGGAAATGTCCACATGGCCAGCAAGGTTCCTCCTTCAAGTGCATTGGGGAAGGTGTGAGAGATGTGAGGGAAGGAACTCAGCAACTTTTCAGAGTCCTCTGCACCCTCATAAGGATGTTTGGATGTTAAATCCTTGCTTAACAGTGCAAGGTTGTTAGCAGCACATGTCACCTCGGCCTAGGCCTGTTCCACACCAAATGAGAACCCAGAAACCAACACTGGGTAGACCCCTTGTTGGATCAGGGCCCTGGCAACAGCCCAACTACACCAGCCTCTGGCTCCTGAAAACAACATACATGTGAATTAGAATGGTTACTGTTGAATTTCCAAAACAGAGAACAAAAGAGGATACCAATTTGTATATTAATTGTGCGTGTTAATATATGAGAAAATTTGGAAGAACGGGGCATAATTCAAAGCAAATACAATGCTCAGTTTGCTCTCCAGGTGCTACTATTGGGCAGGTTCAAGGCCCAACTGTTCCCCTGATGGTTCTTTTACATTCTTTCAGATTGGACAGCCCTTCAAACAGAGGATGGTCATCTGGCATCCTTCCAATGTCAAACTGTCTCCTGACCAATGATCCAACCAGCCTTGTGTGCCAGAAACATTCTACCTTTGCAATTTGGCAGTTACCTTTGCAGCCCCTCCTCTCAGGCGAAATCCTCACTATGGAGTTATAGTGACATCACGCCAGTTGGGGTGTTACAGCTTTCCCCAAAGGATCTTGTGAGTGGCAGTCTGGGGAGAAGGGTGCAAAAGAGATCTGAAGGCTCTGACCCATAAAATATAGTCCCCGGAGGTGAAAGGATGGTTTAAATTCTGTTTTGTAGCAGATCTTCCTGGGGGGAAATATAGAGGGGCTTCCTGTTTTCCATCAAAGGGAAAAAAGCAGCTTGGAACCGATGACTGTGAACTTTAAAAATAATAGGATACAGAAAGGGTTCAGCAGCCTTCACTCCCCATTAGCCCCAAGAGCCCCCACTCGGGCTCTTGGTCTGTCCACAAACTCTGTCCAAATGGAGGAAACAATCAGCAAATTCTTCATGAGATAAATTGTGTCCTAAGCTGCAAGACCAATGCAGGCAATGGGTCTATTTAATTATGTGCCATGCAGCATTCCTAGTTGTAACCTAAACATTAATGGTGACCTTTCAGGTTTGATTTGGCAAGGAGAAAATGAGGCAGGTGAAAAGGAACCCAGCACAGCCCACCCTGGCTAACCTTTGATGCCTTTGTCCAATTTTGTAGCAACAGAGCTGCTCTTGCCAACTTCCAGCTGGGGGCTGCTATTTCTATTTCCCATAATCCCTGCAGGAATAGCACTTTCTCCACAGGGTCCTCCTCTCCAAGGGAATGTATGGGAAATAAAAATCGTAACCATCAGCTGCCAGAAAGACTTCCCATTTTGCCTCCAGCCTCTTAAAAATGAGTGCAATGCACCTCCAACCCTGATTTCAAGCACCTGAAAATGGGTGGTGAATGTTTTGTGACAGCGATAAACATTCCCAATATAAATTGGGGTGGACCTTTCACAAAGATTGATGTGTCACTCCACAAGCTTCACCACACTCTTTCAGTAAAGTTGCTCTTGGACATGGTTGTCTATTTTTTGCAGTACCTTGCTTATTTCACTGGAGGTTATTCTACTTCCCTTTGTCTGAGGATGTGTTTGATAATGGCATTATTCTTCCTCAAGTGAAAAAAGGGACATTCATATGAAAAGAACGAAATCTGCTCAGCACACTAAACCAGTGGTGCTGCAGTTGAGAAAGAGGCAGGGGACTTTGGAATCTCAAGCTACCTGCACCATTACAAGTCATGGCAGGCATGTCATGAGTGGACCCGGCTGGAGCCGGAGGTCAGACTAGATGGCCTGGGAGACCCCTTCTGACTCACTGCTTCTATGTTTCTAAGTTGTGGATTCTGTCAATCCTATGTGCTGTGTTTATTTATTTATTTCTTATTTATTAGGGGTATTTCTAACCCGTCCATTACTGTATGTCTCTGGACGGCTTACAATAGCTTGGGGTTGCCAAATTCTGCTATGGATCGGATCTTGAACAGACGTCAATTTTTTTTCAGGGAAGCAAAACAGAAAGAGGGTAGCACCACAGAAAGCTCCAAATTGCTCTGGAAGCCAGGCAGGGTTGCCTGAATGTTGCTCCAACAAGGAGCAGAGCAAGACTAAGTCTTAAGTAAGAGTTAGGCTTGGGCAGCATGGTCTTAGCTCCATGCTTACTGCGGCTTGCTCTCTGGAAGAGTCATAGCCTGTTTTAACAATCTCAGGCTGCAATAGCATGGCTGTGACACGCTAGTTGCTTCATGGCTTTAGTCCTCAGGTTGTGATGGGGTAACATGAGTTGTTCCAGACAAAGGGATGATGGGTCTGGGGTGTTCCCAAAGAACTGGATCCTAGAGAAGTGGAAGCTTCAGGAGGCCTTTCTGAAACTGAGCCTCACACTGGACTCTTGGAGCCTCTTCTGGGAACAACGGATTAGGGTCCCCTGAGGATGAGCGTTTGGGGCCTTGGTCCATGATACTGCCATAATTTATATTTCTGGATAATTGGCATTTGATTTCAGTTGACTGGCAGCAGTGGGCAACCGCCTCCTTCTTAAGAACAAGTTGCACGCTTTGATAGATTCTGCCTTTTCTACTTATCCATATGCACATTCCACAGGAAGGGTCACTGGGATTGAGATTTGAACCTCTGTGCTTGAGCAAATGAAATCCCTAGCAGTTGTGCTAATTGTGTTGGCCGCTTCGGCCAATTTCTCCTCCAGACCCCTGTAGGAATCTTTGCCTGGCCTCCACATGAAGTCCGGCACCTTGGCTTTCAAATACACTTTCATTGGGCAATGATTCATCAAAATGGAAGGTTAGCTATTTAAAAACCAGTTCTTACATCTTCTGAGTGGATGGAAGAATGACAGATTTTGGAAGTGTGTTCCAGCAAGCCCTGGAGGAGGGATTATTTGTATTTATTTATTCATTGTGTGTTACAAAACAAAACCTAAAGCACACACTGAAGAGAGAGGGAAAAGTGAGATAAAATACACAGGGATAAACAATATATATGTAATTAGCATTGTGGATCTTTTAAAATCGTATCCCTTTTTTGGGAGACAGGGAAAAGGGATGTATAAGAAATTAGTTTCTGTTCATTTCTGATCAGGATACACCCATTTGTACAACTCAAGAGGCCAAACAAAAACAAAAGTTCCATAACATGCGTACATATGGAAAATGTGCTCAAATATACTTTAACCAATGGGAGAAGAATGCTTACATTTCAGTGATGTGTACATTTGGAAAAACGTACCTGCATGTAAGGACATATTTTCATGCAGAAAGAAAAAAGAAGACAAAACAAAGCTCTCAGTCCGGTGAGGGACCAAGTTGAAATGAGCTTCAGGATGGAATTAGGAGGACTTTGGGGAGCTCAAGTTTTGCTGATTCACACATCTTTAGAGAAAATCAGTTATAGCCACCATCCCATCAGGATAGCATGTCCACCACTTGCTGCCCATCTTCTCTCTGTGTTACTATATTCTCCATTCACAAAGAGTTGTGAGGTCCAGCAGGAGTCACCCACACCCACATATGAATTAAGGAATTATGCCCCGTACATACCCCAGCATCCTTTGCAATGCAGAGGGTTCTCATGGTAGACATTACTTTTTTCTATTCGTGACACTGATATCCCGCCTTTCCTCCAAGATGTGCAAGGCAGTGTACCGAACCTGTCCCCACTCCTTGTTTTATCCTTATGCCTGTAAGATAAATTAGAACGGAAGAACAACTGGATTCACCCAAAAGGTTAAACCATGATAGTTTATAAGATAAAGGTGGCTTTTTGTGTTGTCTGAACGCAGCCAGAGTGGTTAAACCATGTTTGTAACAAACCAAGGCTTATAAGCCACCATGGCTTATTGTGCTGTGTGAACTGAGTCAAAGTCACTGGACCAAGGTGAGCTGAACCAGGGTATCCACAGTCCTGTCTGACGGTCTAATCACTACTCCATGTTGCCTCTCAAGGGTGTTTTGACAGGCAAATCAATATGGAAGTGAAACTGCTGCCTGGCCAGAAAGAGAATTCAAGGGGTTTGCTCTAGTTTGGGAGAGTATGGGGGAAGGAATAACAAAGTCAGAGAGCAGGGCAGTGAGTCTGAATAACAGAGCAGACATTGTGGCATATGGAAGTTGTTTCATCTCTTGGCCAAACTGAAATGTCATTTTGTCCCAGTAATAATAATTTTCCGGACCTTGGCCCTCTGTGGAAGCTCCAGTCAAGATAACCTTTCCAACCGTCTACATATTAATCAGCCTCATAATCATTCCTATTTGAGGCAAGCTTGAAGTTTGTCATTTTCGTAGATCTCAATTTCATCTCGTGCATGTATCATGTACATTAGCATATCATAAGACATTTTAATACAGAACAGCTAATTGGCAGGGTGACTTCTTTCTAATTTTTTTACTGGGTTTTAAACAGAGGTGATCATTTGTAAATAATAATCTTGATCATTACATTTGTTCTAATTAAACAATGAGGCATATCAGGAGTACAGTAATCATGAGATAATCACATCCCTGGCATAATTATCAGGTACAGGGCACAGCCAAGTATCTCTAATGCCGCAGAGTGTGATTATCTTGTGATAACTACACCCTGTAGGTTGCCTAATTTTCATTACAAAATGGAATTATTTTATTAAAATGAACATGGGGTGGCAGTGGGGGAAGGTGTCCTCTTCTTCTGATGGAGGAGGAGAAGACCGGTGGCACGCGATGCTTAGCAGGAGTTTCAGGTGGGCTGAGAAAGTGTGGATTCATCATTGACTGCAGGTGCTCTGTTGTTCTCATCCACGTGGCTTTGCCATGAAATGAATAGCTATGGACTTAATATGTCTGGCTCTCTGTGAAGCTGAAAGAAGAGGGTCAGATCGGCTGCTCTGAACAGCAGTGCTGCGTACAAGAATAACTGAAATAAAATGTTTTCAAGCATGCCTAAGCTTTTATTACATGCACTAGAACTGTTGCGATCATTTGTCATTTGTAATATACATCTTTGCAGTGTGTTCAGGGGCACCACATGATCTTGGATGTGAAAATCAGCTTTTACCAGTGTTGTGGCTGACGTTCTTCAGCTATGCAATGGCTCTGTTTGAATGTCCAAGTCCCAGCGTTGCAGGGAAGAGCAATGGAGACTTTGCTTCACTGCCCCCTCCCCTCCGCAGTGCTTACATCCTGGGTTAATTAAGCCACAGGGAGGCATTACATCCAAAAAGTTCTGAGACCATGATTCAAAGCAAATTTAAGATCCTGGTTAGTTATCTGACAACAAAACATCATTCCCCATTTCATATATAACAGCTAACTGTGGTTTACTTAACCAGGATAGCAACCCAAGTCAGGAGAAGGCAAGGGGGGATATGGAATAATGGTTGAGCGAGCTGGGAACTGAGCATCTAAGCCAGGTAACAACCTATTAGTTGTCCCAGGTGTGACATTTGTCTCCAAAGAACCGAGAGCTATCTTAATCCATCACGTACTGGCCAGCCTGCATTGCAGCTTTGAATTCCATGATTCAGTAGATGAGGACCCCACTTGTTCTTCCCAAGTCTCTGGTTTGACCTTCTGTTGACTAAAAATAAGTGCTACTCCCTTCCTTATTGGTCTGTGGGTTGTCTTTAGCAAAGCTCAAAAGAAAGTGTGATTCAGGAAAAGAAGAAAGAATATGACTTCAATGTGGTAGTTAACAATATTGATGGAGTGGATAGTATGCATTTCTTGCCTGATATATTCCATACCCATCGCGCGCACGTGTGTGTGTGTGTGTGTGTGTGTGTGTGTGTACACAAAAGGCATTATGTCCTTATTGGGTTGATAGTCCAACCGATAAGCCATGGCATTTTATATAAGCAAGTCTCTCTAGTTTGTTGTAGTTCAGTCAGTGAGTAAAATTACCGACTTCTGATGGACAGAAGACTTGGAAGAGATCTTTTGTCTGAGGACCAAACAGTCAAGGGACACACCTCAGGGTGGCTGGGATGAAATGCAGTAGATCGGAGAGGCAGTCCATACATGTGCTGGAATGCTGGAAGCTGCGAGCTGTAACTAAGTAGAAAATGGGCTCACCTCACTGAAAACACCTGGTTCTTCTAAGGCTGGTATTTATTCAAGCCTTCACCCACCTGGACTGAAACTTCCAGCATCTATAGATATATCACTTAACGGTGGTGGAATAGCCCAGCTTTGATCAACCTGCTGCCATTCAGTCTTGGACTATCAACTCCCACCAGACCCAACCTGTTGGCAGTGCCAGCTGGGCCTGGTGGAAAGGATCGTCCAAACATCTGGACGGCGCCAGGCTGGCCAAGGCTGGTCTGTTCCACATCCTTACAAGTCTCCTGCCATTATGCAATACATTTGTGTATGACTTTAGGCCAGACTACATCATCCAGGTTCCAAGGGCACTGAAAGCACAAAGCAAGAAGTGAAAACGCTCCGTTAACGATTTTATATTATGTCTTATCACATTGTATTTTATGGTTTTAATTTTTGTGAGCTTCATAGAACTTTGGTGGCTGTTGGGTGATATTGAAATGTAATTAATAAACAAACAGGAACGAATGAATGGATGACTGAATGACTGAATGACTGAATGAATGAATGAATGAATGAATGAATGGGGTTTGGCAGAATGAGGTTGACTCATAGCTTTCTGTCATTGTTCTCTAGCGAGTATTGACCATCTGGTGCCTGTGTGTAAAAGGAAGGGGGCTTTACAAATTGTAGCATGGATTTTATTTACTAACTGAGGTGTTTCTTCTTTTTGCTCATTAGTGTAACAGCGACTATGTGCCTGTGTGTGGCTCCAATGGCGATACTTATCAGAACGAATGCTACTTGAGACAGGCTGCCTGCAAACAGCAAAGTGAAATCCTGGTGGTGTCCGAAGGATCGTGTGCCACCGGTAGGTACAGCAGACTCCATGTCTCCATTATCTAGAACTTCATCTTGAACAAAACTGAACAGGTTGTGTGTATCTTGGCTATCTGTTTGCACTTCTGGCCGAGTCATCCCAGATCAATAATTGAGAACTAGGCACAGGTTTGGGATTGGGAGGTGGCAGGGAGGGTGTTTTGTTTTTGTTCTGGCATAATCTCTTAAAACTTGGAAAGGTGTTCAGGTTTCTTAAAGCAGGACTTTTATTTTGTTTGTGGTGTTTTGCTCTTCTTGCATAGCTCAAAACCACAGAGCCCCACATAAGTAGGCAATGCATGACCTGCTAAAGGGTCCCTAGTATGTTTTCTGCCATTTCTGCCACTTGACCAATAGGGGAGAAGCGGAGTAGGCCTGTCTGTGGGCAGCCCCAGACTCTCAGCCCAGCCTACCTCACAGGGTTGTTGTTGTGGAACTAGGATTGAGAGCGGCAGGAGGAGAAGGATAGAAACTGCTTTGAGTTCTTTGTAAGAAAAAGTGGGATATAAATCTAATAAACAAATAATATACTTTTGCATCTGTATTTGGGCCTCTTGGGCACCTGGAACTTCTCTCCTGCACATAGCCAACTGTGACAGAACGACTCTCCCTGCCACAAAGAAGTGTGGGAAAGAGAGGCTACAAGAGTCTGTGGAAAGGCAGTTCAACAGTTATGACTGCAGATATAGCCATTTCTGTGATAAAGCCAGTTTTGACCAGCTTGACTAGAGCGAGAAAGCTTCTCTTTGGACCCCGTGAGGGCACTTTTAAGCCACATATCGGGAGCAGGCAATGGGAGTGGACATAAATAGGGTTGTCAGTTCTTGGAATCACAAATTCAGATACCCGGGTGTCACCCTCTGAGTCCCAAACTGGTGCCTAGGAGCACACAGCTTTCTGCTTTTGGATGTTACCAAAAGTGCCATAGCTGAGCCAAAAAGTGCCAAAGCTGAGCATAGAACTCCTTTGTAAAAGATAAAACCTGAGGGGAGAAGCTTGTCTCTTGATTTTCTGACAAGCAGTCTGAAAGCTGTTCCCGCCTCTCCCCAAAATCTGGCTCAAAGGCAGACAAAAGTTAGCCAGGACCAATTGTTTTCATTTCTGGATTTTTGGCAATGGATAGGTGGGCTCGTCTTGGCTTACTGGCTTGGTTTGCTGTGGTGCAAAGTCCCCAGGCCTTTTGTGAGCATGCAGAGAGTGTTATGGGTATTCTCACAAAATGGCTGTCATTTCTCAGAAAGCAAGCAAGGTGAGCCCAAAAGTCACTTGCCTCTGCACCGAACCGCAAGGCTAAGGCGAGGTCTGAGCTCCAAGACACACAAGCTCTCTTTCGAACCTGAAGAAAGATAGCACTGGAGGGCAGCATTTCACTTTGCAGTGTATCAGCCTCCCAGATAAAAAATACTCTTCAAAAATGCATTAAGAAATAAAATTAAACTTGGGAGGGCAGGGAGCCTGGTTGGCACCAATTGGTGCCCATGTACACTACACTGGGAACCCAGCATTAGTATCTTATAGTCCCCCCAGTTAGTACAACGGCGGTGCAGCTAACAACAACAGTGCCTTGTCAACCCTGCCCAACATGCCTGCTGGATTTCTTGGGCTCCCAGAGGATTGCCTCCCCTTCAGATGAGCCCCGTTTGCGATTGGCACATGGAGCGGGTGAAATAAGTCCCCTTGGTTTACATCCTTCACTGCAATTGCTCAGGCTGGCCCTTGGACTTGAATGATGGTTGCTGCTGCAGGACAATCGAAAGAACGAGCAGTGGGAATCAGACTGTGCTTTGCTAAGACCATGCTCGAAGCAGTTCACAAGTCTGACTGATCGTAACTTGGGAGCACAGCTTTGCCACCGCTGGAGGGATGAGGTGTCTTGCTTCAAGCATGTCAATGGCCTTGGGTCTTACATTTTTCTGGAGCCCTAGGCGAGGCTCAGAGGATGTGTGTGTGAGAAGAGAGGACATCTAGGACAGTGGATGCTCGCCTCCTACATGGGGCAAGAAGGATGAACCAAAATGCTTCTTCTAGACCCTCAGATTCAAAGGAATGTCTGTGCAAGGGAAAATAAACACAGTGCAAGAGGTCTCATTGTCTTTGCAGTTGGTGGGAATGTGAAGGCAGCCATGTGTGCTACTCTGCAGGGCTCATTCCTCTGTTCAAAGGCCTTGTCTGTTTGAAGGTCTCTTATCTGATCCAAGCCCAACTTTAAGATAAAGAACTGTATGGAGGGAGAGTGGAAGCCTTGAAGTTGCCCATCCACAGCTCCTGGACAGCAGATGGAACAGACCCAGGAATTACCCTCTCATGGGCTTCCCGTGATAATGAATACACTGAATGCCTTTCCCAATTATTGTAATTATTTCTAAAAGTTCATCTGTTCCTAGAAATTAGCGTAACCACATTTATGCACATCTGTGCCCACTTGTGGGGCGGTATAGAAGTCCCCTAAATAAATAAAATAAATAAATAAGTGGCCAACCTAGATTTTTTTATTTATATATATATATATATATATAAATATATATATAAAATAATATAATATAATATATATATTATATATATATTATAATATATATTATAATAATATAATATTATATATATATTATATATATATTATAATATATATTATAATAATATAATATAATATAAAAGACCCATTTGTAAAACTTACTCAGCCAGCAAGCAAGCACAGTGGAGAAAAATGTTTGCTGGGTCATCTTTTGTTAGATACACACCGGATCGCTGTGTTGTTCTTAATTGCAAACCACAGTTGCAATTGGAGAGCATCCCAGCTTCTTTTAAAATGAAGATTTAAAAAGAAAATTGGAATGATGATGGAAGTTTGCAAACTGAGCTGGATTAACCAGATCTGACTGTAGATAAATTGGGATGCTGACTCTGAGGATTCACACAGAATCCCAATGTTGCATTTTGCAAGCTCTCCACTTGCCTTCCTAACTGCCTGTGACACTGAAAAATGTTTGTGAACCGACTCTCCGCTGAAATGAGACTCTGATCTATGTCGCCTGCCTTCCTTTTCTTTAGATTCTTCAAATCGTTTCCTTTAATGTTAGCTGTATCTTTCCCACTCATTTTAAATGTATAATTCAAGTTTAATTTCAGGGTTTCTTAGCCAGATGTTTTCATTGTCTAGTCATCTGGTCAAATGATATTAAACTGATTGTCACTTGCCAACCATCTTAGGTACCATATCAGTACATATTTACCAGGAATGTCCCCCAGTTTCTGGTGCTTGTCCCAAGTAAATGGCAGCCCTTGTTCTTACGTTTTGCAGGTGTCTTGGTATGAATTGTCATTCTCCAAGGGTTGATTCCGTTTAAAGTCTCTCGGTCAAAGCTAGCTATCGGGAGCCCTGGGCAGAATTTCAAATGCTCTCTGCTAGAGATCAACTCAAACTAGATAGGAAAAGTGTTCTGCTTTGGAGTGGACAGTCCTCTGTCGGAAGGACTGTCCACTCCAAGGCTGGTTTAAAGATAAAAAGCTCAACAACACTGTGCTAAAGTTGCCCATCAAGTGGTCCTTGAAAGACTGAGCGGCTGGGCAGATCCCCCGGCCTCAGTCTTCTGAACTATGTCAAGTATTTACACTGTAATTCCTTTAAAATCTGCCTCAGTACATGTAAACCAGCACAGGCAGTTGTCACGTCCATCAGTGCCCTCTTCTGCCTTCTCTTTTGCTGAAGCTGCTCCTCCTTTTTTTGCAACGCATAAATGGCTATCCTGCCTCAGCCCTCTAGCAAGAGTGATCTTTCCATCTCCCAGCAGCCTTCTGGCAGGAGTGGGGAAAGAAATGGAGTCAGGGGAAGAGGGCGAGCAGTGGCAGGAAGAGAGGCAAGGGGTGTGTGCACCGGCCTCGGTACACATGGGACCTCTGCCTGTCCAGGCAGTTATACTCATGTGTAATCCTCATACGTGGGGCTCAAAATTTCATTCTTACTGAGACCCAACACAAGCAATAAACTAATAACTAAAAGGTTACGCGTACTAGTTGGAGCTGATGACTAGATGGGCCGGTGGAATGAAAAGAGGTGAAGTAGGCAGATGAAGCAAAAAGCCCAGGCAAATCCAGGCCTTTGGGCTGTATTCCCAGAGTAGTGGCACAGTAGGGGAAGAAAGGGAGTAAGATGTGGCATAACAGGATGGCAATATTTCTTGAAGATGATTTGCCAATGCGTGGTGAAATAAACCGAAGCAACCCCAACTACAAACCTTAGTGGGCAACACAAAAAACCGCCATGGCCAATAGGGGCAGATTGGGGGCAATCCCTCCCATATTTGGCTCTGTCCTCCCATATCTCTGCCATGTGCTTTCTCCACCACAGTTTACCTTGTAGGAAAATGACACTCATCCAATTTATTTGCCCCTCCCTGCTCTAGGTGTCCAGTTGGGGAACAGAGCACATGTCTAGTGTATAAAATGAAAACAACGCATATGAGCATCAGTGCTCCATTAATGTTCCAAGCAATGATGTAGTAGAAATGGCTGGTAAGCCTACTTTAATAGAAATTAGGTTTTTAAAAATGTCTCTGTTTGATAAAACAAATGCTTCCATGAAATCAATGGAATATTAGCTGTTGTAGACCAAATGAATAAGCCAGCGGGGGACTTGTTATGTTGTGCAAAACAGCCACGGTTTATTTGGGCTGTCTGATAAACCCAGCTTCTCAGCCCAGTGGCTTGTTCTAGGGTTTCGTAGAACAAGGCCCACGCCTGGGCCTGCTGCATGGTCTGAACCTGACAACTCTGCAAACGTGGGAGCTGCGCAAAGTGTGACACCGCAGCTTGGCAAGAATGGCAGAAGGGCGAGCCACTCTTGCCAAGTGGTTTGGGATGAGCACCGATGGCAGCTGCCCCAGAGCACCAGAGCATCATAAGGCGGCACTTGTAAGAAGCACCATGCATGGCAGAAACCAAAGCATCTTTTAGTTAACTGGAAAGTTTGTGCTCCCTTAATTGTTTAGCAAAAGCTGGAGCTTTCGATCTCTCTTGTGCAAGAAAGAGGACGAGTGATGGCAGAATGTGCATGAATTTGAGGCCCACAGCGGCTCATTAGCAATCACGTAAGTCACAGCTTAGGAGAGCCTTTGAACTGGGCAACTGTAGTGTTGTCTCAGAAGTATTAAAGAATGGACAATTGGTCTACTTAGACTCTTCAGTGCTTGCTTTCTGTTTGAAAACAAAATTATTTCTCAGGCTCTTTGGGGGCAGGGAGGGAAAAGGTCAGTTATATGCAGAAAAAATGTTCTAATTTCCCTTGGAACGTGCTTGCAAAGGTGGGGGCCCACCAAGTAGAACACCGCTTACTAGCCATATATTGTGTCCTGTTGGGTGTTTGATGATGCTCAGGCCTCTGTACTTTTGGTGTCCAAGGTTGGTGGCAAGCAGATGATTTCTACAGAGCCTTCAGAGGATGGCTATATATAGCTATGAATGTGTATGAGTGCATATGCATACATACAGAGAGAAAGAGCGAGAGAGCATTTAGTTCTGTAGGTTGCAAGGCATGCCACCTTCAAGACACTTTCCTTGCTTTGGTCCTAAAACAAGTCACGCTTCAGACATTGCCGAAGGGTTGCAGTTTGTATGATTCTGGGCTGGGTGACTCACCTTGTCTTGGAATAGTTGCAATATCAAGCTCACAACCACAGGGGACCGAGGTATCGCCCCCACAAGGTCTGGTCTGTGTGTGACTCTGCATGGTGAAGCGCCGCTGTTGCCCCAGGTCAGAGCATTCCTGAGCAGAACATCAGGATCCTTTGAGCCTGCTAAAGCCCGTCTCAGAAGAGTGCTGGTCGCTGTCACAGCATCCTGCTCACAGGCATCCCTGCAGCATGGCAGGCCCTGGCAGTGGTACCCCTAGGGGTGGGGAAGGGCCTCTGCCAGTGTGCCACAGCAGGTTGCCCCACCGTACCCCGTGGCTCTTACCACCACGTTTGGATGTGTGCCTGCTTTTATGAAAAGCGGACATAAAAAACAAAAACACTCGACAAAAACCAAATCACTCAGCTGGGTGGGAGAACTGGGAGCAGCAACACCCTTAGTGTTTTCATTTAACTTAAAAGGAACATTTCAGCATCAAAAAGAGAGTTCGCATGAAACATTTAGAGTGGATCTCTATAATTTACCGAGGAATGACATCAAAAGCACAGTTTGGTAGAATGCATTTAACGAAGCAGGATGTGTCCATGCATACGGTCCTGATGCACATAAGTTAATTTCCCTCCCCATTTTTTCTCCCTTGCAGATGCAGGCTCTGGATCTGGGGATGCAGGTAGGAATGTTTTTATTAATACCCTTCCCCTCTACCCACTGAACCGTTTCAGATCATCTGCCCCTGTGCAGCAGCTTTGCTTGGTAGTTCTGCCATACTGTCGTGCATTGTCTATTGTGTAGGTTTTGCCTTGTGAACTGGCATTCTGCAATTTAGTCCAACTACAACTGTGTGACAGAGAGCTCTTTCTAGAGAAATTCAGAAAGCTGTTTTACTCCTGCTAGGAGTTTGTATTATTCATGATTCAACCAGGACTCTATCTCCATCTACTGTTACAAGCACTCGTGTGTCTCTTATTATTTTAAAGTTATTTGTTTTTCTTACTGCGTTCTCAGGAAAATCATAAGGGATGTGTCACACCACACACACACACACAGAGATCTCTGTGACTGAAGCAATCAACTTAAATATTACGTGGGAGGGGATTCACATGGCAATTGAGAAGAATGTGGCCGTACTGAGCATTTATATTTCAAGGTGTTGCCAAATTAGTTTGCTCATACTTTAGGTCTCCCCTTTCTGTAGGTTGGTAAGCACAATCCATTTAAAAGTAGGAATTTAAGGCTGCAATCCTATGCAGTTAAGCAGTTATTGCATAACATGGGGCTTACTTCTGAGTAAACATACAGGCTGCCTATCCTACTGATCCTCACAGACATGTACGGGACTCTCCCTGAAATGTATGGGATTTAAATTGCACTCTGTTAAAATGTATGGCAATTAAACATGCCTGCTTTGGCTTGATGGAGCCCCAAACTGCTTGCTCTGCTGCTGGCAGAGGGATGCTGTATACTTGGTTAAAGTCACTCTTGCCAGTGGCACCCTTGGAACATGGAAGGGTGTCCTGCTTGCGTTAGCGCTTAAGGCTACGTTTCCTGTGTTGAGTAGGCTCACTAGGAAGACCTCCTTTTGGTCCTCTTGACACACAGCAAACAGAAGCACATAGAATCACTGTCCTCAGCACCTGAGGATTCTGCTAGAGTTAGATAATGGAACGCTTTCTCCCAGTATGATCCCATTATGTTGAACCTGCAGTCCAAAATGCTTGTTGCTTAAAAGACATGGCTAGCAATGAGATCCTTTTAAACTCCCCGTTTTGCTGCAAGGTAAGTCCAGAATAACTCAGTGAGATCTAGACTCTAGGATGGGGAACTTTCACCCTCTGCCCTCTCCATTGACTGATAGCGTGTGAGTGGGGAGAGAATGTTCTCTCCTTAGTGTCCAAAGTGATCCATTTGTTTTAATTGATTGCTTTCAGGCAATATAAATTGCAGGCATCTGAGACTGATTCAGACTGGGACCAGTACCCTCCTTCCTCTACATTAGTATCCCAGTCTGGCTGAGGTCCCCTTCCCTTACTTTATAGGGGGGTAAAATAACATTAATTGGGCCTTCCTACAAACCACCGTCCTTCTAATACCAGGCTGTATCAGGTGGTGGTGCTCTAATCGTTCCACAGTACTTCATGCAGCCAAAATAGATGGATTATCTTATGGACCAAGCTGCTCTGCTTGGATAGACCAAGCCCTGTTTCACCAAGGCCATAAAATGCTCTAGTGGTTTGCTTATCTAACATGTTTCTTGGAAGCCATCTCTTACACAGTCAAGCTCAGCTTAGTAAATCAGATGTTTTCATTGGGTCAGACTGTGGAGTCGGACTAACTCCACACCATATATGTTTCAATGGCTGGTACAAGCACCTCAGTCCATTGTGATGGTCCATCCAATCACAGTCCAAGCACTATCTGCTTTGGGTGGTTTGACATTTAGGGTTAGACTGGTCAGGCAAATTGCCTTTAAAGAACAAGCAAATTTATGTTTAATGGTTGGCTTTTGTTAAAACTCTCCCTTGTCTATATTTAGTGAAAGATGATTAGTTTTGGCCAGATGGGCCATTTAATTTAGGTTCTGGATGTCAGTTAGTGGTGTCTGTTGAAAATCTGGTTGCTCACCTTCGTGAACATGTGTTGAAGAATTAAGAATGTCCTCTTGGGAATGTTCACCAGATGCAGGGTTTTTTTTTTTTTTTTTGCATTTTTCATATTTCTGGACTGAAACAGATCTCTCTTCCACACCCACCCCTCCATAATTTGGTGTAAGCTTTATGGAGTCGCATCCAAAATGCTGCCATAAAATTTGGATCTCACCTCAGACCAGAAGTGGGACGTGGTGGTATGACTCCATGGTGTCAGCACATTTTTGACACAGCTGAAGCAGAAGTTTCATGGAAGGCACATGTCTGCATAAAAATTCTGAATGAGATTTGGGACAAGGGGTATATCTGGCACGGTCTGGCACAATCTGAGATTACCAAGATAGGAGTGTGTGTGTGTCAGGAAAACAAACTGCCTTGAGTCTGTGGTTTGCTTTTTTCTCTGCAAAGTTGACTTCAAGTTTGTCTAAGGGAATTCTATTACTATTTCATTTTATTTTATTATTATTTTATTTTATGAGGGTTACTTTGCTGTTTCCACTTGAGGCTTCAGTGTAATGGATTTCAGCTTGTGGTTCTCGAGAAGAATTGTCTACCTGAGCAGAATTCAGTCATCAGGGTTGAGTTTACCTTGCCATATATCCTTATGGTATAGTTTCCATACATGACTTCCTTGAATGACTTATTTCCCTCTCTTTCTGAGACATGATGTGCTTGTTTGTGCCTCTGCTTACTTTACATGGACTACTCTGACCTGGATGATAATGGCATTTATTCTGGGTGTTACTAACAGGAAAGCCTAACACTATGTTACATTGGTCCAAAAGACTTCCACCATTATCACAGCTCCTTCTATAGCAGCTTCCCATTAGTTTTCTCAACGTTGCTCATACTCTTAGATTGCAGACTTAATATCAGAGTTTCTCAAAACCATTTCATTTCTGATCTTGATGTTTGGCTATAAATGCTTCTCCTGTATTTGTATTTATGTTTTTTTAATGTGACTATTCCAACCTTTCTAAAAGAAATGAATGACTTTGAGCTGTTTCCCTTTTTCTGGGGACTCAAAGCCTCATTATCCAAATAGCCTCATTCATCCAAACTGTCTGGCAGACATCAGGAAAGATTGTCAGATAAATGGGACAGTTATTAACATAGGGTTACTTTGACATAAGACACACAGGAGACAAATAATGTAATTTCATGTAACTGGGAGATCCACGTAAGTGAGTTATGGAGAAGGAGGGTTCTGTGCTTGGTGTGTCAGTGCCTGAATGCAACACACTTAGCATTTTCTTTTTTCTCTGATGGCCTCTAGAACAGAGATAAAGTAACAATAATGCAATAACAAAATAAAGCAACAGTAATGCATTATGACTAAAGGAACCCAGAGGATGGAGAGGCAACATCTGCCCATGTCTGTTCCCTCACTGTGGGCTGTCTTGGTCTGCAGCCAAGGTAGTTGGGTTGGGACGTCCCTTGACATGGAGAGAGAGGGAGGGAGGAGCCCACACTCTCTGCCTGCACAGTCTTTGCACTTTTGGTGGCTTGGCAGGGCAAAAGAATCTGCTCTTCCTGTCAGTGTTTCCCTCTTCCAGGTTTCTTACACTAGCTGGGGATGTGAGTCATGTGAAGAATTCTGTCATTTGCCCTTCCTTTTCTGTCCCTTCCCAGTAGATGTGAGGGGATCCTCTTTATTGCTGTGCTGTTGTGGAGTCTTTCCTGCAGCACTTGCCTTTACGCAGGGAAGCTGCTTACAAAGGGAGGCAAAGATGAACCATGGGAGTGGCCAGGCCTCCATTTCCTGATGGTGCTTTGCCACCACTCCTTGATTACCGCACAGCCACAGACCACCTGCCGGCTGGAAAAGTGCTGGGAGAGCCCATCTGCTGCGCAGCAAAGTCGTCTCCAGTTTGCTTACTGCTTGTGCTTGACAACTGAAGTACAGAGCAGGCCTGGGGAAATAAGCCTTCCCTTTAGCCTTCCCCAGCCCGGTAGCCTCCAGATGTTCAGTTCTCATCAAGCTTAGCCTAAGTTAAAGAATACTGGGAGTCGTCTAAAACATCTGAAGACACTCATTTTGGGCAGGCGTCTTCCTATTTTCTGTGCAGTTCCTCCTGTCTTGTAACTCTGGAGCTTGACCAAGAATTTTTTTACCGGCTAGAGGGAGAGTGAGGGAGGGACGGAGGGAGAGTATTTATATTGGCTTCTCACAGAATAATTATCTTAAAGTGGCAGCTAAAATTCATGCAGGAAGACACCAAAGAAGAATGGCTAATGTATCAATATTGTTCTTTTTTAAAAAATCCCGGGAACAAAGTCGGTCATTCTCCCTAGATAATGAATGCCAGGCTGAAGGAGCACAGCAACTAAAAGCATGATTTCCAAACAATTTCAGATGAAAAGCACAGGCTGACAAAAGACAAGTAGAACAGGACCTCAGGGACTGACTAGGCAGCTTGTAGGAAAGTAGATCTGTGCAGTAGGCAGGATCAAGTCATTGCATCCCTCTTTAAGGTCTGCAAAGCCGCTCAGCTTGTATATAAAATCCATGATTGAATAGACAACCAGTGCAGTTCCAGGTGCAGGAGCGCATCAATGTGCCAGAAGGTGGAAAAATAATCCTTGTCATTTAAACACTCTCACAGCTTCCTCCTTTAGGAGGTATAAAGCCATGTAATAAAAACCATAATTTTAGATGTCATTAAAGCAAGTGTTGAAAAAAATTACACGATGATGAAGGAAGCGGGACGCTTTCCTTGGCAGTCTTAGAGGAGTGTGCCACTGGAATTATTATCAAGTCAGTGCACTAATAAATTGAAGCCAACAATGTAAAAACACCCGATAGAGGTCTGGAAACATTGTCATAGTGGGCTTTCCTGATCTAACACAAACACTGGGAGGGTTGGATTTGTAGTGTTTATTCTTTCGCTTTGCTTATACGTGAGAAAAGAAATGGTGGGAAGAAGAGGAGTGACGTGGGCCTACAGTCTGTGCTGCGATGTCCATTGCAGAGTAGGATTGAAACCCGCATTCAGCCCAGAAGTGCATTGTCAACCCACTGAGTTTGCATCGTTCTCAGCAAACCAATGGTTTAAGCTCCATTGAATCCAGTGATGAATCCAGTGATTTCCTTGAATCCATGGGTTGAACTCAGGGATTTCCTTCCGTTGATGGTTTGCAAAACCCCTCTTGCTGTCTTTTTGCAAGTGTCAAATCCAGTACTTTGAATCTGCTCCTGCAAGGTATTCTGCACGCTATGGTACAACTAGTTGCAACTTCGCTGGCCTGGGTGTGGCCTGCAAGGTGCCAAATACTCATCATTGCTTCTGAAATAATCAAGTATTGTTGCCCTAGAAGGGGAAATTTCTAGTCAAGTGCTCATTTTTGATTATTGGAATGTCAATTTCCCCCTTGCATTTCTGGGAGTAACAATGAACCCCATGTCTTGCGTGAGTTGCAGTGGGAAACCGTTGGGAGTTTTGCTTCCTGTTCTCATGGAACTTCGTGTAACTTTTTGCAGTTGGTTCCTTAGGGTCAGGCATTTGCTTCTGGGTGATAGATGAGCAAATGTTGATTTGCTGCCTCTAGAGCTAATTTACATGGAAAAGTGACAATGTTGATTGAACTGGTATTAATAACTAAGGCCAATATTTGCATATTAAGGATTAGTAATCCAGTGGTAGCAACTGGGTGTGGGAGGACTCTGTAGATGCCATGCTGAGGCAGGGAATGAAAAGCAAATAAAACAGCCACATCTGTTCACAATATTCTTGCCATTCCAGATGATGCACTTAGAGACCAAACCAGCTCTTAAAGATCAGGGGAGGAGATAAAGTGTCCATGGAAACAAATGTGCCTTTAAAACACCAAGTTTGCTGTGTAACAAAAGCACCTTTACCTCTTGGAGAGGTTTTGTTAAGGAACAGAAAGGAGAAACGTGAATGCTAAAATCCAAATTAGTTCCTAAGATTTATTGAAGTCTAAAGCAGGGAAAGCAGTCAATTACAAAGCCAACTTTGCCCCATCGAAACTGCAGGAGACGATGTCTAAATGACTGGCTTGGGGATATGGTGATGGTGGCAAACTGTGAGAGGCATTTCCACTCAGTTGCCGTTGGATGTGAACACTTGGCCCTTTCAAAGGAGGGCGCTGCTTTCTGTGCTGAGGAGTGACATATTCCTCGGACAGTAACACAGTGCCCTGTGAACCGGGAATAGGATGGGAATTCTCCATACAGGGGATCTTGCAGTTACTAAAACCAGAGATCCAAGCTTTATTTTATTAGGATCCTTCCCTGCACTGCGCTGTATGACTAAGCCAACCCTGCCACCAGGAATTTGGGTGCCGTGGCAGCTGTGCACATGTGTTCCACATTTATTTTTTCTGTAGTGTCTTTTAAAAAAGAAAAATGGGGAGGGGGGAGCAAACTGCTACCTTGACCCAAATACATTTGTACCTGTCTTGATGCTATTTGGGTGAGAATAACCATTAAATTCAGCAAGGCTGTTTCTTCTCCACTTTGCTTTATTGCATGCTTGATTGATAGGCAGGGCGAGAGAGAGCACAATGAACATTGCTGTAAACACCTCCTGAGCAATAGCACTTGAGCCGAAATACTCAATAAAAGCCCAAGTGTACATTGATTTGAATGAAACTGTATATGAATGTGTTACTAAAGGACAACACTTTCACAATAGACGTGGAAATAATGAGAATGGGCTAATGCAGTTGGAAAATGCAATTTGATTCCAACTCCAGCCCTTCTTCTCGTCACAATTTGTACAGTGACAGGCTATTGTAGACAGCACACTGATATGTCTCGGGGTCCCAGAAGTCTAACTAATCCTGGTTGTTACATATCTCCAGTCCTGGAAAGAGGAAAATGGGGATTCTTGCCTATTTGTAAAGCGAGAGCCTCACATCAAGTCTCTTCCCACCTCTTCTGTTTCACCCATCACCCCACATCTCCTCCATTTACTCCAGCTTTATTGCACTGCCTGCTCAAGACGGTGTGTCAGTACACCAGCCATCCTGGAAACTTAATGAACCTGGATAGAGAGTTTGGGATGCAAGAGTTTTTTGGCAAGGGGCGGCATAGAAATGTTTAATAATAATAATAATAATAATAATAATAATAATAATAATAATAATGTGATACTGAATAGCAGGAACAGCAGTTCCTGTCTGGATGCGCAGTTAAGGAGGGCAGGAAATGGGAACTGTATACTAGCACTTGGTGACCGACAGGAATACCTTTGTATGCATGTGTACTACACTTAAGAGGATGGTTTTCTTAACACCATTGTGTTTTTATTTCACTCATCTTCCGAGGAGCCCAGGGTGGAATAAAGTGCCCTCCCCTCTCCAATTTTATCTTCAGGATAGGCTTGTGACTAGGATGGGAGCTGGTGACTAGCCAAAGATCATTCAACAAAGGCTTCATGGCTGTGTGGGTACATGACAACCTGACTTCCCCATGGCGAGACCCAACGGTCTGCCCCCATGCTAGGTTTGTGTGTGGGGGAAAATTGAGTAAGTTTAGTCAACAAATCTAAGAAAGGCCGTACATAGTTCGAGGACATCTGTCTCCTGCTACTTCCTTTATGCTCTTATGCGGTCCTTTTCATCTTCAACCAAGAACTCTGACACTTTTAAAGGGGGATTTTAAAATATATATGTTAAAAATAAAAGTAAAATCTGGTGCCTCAGCAGCTTAAGGAGAGACCAGTGCCTTCAGTGAAGCCCACCAAACTAACAAAAATCTGCTCTTCAGCAGCATCCCACTGTTGGATTCAGACACACACATGCACACACATGCACACACAGAGGGGTCCATGAAGTATGGCTGTGCTTGTTAGCCAGACAGTAGCTTCTAAAGTCCAAGACTTTGCAGCAGTATTACATGCATTTGTCAGCATAGATATTGTCTGATTAAGGGCACGATCCTATGGCCTCCCAGAGTTGTTGGGTCAGTGATGGGGAGGACAGGCATAGGATTTTTCAGAGCTTCTGATCCAGGGTCTTCTGAATTTGCCTGGATCCCCAGGATCATCCTGATTCCCAGCTCTGAAGCTCGAAAAGAAGTCTGACCTCAGAGCCAGTGAGCCAGTTGCCCACCCCTGCTGAAGATTAAATTCATTTGTTGTAGGCCTTTCCATATGGTCTACTTCTCAGTGTTGGACTTGAGGGGCCCAGACCTTGGCGCACTGGGCCCAATTAAGCACGATGAGGATGAGAGATTGGAAAACAGGTATTTTTATTCTGGAGAATAAGTTTGATCATAGCAAAGTGGCAATTGACCCAGAAGGCAGGGGGCAGGCCCTTTTTATATCCTGGATAACAAGGCTGCAATGCAGACACTCACTGGATTGGGATTCCCGCCACAAGCGCTGAGTGGCACGTCTGAATTCCAGTGGTTTCCATGCTTACCTGGGAGGTGTTTCTTGGGGCCGGGGCTCTGGGGAGGGATTCCCCTAAATCCCTGACAGTGTGGAGGCTCCCGTTACCTTGATAAGACTTGTGTACATGACCAGCCTGCCCCAGCTTAATGGCCAGCCAGCCAGGTCTGTCCTACATCAGCTGCAGTTTTGTACTGGCTGGTATATTAAAACTCTCTGCTCAGTGCCCCATTTGGAAACTGGGGTATATTTTCAATCATGATGAGGCCAAATGCTGGGTCAGCCCGCACCTTCACTGAGGTTCCTTAGAATGGTGATTTATTTCCTCTTTCAGCAGCCTCTGTGACAAATGATCTGCTCCAGCCGTGCTTCCACTGTGCTCATATTGCCCGGTGAGGAAATCCAAGCTTTGGCAAAATGGAGAAGTTAGTTGCATCGATTGCCAGAGTCCATGAACACCTGCATAAGCACAAAATAATACATTTTTAAAACATGGTGAAAAGAGGAGGACAGTATCTGCTACGAGAAATCTGCTATGCTCTAGTTATAAAATAGTGTTTAATATTTCCTCATTCGAAACAACTTACTTCCATTCTAAGATGGAGATCCTTAGCATACTTAGTTGGTAGTAAACCCCACTGAAATGGGTGGTGCTTATATCTGGGTAAACTGCATAGATTCCACTTGTTAACCATATTTGAGCATTTTTAGCAAAGCTGCTTCTTTTGGAACCTTTAGTTTTTAACTGGAAATGCAAACTACTTTACAACGTCATTTTACCATTTGATCGGTTGGCCAGAAATAGGAACTCCATTGAAGAAAAGGACAGTCTATATTTGATTCTTTTCCTCATTTCCTCTCTGGATTTTTTCTTTACTCTTTACTTATATTTAGTCCATCCCAGGAAAATAAACACTTTTAGTTCTAATGTTTCCAGCAACAGAAAGGACTGCAGGAGAAAGGTGGGAAAAAGCTGCACCCTTGGTTTTCCCAGCTCAGTTTTTAAGCTGGCTTCAGCTGATTACCATGGGTAAAATAAGTGAAGGGACATTCTTCTATAGAATGACTGACCCAAATGCCTTTTCCCCTAACCAGCAGCTCAGTGGAAAGGGAATGCAGGAGAGTGTAGCTGCTTCCAGAACAGGAGTGGGGGCATCTTCTGCTGATGTGTCCTTGCTCTTGTAAGTGCATGAGATGATAACGAGGCTTTCAAGTTTTATCACCATGGATATCATAAATAGATGAGGCTGAAAATGGGGGAAATAAGCAGGGGTGAATTCTTCTAGCAGTTTAAAAGATAACATTTTTTGCCAAGAGTGTTTACCTTTCTAATTAAAAGCTAAAGCTTATCTTTCCACTTGTTGAACTTGTTGAAGATCTTTTCTTAAGTGGTCAGAAGTACGCACCATTCAGTTCAATGGATTAACCATATCTCAGGTAAACACTTCAGCATTCATGCTGATACTTAAAAGGATTGCCCTTGGCAATTAGGTGGTATTAAAACAAAATATATCAATAAATAAAGGATTTTTAAAATATATCTACTTCTCTTTGGTATATGTGTTTGTGTGTGTATATACTGATATTCTGTGCATTAATATAGTACTGATTTACTTATTTTGAATTTTCAACTAATTATCACACACCATGGTAAAACTTGAAATCTCTAAAACCTCCCCAACTCTCTCTCTCTCTCTCTCTCTCTCTCTCTCTCTCTCTCTCTCTCTCTCCCCCTCTCTCTGTGGTGGGGGGGGAGAGAGGGAGAGAGAGATCGATTTTCACTGGTATGGGATTTTTTTTTCTTCAGTTGTAGGAACAGTTTGTAACTCAGTCTCTATAAATAGATGGAAATGCTTGAGTAATTCAATCTTTGTCACTTCTGATACAATTTACCTGATCTGTACCTCCTGTACAAATGTGCAGATCAGGACTTACTTACACACTTTCTGTCTTCCCACCTGTTCTGGCACAGTTCTTTCTTCAATAATTGCATTAAATGCATTTTGAAATGCATGTTTTGAGAGCGGGAAATAGATAAAAATGCCATTTTTAAGCAGAATTTCTTGGGTGAAAAGGTTACAGATGAATGCAGAACAGGATGGAGCAACTGTACTGGTGAACGCATGTGGAAGTGGCACAGACTGAAACGGACCGATTGGCCCATCCCTGTATATGCGGTGTGCTCATAAATAAATGCGCTCTGCAACTACAAATCCTCATGTTGCCCTGGGGAGGCATCTTTTCTTGGATGGAGCCAAGGAAGCCTATATTGCTTTACTTATGACTTCATAGTTAGGATGTTAAATATCCAAATCAATAACATCCTGATTTCCTGTGCCCTTTCCTTAAACTACTTTCTGATGCTATAGGATTTCCCTACCTACCCCTTCCCAGAATCTCCCCTGAGTTCTAACAATACCAATAAAATGGAGCAAATCAAAAAGTCTTTCTGAAAGTTCACATGCTCTTTTAGGTTTAACATGCATTCTTGAGGCCTGTGCTTGGTTTGAACAAATTCATAAAGGTTGCTCTAGCAAATATAGATGTGATTGGCCTTTCTCCTTCAAAAATTAAAAGCGGCAATCCAAGTCAAGGAAGTCATCTGCTCGGTTCATGACATAGGCAACCTGAGGCTGATACATTTTGCAGCTAGGACATTAACTATTCACTGGGATGAATTAGGGGTTTTGGAGGGGAGGGGGAGGTTAAGGGAAATAAGTTCTTTGAAACAATCTATCTTTTAAGAAAGCGGGTTCAAGCTGAAATTTGCAGAAGAGCTATGGAGACTGTCAGCTGAACACAGAAATGGGTTCTGAAAAAAAAAAAAGGATGGGAAGAGGTAGAAGTCCCACCTTCAAACCCATGGAAATATGGTGCTTTGCTGTGCTTTTTAAACAAGAACAAGCCAAACCATGGTCCACTCATTTCTAATCTCAATTTTAGAATATCAGCTGATGTTTTTAAACAGCCCACTGGAACCGTGATCTTTTTTTCCCCTGTACCTTATAGCTGGGACCCGCGAAGCCCTATCACGTAGTGACATTGCTGGTGTAATTTGCGAGATGTCGTTGCATGCTTCAGCCGCTGCTGGACACAACAGCTCATCTTGCTTTAGCATGGCTTGTGGCTCTTACATATTTGGTTCCACATCTCTTGTTCTACCATACTATTTGTCTGTGCTAGGTAGGGCCGATGGGAATTGTAGGTCAAAGCAGAAGGGTACAGCCTTCTTCGGGGGAGCCACCCTGCTTTAACATAAAAAAAAAACCAGAACGGCCTGGCCACCCCATAATAAACCCTCACAGAACCCACCCATCCTTCCCACATTTTACTGGGGGTCATTGGCCCAGCAAAGTCAGGAAGGGGACCTGTGGCCAGAACCAGCTCCGTAGCGCCTGCTGCTTGGATGTGAATGCTGCAGCCACATGGACAGGGCGGGCAACAGGCGTTCCTTTGAGCTGTGCTGAACTCATGTCCATCACGCTCTTCCACTGCAGCTTGAAAATGCCGAGGGGTCAGAGGGTGCGTGCACAGTGTTCGGGAGCAAAATGACAGGCCAGGATGTGTTTTTCTATACTAACAGAAAACTTAATCCAAATGGGAGCAGGCGCAACTCATTTGTCTCACAGGTCACGACAGCCCTGTAATCCATTTAAGCAAATGGTAGAGAATGGTGACTGATGTGCCATCGGCTGTCCAGATCAGCTGCTTCTATTTTTCCTCCTCACTGAAAAATGAGTTGCCTGGCATGAATGGAGGTTTTTTCCCCATTTGGTCTGCTTATCCCCCAATTAGCCACTCAGATCTGCCAAAAGAATTAGGCAGGGGCCCTTGTCGTCTGATCAAAGGTGAAAGAGATCGTGAAAACCCCCTTGGAGTTGCGATCTTTGCGAGAGCGAGGGGCTGCAGCGTCTTGGCATGGTGCGCAGCATCTAATTGCATGCTGCATATCCATGTGTTGTGTGAAATGAAAGACAACTGAGCAGCAATCTGATGGATCCACCAAATGGCCAGCAAACAGCTTTCTTACACGGATTTCGGGTAGTGGGAGTTGTATCGTCGTGTTTCCTTTGGCTCCTTATCATAGCTGTTTATAGCAACATGTAACGAGCGCTGCTGCTCTGTCAGTGTGAACCGCTCTTGCCATAAACATTAGTTATTTATTTAGCCATTGATTTCTCCCATGTCATATTTTTCCACCGTAGCGGCAACTAATCCGAGAGGCTGGGGGGGTGGGGGCGGCTCTGAGCTCTGCTTTGGAATGCTGCTTCCTTTTGACGACCATGAGGAGGTCACTTTGAAATGCAGAGGACCTAACTTCCTGGAAGAATATTCTGTGTGTGTGTGTGTGTGTGTGTGTGTGTGTGTGTGTGTACTGCCCTCTCACAGGCACTGTATTTCTGAGCAGGCTGCAGGGACTCGCCAGGGGTGAGTGAAAATGAGCAGCAAGACACACACTCACGTGTATGTGCCCTTCGTTGTTCCTACTTGTATCATCCAGTTCCTCTTTGTGGTCTCTGTGCATCACGCCCTGTTCTCAGGATTCTACCGCTGAGAGACTTTAGGTGGGATCCCCTCCCCTTTCCCAGCATCAATATACGAGGGGTCTTCAAAAAGTTTCCGCACTTTTATATTTTATATTTTACAAATATATTTTTTGCTTTTTGCTGGTGACATTAAAACGTTGGTATGACGCTGGGAAAATGCATTGCAAAGCAAGGTGACTATGTAGAAAAGTGAGGGAGTTTGTTTTTGAAATTCTTAATAAATAGAGTTTTAAAAAGTGCTGAAACTTTTTGAAGAACCCTCATATAGAGGAGCTGGTCCCAGCCATCCCCTTGGCTCATGTGCCCCTGTCTTTGTGTGCCTTCTGCAGTGAAGTTTAGCATTCCTCTCTTTCTCCTCATAGCTATTGATGATTTGACAGCTTAGTTCTTCAAGTTTCTTCATATTTCCAAGATCCTAGCCCTTTCTCCCACTAAAAAAAAAAAAACCTTCATCTTCCTTCAGACTTTCTCCAGCCTCTGCATTTTTTTCTTCTGGCTTATTTCTCCTTCTCTTTCCCATGGCGCTCAAAGCACCTTCTTGTAAGTGCTTCTGAATGAACTCTTCTTCCTTGGAGTCCAGCTAGTGGCCTGCTGGTAGATCAGACCCATGGGGTACTTCCCTCCTTGAGGGACTGCCTCCTGCCCGGGCCTTGACTCCCTTGGAAAAGCACCCACACTGCTCTCTGGCTGAAGGACTGCCCAGAGCACATCTTCACATGTCCTTTGGTGAACATGAGTGATCAGGCAGAGACTGCCCAGTTGACTCTGACTCCTGCATAGAGATGTGGGAATGTTTCTCGAGCACAGGCAAGCAAGAAAAGATGCAAAAAGCAAAGGCAAACAAGATACTTCCTGTAAAAATCAGAAATGTTTGAAATGCCTTATGTTGTGGATAGGAGATCTCTCATTTGTCTAATGCATGAATAGCAGCCCCGGGAAAGGGTCTAATTGGGAAGTGTGGGTCTGTGATGCTCAAAAGAGGGGGCAGAGGTAACTCCCCACCCCTGTGCTATTTTGTGCAATTGATATTGCGAGCATAGAGATCATTTTTCTTTTGTGTGGGAAACCTTAAACTTGGGAGTGACTTGGGAGTGATAACATTCAGGGAAAATGGCATGCATAGAAAGAGTTAATCCCTTTCCCTGAACTTGTTAGTTCTGATCCCAGTGCCTTCCACTGCAGCTTCCACTTTTAAGAACACAGGAGTACACCTACATCACACCCATCCTGGCCCTTGATTGATTTTGTAACACAAAGAAGAGACTATTGGTAATGGCATTTGTTGCAATTATAAACCTCCAGTTTCCTTCTTTTTCAAACTGGAATCCATTAATGGATTTGTCAGTCTTATTTTGCAGGATGTAAAGTGTCCTCAACTCAGATGGACAAGACATAGAACCTAGAAAGACAGGAAGTGGTATTCATGAATCAGGCATGCTATGCTTGAATCTACTGAGCTGGTCAACAAGTTTCTTTTCAATATTGAAAATGCAAGGAGAGCTTCAAGGCCTCCCATGGCATGCTAGAGGGCTGTGTCAGCAGGCTCAGGACGATCTGTGCTGCTTTGGGCCTGCCCAGCTATGCTCCTGAAGCCCCTTTGGTTGGGAAGTGGCTCTGGGGACTGCACCCAACACATCTCAGGATTCTGCACCATTTTGAACCTGACTAGTAGTAGCTCCGCCCCATGTGAAATGAAAGGAGTCCTTCCAGCCAATGATATAATCATGATGGTCAGATCTTGTACATTCGAGGGGACAGTCCTCTGTTTGAACATGTCCTCTATTTGAAGGTTTGCCCAGTCCAAGCCTGCTTAAAGATAATGAACCATTAAGAAGGGAGAGTAAAGGAGCCACCAACTGTTAGCACCTGGACAGGAGAATGTGAAGGTCATCTAGTCTCTCTTCCTTACTATGGTGGGTTGCATTTTATTTCTGTTTGAATTATAGATATTACGTCTAAATGTGTAGGTCTACATATTGTACCACTATGCCAAGTGGCACCCCTTGTGTCCTCTTTTTCAGCAGGGCATGCATGGCTACTCTACTTCAGGGACATCCTTTCATCTTTTTGCTAATCAACACTTTCCCAAGCTGTTGAGGGATCACCATCACATCCATCCAGGACAGTGGGAACCCCTGCATGCTTGCTGTCCAGGGAAAATCTTTTCCCTAAGCCTGGAAACATTGGCATGACTGGCTTTGGTAACTGGGCAGAAGAGGACAAGTCATACCTTCTAAACTTCTCTGCTTTCCACTGTGGTTAAAGGCCTATCACTCTGTCTCCTGTCTCATCCAGTCAGCAAGAAGTTGCAATATAGTATGGGCTGCATTATTGCAATGGGTTGCATGTACAGGTAGGCATAGAAAAGCAGTGGGAACTGTCTATCTTTCAAGCTGGAAATGGAGACTCTGCAGGAAGTGTGACTTTTTCGGGAAAGCTCCAAGCCTTCTTGGGTTTAGAATTTTGAAGAGTGCAGAAAGGGCCATCCTAGCTCAGATCATTGTTATTAGAGTTAACATTTGCATTTTTAAACCACCCAATAAGCCAAGTTCTCGGGGTAGTCTGTTCTTGTTATGTGCTGTCAAGTTGTCTCCAACGTAAGGTTACCCTGTGAGCTTAGTGCCCTCCAAAATGTTCTGTCCGTGACAGCCCTTCACAGCTCTTGTAAATTCTAGGCAGTGTCTTCCTTTATGGAGCCAATCCATCCCATCCTTGGTCTTCTCCTTCTGCATGATTTTTCTCTCCAGTGACCCTTCCCTTCTCATGATGTGTCCAAATATAACAGCTTCAGTTTTGACATCTTTTGCTTCCAGGGCAAGTTCTGGCTTGATTTGATGTAGGACTGATTTGCTTGTCCTTCTTTCAGTCCAGGGTATTCACAAAGCTCACCTTCAGCACCATGTTTTGAATGTATCGCTTTTCTTCCTGTCACCTTTTTCACTGTCCAGCTTTCATACCCATACCTTGTGATCAGGAATACATTAGGGCCACCATGTCTGCTGGGAAAAGGTTCCAAGTCCCCCAGTGGGTGTCCTGAGCATTATATACTGTGCAGTCAGCCCTCCACATTCATGGGGGGTTAGGAGAACAGGACCCCCACGAAAATGGAAAAATGTGAATATCTCTAAGGAAAATCTACAAATATACCTAGGGACTCTGTCTGGGGACACCACACTCTTTTTCTCTGTATTAGCCAGCCTCACTCATGTGTTTTGTCTCTCAGTGGGAGTGAGATATTCACAGTTTTTCCACTTTTGTGGGGGTCCTGTGCCCCTAAACCCCATGAATGTGGAGGGCCATGGTCAACTGCAGTTAAGTGAAACCATGGTAACTGAGCAGATACAGGGGTCCTACTGTACAAGAGAGTGGATGATCTTGTCCTTGATCTCCAGTAAAACATACTTTATTGCTGCCCTTCCAAGTCCCCTGGGTAGTACACAATGTTTTAATATATAAAATTTAAAAAGAATTAAAATGTCATTTAATAGAACCAAGCAGCAAAGAGTAAGTCCACCACAGCACATAAAACCTTAGTAAAACCAGCAGGAAAATGGAAGCACAATGATCTTAAAGCACTAAAGCAGTTCTTTAAATGGCTAGAATAATTAAAAAAAAAAGTCCTTTCTGGTTCAAAAAGGGTTGTAATGTAGGTGCAAGTTTAGCTTCTTTAAGGAGAGCTTTCCAGAGATGAGATGCTACCACTAAAAATGCCTTCTCTTGTAGCCACATGCCTCACCAGATTTGGCAGGGCCCTCTTGGCAGAGGGCTCAGATGATGACATTGATGCCTGGCCAGCTAAATATGGGAGGAGACTTTCTTTCAGGTGACCTGGTCCTTAAACTGGCCCCTGTTTAAGGCTTTGAAGGGTGAGAGACAGATCAGCAGCCAGTGCAGATGGGAAAGTGCTGGCATAACATGATCACTCTGGGGCCTTCCTCCAAGTGCCAACTAGGGGGAGAGTCTTTTCTGTGGTAGCACCTCATCTTTAGAACAACCTCTCTGCTACAGCCCACATGGCACCAAATTTAACATTTTTTTGGCATCTGCTCAAGACAGCCCTCTAAGAAGAGGCCTTTAAAGATCTCCTGGATTATCCAAAGGCTGAGGGGATTATCCTGGTGCTGCTGCTGCTTCTTTCCAGGTCCTTTTATTGTATTCTTAACGGATTTTCGATCTATTTTAAGTTATTTTAAAATACTTTAAACATTGTTGTTTTATGCGATATGTATTATATTGTTTTTGTTTATTTGTTTGTTTTATACATTGTTGCAAACTTCCCAGAGAGCAGCAGCAGCAGCAATAATGTCGCTGGCCATGCCCCAGGAGTGGTCTAGTCAGCCTTTGTTGGACTAACCAAAGTTTCAGGGCCGTTCACAGAGGCAATCCGAATAGCCTGTCTGGTCTGGCATGTTGAGTCCAATTAGCCTGTTCGGATGCCCATGGAACCCCTACCTGCAGGGCACAAGTGCAGTCGTGCCTTCGTCATGTTCTCCAGAGACCGATATTGCCTCTGTCCCTGGCCACCCTTAACCCCCGCCTCCATGAATTTCCCTAATCCCCTTTAAAGCCATTTAAGTTTATGGCTGTTGGGCCCACTTGCTGTAGTGAATCCCGCAGCTTAATTACGCATTACTGGTGTAAAGGTTGACTGCAGTTTGCTCTTGCAAAATATTCTGAATTTGACTGCATCACTCAGAAAGGGAAAAACAGGGTGGAGGGGGAATACAAACATTGCACATCATAAAAGACATATGCTTTGAGAGCCCTTGTGGTAAAACAGACTGCAAATGCCTCAGAAAATGTTGTTTTCTCTGTCAGATTAATCTGTCGAGTCCAGATTAAAAGGGCTGTGCACCACAGGCTACCAACAGGGGTTTTGCTTTGTCAACTGGCCACTTCAGTGCAGACCTCCCCCAATACCTGCAGTGTGTGCCCACGTGTGGGTGCAATGTCTAACTGGAGGTTATTGAAACCAAGACTGGTCTACAGCATTTCGCTGCCTCCTGCACGGAGAGAAGCTGCTGGACTGGCAGAATCGCTCTTCCGGGCAGCATCTGTACCCACTCTTAAGTACAACAGGCTGTTTAGGTGCTGAGAGTCGGCCGTGGGCCTCCCCTAGCTCGGTCTGCTTCCCGTTCAGAGCTTTTTTGCCAATGAGGCAGAAGCTTCACTGCCTAATCCTGCTATGGAAAACACTTGAATCTTCTCTTCTGTTTGGAAGGAAGTCGAAACCTGCACGGAGTCATTCCTGTAATCCCGGATTCATCCCACAGTTCGTCCAGACGTGGAAGCGGATTAGCTGCCATGAACTCCAGAAACCGCTCTTCAGCTAATAGAGTGTAAATGACAGTGTCAACCTGAGCAAAGAGGATGCGGGGGGGGGGGGGGGATAAAGCACGTGTTAACTGGGAGGGTTGAATTCTGTTTTGGATTGTGTTTGCTTCAATAATAAGATTAATTCCCAGCATGGGAGAGCCGGAGTAGCGGGAGAAGCCATTCTTTTTGTTGTTGGGCATGGCGGTGGCTAGCATGAAATGTGGGGACTGGAGCACTCTCCGATTAGGATTCAGAGTGTCTTTTGCACACAGAACAGTAATTGGGTCTTGTGAAATGAAGCCTGCCCGTGTCAAACTAGGTCTGCCCATGAGGAAAGGAGCAGGGGGGTCAGCAAAGAACCT
Organism: Varanus komodoensis; assembly: GCF_004798865.1. Classification (NCBI taxonomy): domain Eukaryota; kingdom Metazoa; phylum Chordata; class Lepidosauria; order Squamata; family Varanidae; genus Varanus; species Varanus komodoensis. The sequence goes on from NW_025335627.1 coordinate 8,974,443, forward strand.
GGCCTCTTCTGAGAAAGAACCCAAACTGATCCTTGGATAGCGAATCTCAGTCACCTTCTCACAGTAGCTGGAGGAAGGTGATGCTTTGAACGGCTACATTTGACCCTAAATCTTGCTAATCCAAGTTAGGCTTACCCCAAGTCAGCCCACATAAGACTGCACCCACACCTAGGTGCCTTCATTGCCTCTGCTTAATTTGGGATCCAGTCCTCGTTAATGAATTTGTCTGCACTTATTAGCTGTGACATTTTTGCCCCCCCCAGCCCCGACACACACTTTAATCCATTCAGTTTATTTCATTTAAAAACGTCTATCACAACAGAAACAGTTTTGTAGAACTGGCTTTAATGCTGCATCTGCTTAAAGGGGCCCTGGGGAGGCAAGGCGGAGGCAAACTGCTTACAGCGTGAGAAATCAGCTCTGCACCGCGCGATACTGCTGCGGTGTGAGAAGTCACGGAAGCGCCAGAGCCTGGACGTGGATCAAATTGTTGTGCTGGTAATTAGAAAACAATAAGGCTACATGCAGTTGAACCAAGATGTATTAAAAGTCAGGTAGTAATTCTCCCAAATGCTGACTGGAAAAGAAGCCGTCGGAAGGGAGGAAGCAGGAATGCATTATCATCTGCCCTTATTACAAGGCCTAGTTAAATAGCTGACTGTCACCCAGGTCTGTTTAACCTTTTGTAAAAACAACGCACATTAAAGAAGAGCTGGCATGCGTTTTGTGCATAATGTTGCATCAAAAATCTTGCACATTCCTTTTTTTTCCTGGGCATGGGATCCAAGGATGATATAAATGCACCACACTTTAACATTGGCCTGACTCCCAGATTATACTGTTCAGACATCCCATATGGAGGACTGTTTTGGATCTGTGCTTTGAACGCGGAAGCTGCATGCACTGGAAAGCAGCCGCTCAGCTCTTCTTCGGTAGTATTGCTTCAGGGAAGTTAATCAACTGGGATGGAACTGGTGGGGGAGCAGCTTCTGTCTACAGTTTAATTCCAGGATCTCTAGTGGGGGTGCTTGCAGTATTTTCCCTGGGATGAAAATGAAATCAAAATGCTGCCACGTTGCTTCTCAGGGAACTATATTTTTGGTGGATAAATCTAATAATATCCCAGTGTGACTGTGTGTTTTGATATCCCCTGTTTGCCTTTTCAGTTAATTTATTTTCCAGTTAAAATGGTTGATTCACCCTTGCTTTGGAGTTTTTTCAAAACATCTTGGCAATTTCACTTTAAATTGGAGTGAGCAACTCGTGGCACTCCAAATTTTTAGCTTACAACACCAATCATCCCTCATCAATGGCTGTGCTGGCTGGGGGTGACGAGAGTTGTAGGCCAACATGAAAAGTAGTAGTTCCTCTACACCCCTCAGTAGTCAGACCTCACCTGGAATACTGTGTCCAGTTCTGGGCACCAAGATTGAAGAAAGATGCAGGAAAATTAGAAATGGTCCAGTGGAGGGCAACAAAAATGATCCAGGGTTTGGAAGCACTGCCCTCTGTGGAGAGAATGAGGGAACTGGGCATGTTCAGTCTTGAGAAGAGAAGACTGAGGGGGGACATGATATCCCTCCATAAGTACCTCAAAGGCTGTCACAAAGAGGAAGGTCAAGATCTCTTCTTGCTGATGCCAGAGTGTAGGACACGGAAGAATCCATTCAAGCTGTGACAACCCAGATTCAGGCTGGACATTAGGAAAAGCTTCCTTACTGTCAGAGCAATACAGCAATGGAACCAGCTGCCCAGAGAGGCAGTGGGCTCTCCCACACTAGAGACATTCAAGGTGAAACAGGACAGCCGTCTGAGTGGGATGGTGTGACGTGGTGTCCTGCAACAGCAGGGGGTTGCACCCGATGGCCTTCTTGGCCCCTTCCAACTCTACTATTCTGTGATTCTGTGAACACATCTGGAGGGCCATAAGTTGCCCACCCATGGTTTAGACTGGGCTGAATGGGCTGAAATGGTTGGAAGAGGATCTGGATGAACTTCTGCCGAGCCAGGACCTCTCATGACTATTCCCAATTTGAGAGCCAGGGTGTGGATGCGACAGAGCAGCCTTCCTCACGTTGGGGCATTCCAGATGTTTGAACTTCCTGGAACCCCATGATCCCCAGCCAGCACAGCCAGTGGTTGAGGATTCTAGTAAGTGTAGTTTGTTTGTTTGTTTGTTTGTTTGTTTGTTTGTTAAAAGCTTTTAAAGTCCTATTATACAAAATCTCAGGATGGCTTACAATATGTTCAAATCATCTGGAGGGCAACATGTTGGAATAGAGGGCTGGACATGGGCTGGGGACATTTGGCCTCATACCATGAGGAAGGGACCCATCTCTCCATTTTGGTTCCTCATATTCCCACTCTTAAGTTGGTGGTCCTATTTCTGTGTATCCTTTCATGCATCCCCGGTTCACTTTTTCATTCAGTTTAGAAATGCACACACAGCCCCATGGGTCACGGAGAAACATGGGGCTCTCTGGACATCTCAGGTTGCCTCTTCAGAAAAGAGTAGATTTCTTACTGAAACCGCACACAGGAGCTGCACTTGTAGGAAACTGCCTGTCACTTTAAGAGCAAACCAAACCAGCCACTGGAAGTTGAGCTGCAGAGTGAAAGGTCAGCCAAGGAGAGGCCTGACCCTTACCTTTTCAGTCTGTCCTCCTTCTCAAGTGGCCAGGATCCAGCCATTTGGTTTCTGAACTGAGAGAAACGCAGAGGCAGCGCTGTTGCACAATGGCGTCAGGCAGTCAGAGCTGCAACATCGTATTTCATTTGCAGGGTGGATATGAATCCCTCCAGCATCGCAACACAGCTAACTCTCAGCTTATTGCACTCCAATCTTTCGCTCGCATGCAGAAAATGCTCCACAAGGCATTGCTGCTTGAGATCTCTTAGGGCCAACACAAACATTATTTTAAATGTGCATCCAGCAGCTGTGTCATGTTTACTGTAGAGGGCAGGGCCATAATTTGGCTCTTAAAAGCCCTCCGGCCACCTGTCCTTGGAGTCCTCATTCAGAAGGAGGGCCGTCTGTTGAGTAAAAATGAACTAAAAAATGACATGGGGGAGTCTACAGTAGAGCCCCTTCTGTGTATCAGGAGGTGCTGCTGTGATAGTTAGGCAAAATCCATTTGCAGCTTGCAAATTGGGATACATGCTGAAACAACATAGAAACAGCGAGTCAGAAGGGGTCTCCCGGGCCATCTAGTCTGACCCTCGGCTCCAGCCAGCTCCACTCATGACATGCCTACCATGCGCATGTCCAGCCTATCCTTAAACACCCTCACCCTTGGGGCTTCAACCCCCTCCCATGGAAGCCCATTGCATATCCAAGGGGATGGAATAATGTTCCACCTAATATTGCAGCACTCACAAACGCAACTACAGGAGTTGCAAAGGTGAGGCATTCAGAGAAATGGCCTTGAAGTTTGCACATTCTTTTTCTGTTTCTATTAAACATATAAACATGTGTTTACCGGTGCAAAGGAACAGAGGGGTTTTTCTAAGTAGTTCTCAGCGCTTCCCCCCACCATCCCACCAGCACCCATATACAAAATCAAGGAGGAGGAAGAGAAGGTAGGGAGAGAAGTGGGGGAAGCTCTGCTGACACTGTCCTCCCACGGGATGAGGCCAGCCGCACCAGCACCTCCGCTACCCTCTGCCAGGAACGATTTCTGAAAGCCAGAGCAGGCCCTCCTCCCCCGTGCCCGCCTTCGCCTGGGCCAGCACCATGGAGGGCAATGGGATTTGCTTCCGAGTCCACGTGTACTCAGAGTGTGCCTCCAGCCAGTTGTTCCTTGAGGCAAGAAAATGAAAAGGACAGAGGAGACAGTCGGGAAGGCTTGAAAAGACAGTCCCTATTTTATTATTTCAAAGGATGAGGGGAGAGGGGAAGCAGTGTTGCATTTCTTCTCCAGTTGCCTGGGGATGAGAGAGAGAAAGGGGGAGAGAGACTGTCCTAAGCAGGCCTTTCCATCCCTCCTTTACTCTCCCACAGATAGATGAGAACTTAGAAGCACAATCCTTTTATTAGAGCATAACCAATTCTAGTTCAGCACAAATCCAAGGAGCCTTCTCCTCAAGATGCGAGAGAAGCATCTGCCCATGTGAAGAGCTGAATCCAAGCTGGGACTTTTCCCCCTTCCCTCCCTTTCAGCAAAGAAGGTTGGACAGCAAGAATGTCAGGTGCATCTTCATTTCTCATTTTGCCTGTCATTTTCCCTGACAGAGACCAGGCACTCCCCTTCCATTGCCTTGTCCCCCAGCTCTGAAAGGGCTCCCTCCTTTTCCACAGTGGGCTGGTTCTCAGGCTCTGCCTGAGAATCTTCCCTAGGGAACCTTGAAGCCTCAAAGTCATCTGTCCACTTCTGCCCGTCTGCCTTCTCCTCAGAGATGGACAAATCTACTTGAGCAGACCGAAATGCGAGGAAGCTGGGCCCCCTCTACAAAAGCCACTGGGGTTGCAGCCAAGGCAGGTAGGAGAGCAACTCAAGGCTGAAAGGACTTACCTCCTCCTTGGAGTTGCTGCTGCTTTGTTGAGGCTGCCTGTGGTTAGCAGAGTTGCAGGCAGCCTTCCTTACCCAGCCCTTGACGCAATGGGGAAGGTTCCTGGGATTCATACCCACACATGCACACTAGCAAACGGTGTCTTAAAAAAGCCCTCGTTGCAGTAACTCTCCGCCAAAGCCCACCATCTGTCAAAGCCCAGGACAGTGGGGAGAAACACCTTCCTCCAGAACAGTGCCACACATTTCTTGCACCTTGGAATATATGGCGCGGGGTATAGGCTGTATACTGTGCTTCACGGTGCTTAATGCTAAGGCCGGCCCTTCCCGGACGGCGTACGAGTGGGGACGGGTTGGCTGGCCGAAGCCTCGCTGCTCCACCTTCACCACTGCCTTGCCGACGGCAGGAAAAGAGACTGCAGCCCGTCCGCGCGGAGGAGTCGGCTGTTCTGAAAAGCCGCCGTGGAGCTCTCTCATCCTGTCCGAGACTCCTCCTAGGCCTGGCTCCCGTGTCTGAGCAATGTAGCTTTGAACAGCCCTGCCTTTTTGCCCATGTGTTTTGGAACCTGACCCACCTGGGACCACATCCCCACGCCTGGCCGCTGGATCCTTTTGTGCCTGCTGCACAACACGAGCACCCGTTTGTTTAGATCGTGCTGCTCGCCTCTCACCCTGCCGGGCCTGACACGATGCATGTGCCGCATAGTTATGGCTAATTTGGCTTCAAATGGATTGTAAACAGCAGAGATGTCAGGTTCAGAAGTTCCATACCATGAAAGATGAAAAAATGGTATTCTAAGCAGAAACCAGCTCTTTCTTTTTTCTTTTCTTTTTTTCTTTCAAATGCTTTTATAAGCCTCTGAAAATATGTATTATTAAAAAAGGAAAATCTAAGAGCATTTTGAAATCCACAGGATGACTTGAAATCAAAGGAAATTGTCAGCGGCTGTGGTGAGACAAAAATGCAAAAGGGAATTCCAGCTTAGGCAGAGAAGAAGTAACTTGTTAGGAAGTAACAAATGTCATTGCAGTATTATTAGTAGTAGTAGTAATAGTATTTGATGTAGACTGTTTACATGAGGGTAAAAAGGAAGATGTATTGAGCATTTAAATATTTGCTTTTCCTTCTTTTGTATGAGGGAATCATGCAATTTCCATAGAAAAATACTCATTTGGCTCATTATAATTATAATTGGAACTACCCAGCGTGTTTTGGGTGAACCTGAGAGAATAAAGATGAATTACAGAAAAGAGGACTGAGCTTGACTTTCTAGTCCTTCTCTTGCTTCATTATCCCAAACATGGGTGGGAGGAGCTGCTGCTGCTGCTGCTAATTACCTAAGGCTACTCATGATTAATTTTGTGTGATATATAAGGTACCATATGTCCTGTGATACAAAGGACAGTCCTCTGTTGAAGGTGTCCTTCATTCGAAGGACAAACCAGTGCAGCCAAGTCCAGAGTGAAGTTGAAGGACCAAAGGAAACGAGCAGGGCCCCATCCACGGGGAGCACCTGGACACCAGACTGAACAGACTCACTGCTCACCTGGTAACACTCTTCCCCACTGTGGAGGGATGTGTTGCATCTCTTTTTCTGTTGTATTAATTATTTCTACATCTGCATCTATTCATATAAATTAGCGCATGCAAATCTGTGCCCCTCTTCGCCCTCTCTTTTGGCAGTGCGTAAGTGGCCACCTTTAAAGAATGATTCTGAGAGAAAAGAACGGGAGACAAGGTGGAATTGGGCTGCTAAACAGTCTGAAAGAGCCAAGAATGATAGATTCAAACACCTTTATTGAATAGTGCAGGAGGGGCTGGAGTGAGTCCCTTCTCTGACCACCCCTCTTCCCACTGAGCAGCTGAAGGCTACACGGAGAGAGGAAACATGGATTTTAGGAAGCCACCTAGCTGAGGAGGGTCCTAAAATCATTCGCCACATCTAGATGGATGCTTGGTGGATTTTCAAAAGCCATATGCACTGGTTTTGGATAAAATTGTTGAAACGAACTGAACAAACACATGAGGATTTGAGGAAGCATGCATTACATAGGCTTTTGGGGAGCTCTGTTGCAAAAGCACATCACGGTCCCTCCGTTTCTTTGCATGGCTGTAATCTCTAGATGAAACAGGTATTCTGGGTTTTACAAAGCCTGAAAAACTGATGTGACCAGAGACAGTCTGGGGGCATTTGGCTGATGGAAGCAGTTCCAACAGTGGGACCAGGAAGCTTCCCACCTCCCCAAGTAGATGTTGGATGGAGTGGAGGTCTACAGTGGAAAAGAGACAGGAGAGACACTGGATTTGACCCAGTGGCTAGATAAAAAGAATGCATGTGCACAGACATATTTGAACAACAGTAGCTCTATCATATGCTTGCACCTTTCTTCTAAGCCATCCTTTCTATCAGTCCTCCTGGAAAGCAGGTGCATAGTACACTCATCTCTTACCATTCAGCTTTACTAACCCCTGACCTTCTGTATCAGAGATGTATTTTTAGTAGGTGAAACTTCTCACCCTATTTCACTTCTATGAGAGGAGAAGCTCTGCATGTCAAAATCTGCCCTGCTACATCCTTGTGAAGACACAGTCAGCAATCATGCCTGGCCTCTCCAGCACACCATGCAGTGTCCGACTAGACTCCCACTGAAAAATAATTATCCGAGCAGGAAATCAGGCTGTTGCTGTTAAGGGTCGCTACTGAACTTGGGAAAATAAGAGGTACACGCACAATCTATGCAGGAAAAATGCATATTGAGTAGAATTTACATGAAACACATGATTTTTGAGCTTATTCCAGCTAACCCTTTTAAGCTTCCTTTGTGATTAATGGCTTCCACTTCATTTCAGAATCAATTTGCAAATTGTTCACCCTGGATAACCTCTGGTGTCATACTTTTGTCAAGAAATGGTGAGAAAGGTGATAAACTAGTACCAGAGCTGATCATAAAAGTATGACTTCTAAAGTACAGTTATATTTAGAAGACATGACTGGATCCTATCATTCAAGAGCATCATTCTCCACCTCCATCCAACCTCACAGCATATGCTGAATGTTGGGATGAAAGAAGTTCCCCAGCTTTATTTCATTTTTCTTCTAGTATGAATTGACTGTGTCCTATATATGCTGAATGCATATGGAGAATCTGTAATTTCATGATTGCTGCATGGACGTTTTGCTTCTTTTGGTTCTCATTACGTTTTTCCCTCCTTCTCTGAGCAATTTGGACAGATAACTGCTTATATTTATTGAAAATGTTCTATATAAAAGGATGAGATAGGGGAAAGAAATGTATGTTCAAATCAGAAAGACAACACTATTGGTTTCAGGTGAGAAGGCAGTTGCAGGTCTGGGATTTTGAGGGCTTTCACTGCAATCCTCTCAAATCTAGAAGAGGAAGGACATGCTAGGCAACTGTGAGAAATCTGATGACAGGCTACAGATCTGACCGATTCCCATAGTTTGAGATCCCAGGTTCCATTTTGTTAATCCTGTTGGCACCAACCAGTCCTGATACCAGCTGAGCCAGCTTGAAGACTTCTGTCTCTAGGACACATCACATTTTATACAATTCTTGAAGCACTCATAAAGTTGCCACAAATGTACACCTGGAAAACATGTGGCTCCAGTTAAACTTCTGCAGAATCAGCCAATTGGCTCACAACACAATTGTGTTTGCTCAATTGTGCAAATCATAATTTATGCAAATTATAATTTGATACATGTCAGCATTCTGCTGATCAAGCTAGAGCCATGTGGCTTTTGGGTGCTTGCTTGTGCAAATTTCATGAGTGATTACAAAGATGTGCACAAATCACAGCACCTTGTAGAGATGGAAGCCTACAGAAAATCCCCCGACATGGACCCCTGAGCCTGAGCCTAACCTGTAGCTTATCCCCAGACCTAATGTACTGTATGTTCCCCAGACATTCACACAGCATGCACAAAGGCAGAATGCAGTGTGTTCCTGCTGAGTGGTTGCTGTGTTTGCCTCATCAAGGCTATTTTCAGGCATGTTGACATGTGCAGGGATCCAAGTTTCCACAACCCTTTCCTGAAACTTGACCCCATTCCTAACATCCAGGCACCATACCTGTATATTCAGACAAGTCTGATTGATTTACATTAGTGACTAGAGCTGCATCAGAGCACAACTCTTTGCAACATCTGTCAGAGGAACGCCGCTATCGTATGTCGTTGCACCTCCACTTGGTTTGGGTGATGGGTGTAGCAGAAGTACTTCTCGTTTGCAGACTTTCATGTCTCCTAGAGCCAAGGCGCTGGTCTCCAATACACCCGCTCAGTGCTTGTTGGTCTTTTAAGCAAGAAGAGGAAGAGGAAGAAGATTCTTGTTTTGACATTTTGGAAGAAATGAAGTGACCAGAGAGCTCATGCAATAATGGAAATGAAGTCAGTGCACTCCTGCCTGCAAACACATTCTCTCCCCACCACCCCAAAATGGGAAACAGTATTTCAATGTGCACATTGGATCACGGGCATGACTTGGTTGGAAGTTTAGGCTAAAAAAAGAAAAGATCTAAAAGCATAATGATCTTTACCCAGTCTGAAAATGCAGTCAGAAAGAATGACACACAACTAGGACACTGGTGCTGTTCCATGACCAGAAGCAAGTCATTTGGAACTAAAATATATGGACAGAAATTCAGAGGGAGAGAATTTCATAAGTAGGCCTGGTTAAATGGGAACTTACAGTGGCATTAGCAATAAGAGTGTCAGACTTCTTGCAAATGTGTCATGTAATTTTATTTTAAGAATGCGAGCTCCTGGAGACGAGCCCTGGATTTCCAGCAAGTGTATTCTATTTGTCTGAAGCCGAGACATGTCTCTGGATCACTGCCCCTTTTTGTTTGATTTTTTTTTCCTTACATGACATTTAATTTTTTTCAGAAAGGATGAACAGATAACCTTCCTGACTCTTGAAGCTGCGAAACCTTTTCCGAACAGAACATTTTGGGGCTCTCTTTTTTCCACCCAGGCCACACCCTCTGGCAGTATCTGTCGTGGCCAAGGCATTGCTTAGGTTAAACTAGATAAGGATCGGACCTCGTTGGGGAGCAATATATTGCAATAGCAGAGGGGCTTAATGTGCCCTCCCCAGCCTTATGCCCTCCGATGTGTTGGGCTTCAGCTCCCAGCAGCTGCAACCAGCAAGGCTGAGGGCCAGGAACGTACTTGTAGCCCAAAGCATCTGGAGGCATCAGACTGGGGAACATGGGCCAACTGATTCTCTATAGGAAGTAGTCAGATTTCACTTCACTTAGTGTTGGGAGGGCAAGTCCTCCCACCCATTTCAGGCCATTGCTCCTTTATGCTTGAATGATGCTAGTTTCTCTAGTGGAGCTGCTTACCTAAATACCTTTTGGCTTTTCTTAATTCTAGGGATGTCTGTAATTGGTCTCTTTATATCCATCCACCCATCCATCCATCCATCCACCCACTTATCTGCCCGCCTTCCCTCTCACTGATGTCACCTATTGCTTGTAAAAGGAACAGGTTTTTAACAGAACGCAGATTGGGACCCATTGCATGCTTGCCATTATCCACAATCAGCTTCATTGTGTGCCTTGTTGCCTATCCCCAAATGACAGCACTTTCTCCGTCTCTCGGTGTGTTCAGTGTCTTGTAGATTTGAATCCTTTTCTCTCGCTGAATGCTCAGTTGGTTTTGTGCATTCAGTCACAGGTAACTTTTAATACTCTTTATTTTAAATTTGTTTCATTGTCTTTTAAAAGAAACGATATAGTCCCTCTAGTGCAGGATGCCATTTAAAACAGTCGCCCCTACATATGCTAGTTCTACAGTGCCAGAAAGTTACGTCGTGTACAGAGCGGGAGTGGGCAATAGGAGAAGTCACCCAGGAATCGAAAAGCATGCTTTGCTCAGTCTTTTGGCAACCAGACTGCAATCCATGGGTTAATTAAACCATAGGTTGTTGGTATGTGTCAGTCAGGGCACAGTGTGTGGCACAGTAAATCTGTTTATTTCTGAGGTATCACTGCCTTGCAGTTTTCAAATAAGGCTCCCCTTCCGAAGTTCCCTGTTTTTTAACTCTGTTTCAGACAATAATAATGAACTGAATGATTCCCACAAGTGAGTTCATTTGTTTGGAATGAGGTGGGTGGATCTATGAAGGGAACCAATTTTGTGTTAATACACTCAAAATATAGGACTATGTCTTGCAAAAATATGTTCAAAGTGGAATCAGTGGGAAAATGCCAATTGATTATAATGGACTTGGTATGCACCTTGCGAGGGTTATATTTTTAAAAAGAAATCTTGGTTAAGATAAAATGTGTGTGCAAAGGTCTATATAATCCTGTGAATTGCAGCTCATTATAGTGTGTCATCCTGTGCATGCAAATAGTAACATTATATTACTGCTTGTGGAAGGAAGGCCAGGGCTGGTAAGACAAAACGATCGCTGACATCCTCTTAGATTAGGAAGATCTGCAGCAGTTGACATGGAGAATAAAGGGAGTTGCTGAGATCTTGATGCTGGTACACTGCTCGTCAGATTGCTGTCGCCCAAATCAAGCACGATTGCAGGTGTCCTAAAGCACTATGAACTGCGAAACATTAAATAACTGTTGCAGAGGTACTTGATGGAACATGCAGTGGTGGAAGCAACAGTAATCAGCAACTGTAATTCTTAATGAGACCTATCCAGTCCTTGTCAGCAGATTGCCTCTTCTTTTGGACAAGTACAACAAAAAATCAACACTTTATAGACATGCTCAAAACTTTCAGGGTAAAAATCAAACTCTGATTTGCACTTCAGCAAATACAGATTTATAACTTTTTACAAGAAGACATTCATTCTACTTTGTTATCTTGCTAAAACAAAGAATTTAATGGAAATAATGTGCATAATATTAAAGCCATGCAGGGATCAATGGAAAATGCAAGAGTTCTGAATTCAAAATATTGATATCTTTGTACTGGGTCAATTCAAAGACAAGCCAACTTGATTGGATATTTTTGTGATACCATCTTTACAAGAAGAAAATTATCACCACAGGGAATGAATTTGAGATTGCCCATTTGCTCCCAAATACACATAATGGGCCCCATCTCTTCTGCGGCATGTAGATCAACACTGCATTGGCAGGAAGATTCAGGATGACACCATTCCAGATCCAACAGCTGGTGGGTGGTAAACAGTCAAGAGAAAAGTCCAGTCAGTGGCAGCTCCCCTGAGACTCAAACCAGAAACATTACTGGACAGGATGCGCTGCACCTACGAATGGGTGGTGATGAACCTGGCAGTGTCGCAAGCATATGCGCTGGTATTGTGCAATACAGCATGGTCCTTTTGTCAAGACCGTTGCTGATGAAACTGCACAGTACTGATGGGCAGAGACTGCGAAGATGACATACACAGCTTAGTTTGGAACTGGGCTTGACACACTGAGCTATTCCCCCTCCATCAGGAAACAGCCTGTGTCTGATGGGAAGGGGGTCACTCGGGGCATGACTGGATCCCATTGATCTATTTATTGAATTTATTTGAAAGCCGCCTATTAGCATCATGCTCTCTGGGCAGTTGCATCATGACACCTTCTGCAACTCGGTTGGAATGTCTCGTGCACTGACCCTGTAAGTCCCAGGCTTCCCTACTTACTGGCAGGTCAGTGATCGCCCCACACACCCCCACACTGTCTTCTCCCCATAACCCTCTCCCCCTCTTTCCTCCTTCCCTGGAGATTGTCATGCTGCTACGGCAGCTTCCTGGGGGCAGGGGGAGCAGGGGAGCATGATTTTTCCTGGAACGGAACATTTCCCAGCGCTGCGGACACCTCGGAAGCCAGCGTTCCACCCATTAGACACAGTGGGTGGCGGATCTGTCAGTGCCATGGCGGCACCACAGCTTCAGCTAGACAAATGAGCTGGGCCCAGGAGGAGTGCTTTGCTCTCCTGGGCTGTGATTGGAGCTGGATAAGATCTATGGGGGGTGGTCTGCTGAGCAGTCCTGAATGGGGCTGGTGGGAGCCACACACTTGCTCCAGGGGATCTTGAGCCAGCTGCTCCACACTGGGCTCTGTCCCCCGCTGCTTTCTGCCTGCGACTACTGGCAGGAGCACTGCCACCCGGGCAAGTGCGGCAGATAGCTGGCCCATGGCGAGGCACCTCCGCTTCTGCAGTCTCTGGCAGCAGTGGGGTGTGGGCTCAGCCGGCACCTCCACCGAATTCGCGTTCCACAAAAGAGGTCCGTGCAAAGATTAACGACCAACACGGAAAGCGAAGTGCAAAGCGTGAGAGGACGTTCAAAGGTTGCAGCACCTTGTGCCATGCCATGCTTCTCATAGAGGAATGCCCTTAGCAAAGCTTTGCATGCAAGATGTAATTCTACCTATATTTGTAATATCAATGATATTTCTATAGTATCTATAGCAATGTATCTATAGTATCTCTCTAGATCTATAATATTTAGCATGTATATAATATTATCTATATTACATCTATATCTGCAGTATTTAGAATGTGCCCCGTGTCTTATGGTGATGAAACAGTAGAGTTTTATGAAATTATTTGTGGTTCTGGGTCTCCTTTATCCATTGGATTACAAGAAACCCTACAGTTTTAAGAATGGTGTTGCAACCAACTTGGGAAATCCAAAATCTTGTGTGGAAAAAATGGCCATTTCCATCCAAAAGGGGTCCCCGGATTTTCACACCTGGGCTATACCCGCTCCCAGTGTAACTTTCCCTTCACAGTTCATCAGGCCTGAAAGATCTCCAAGTCCTGAACAGAGGTGCATGACGGGTTGGATTCTTAAAATGCACACATGGTGCAGGCAGCACCGGTAGCTCGATAGGAGCAGGTGGCGGAAAAAGATGTGTTCCCCGAAAATGAACCTGTGGAATGTTTCCCCTCTTAAAAACCACATGTCACAGCTATAATATTACAAGAAAGCTACTCAGAATTTATTATTTGGGGGATCTGTCTTCATATAATTATAGCTAATTTAGTTTAAAGGTGGATTTTAATCACTGTCGAATTAATAGTTCACCGTGTTTCATTAGTGAATTGCAACTCATATGAATCAGAGGAAAATGCAAAGCGTACTTGGTTCATTTAGTCTCTGCCAAGTTGGATACAATTCCCATGTGTTCCCCATGCTGGAAGAAATAGAGATGAGTCTTCGTATATTGAACTGAATATTCAAATTTCAGGCTGCCACATGAGGCAAGACGCTGCCTTGAATCGGATAACCCAGCACAGGTTGCTGGCCATGTCTGTGCCCTGACAACCCATGCTTTGTGTTAAGATTGTGCTGGCCCATAGTGGAAACCTGGCAGGGTGATTGTGGGTTGTCAGGAATGGTTACAGAGCTGTTTCTCGGGAGCAGCAAACTCCCCTTGCGCTTGCGTTCTCAGTTTTGCCAGGGACTTCTCTTCCACCAGTGCTGAAGGACTTTCACTCGTCTCTCAGCTTCCAAAAACGGTGCTCCAAAAATGCCCAATTAGGATCATAATTTTGTGGGGAGATGCCTTTCACAGGGGCCCAACTGTGCCCTTACAGCTAGCCAATATTTGTAGTCTTATCTAGCCAATTTCCTTGTCTGTTTCTGCTGCCCAAAGTGGAGGAGGTAACTGAATGATGAGGCAAGATTGCATGCAGCCCTATTTGTGCTGCATTTGGAGGGACCAGTTGCCCGTTTGTCAGTGGATTCAAGGGGGGAAGGCAGCCAAAGGTGCAGCAAAAGGGCAGCTGCAATATCTCTACCTTAGCATGCAATTCTCTGGACTGCGAAGGTTGTGCCGATCCTTCTCAGTGCTTTCCCCCCTTTTCTGCACTTGCCTGGGTCTCATCCAGAAATGGAAGGCATTCCCTTCCCCCACTTTCCACATCTCTTTCATGGAGCACTTATTGTTGTGGCTGCTGCCCTTCCCTGACGGCTCTCAACATGCAGAAATATATGCACATTTAATGAGTAAGAAGTAAACGGAGGGGAAATGTGTAGCCATTGAAGGCCTGGGAAGAAAAAGGCGAGAACGTGTGCACCTGTCCAGGGCCTGCAATAACGACAACAGCAGGGACTCTGAAAAGGAGCCATGACAGGTTGGCAGGGGGCCGAGCAGGGAGTCCGTGTCTCCCTTTTCTGCAGTAATTGGAGACTCAGGAAAGTGTGTTGGAAAAATGATGTCAAACAAATAGCAAAGCGATTGGAGTAGGGCAGAGAAGATGGAGGATGTTCTTTAGGGAGGAACTGGTGTTTCTCCAAAAGGACCAAGAGAGAAGGAAGGGGAGAACAAATCAGAGAGAAGTAGATCAACCTGAGTGTATCATGGGTTGTTCAGCTAAGAACTAACACACTGTGGCTTATTTGCTGGCTGGGTTAATGAGACACAGACCTGCTCAGATTCCCCAATGTGCAGAATTTGATTGGAGGATTGAGAATCCGCTTCGGCTCATTTCATTGAAGGAGCAAGGATGCTGTGATATTCTCTGTAAAAAGATTGGAAGAGGTTTTGCTGATCTTCTTTTTGTTGTTGGCAAATGCCAATCAGCTGCCACATTTTCATCAATGCAGCATCCCTCTTTTGAGAAGGATGTCAAGGTGAACTAAAGCAATGGTCTTCAGCTCATAGACTGTGACCCAAAACTAAGGACAGAGAGATCAGTCTGTTTCTAGTCCATGTCAGTTTCATATCAGTTCAGTTATAACTCCACTCTGACACATTTCATGTGAATTTAAAAAACAACATTTCCCCTGAGGATATGCATTTTGTATCCATGCATTTGTATACAGCGTCTGAGCTGAGAATATCACAAAATTCAGAGAGGTTTCATTCTGAAGGGTGGCAATTTTCCAACCATGCGTTGCTCCAGAAAATGTGAATTAGGGTGGGTTGCTTAAACACATAGACAAATAAAATGGTCCAGCATCCTCATACACAGCCAGATTACCCCTTAATCCCAATGCAACTCTCTCAATTGTGTATTTAAATATTTCAACAGAAGAAAGGGAAGAGAGAGCAGACATACCAATGCAGGCTTGAACTGTTCTAATTGCCGTTCTCCCCCACAAGGAACTTGTAGGCTTACTCTGTGAGTTGAGCTCGCCAACTTTTCAGCATAAATCCAGCATCTGATCAAGTTTTCAGCATCTGATCCCAGGATTTTGTGGGGACTATGACAGTTAAACTGCTTTACAACTAAAATAAGATCGTAGTGTGACAGATTGAAAATGGGGAGGTGAGAGAAAGGCAACTACAGTTTAAAAAAGAAATAGAAATAGGGATGCTTGAGGATTTTGGCCAGTCTGCATTTTAAGTGAACCAACCTAATCTATACATCCCAGAAAAATATGCAATACAGATATTATTGTTCCATGTTTTTTGTGCACTTCTCTGAATTTCACAGTACGATTGTTGGCTCAAAAGCATGCCACCCTTCATAGAAAGATCTGTATTGCTGAAAAAATGAATGATTTGGGTATGCTGTTTTTTTCTTTTAAATGCAGATCAGTATGGAAAGGGGGTGGAGCAGACTTAGGAAGGAGCACATTTGAAACTGATATGGACTATAAGTTGGCTGATCTGCCCGTTTCCAATGAGAAATGGGCTCCATGTTGCTGGAGCGGTTTAAAGGTAGTTTAAAGGTCTGTCTACAACCTTAGGCAGAGCCCTGTTCTTTATTCTGCTGCTGCATTACAAAGGCTGAAATTGTTTCCTTTTAATACCAATACCCTGCCTTTCTACCCAGGATAGACAGTAAGTGGTTTCTTATCAAAAAAGTAAATCATTTTGAATTGCTCAGTTCTACCCTGCATTGCTTTTGAAAAATCGCCTGTCCTCCTATTATTCCACACATCTGTGGCTGCTGGGAAGCTTGGTGTGCTTTAGTCTGCTTTCAAGACAGTTAGGTGTGCTTTGGTCTTTTGCAGGACACTTTTCTTTTGCATGGAGGTTTCTGCTCAGCACCCGTCCAGCACCGTTCATTACAGCTACATTGTAGGACTCTGTGATGTCATGACAAGAGGTGCCCCAGAGCAGGGCTTGGCCCAATTTGGACTCAGTACAAGTCATCCTTAGAATGTGGGGCACAGGCCGCTGGAAGGGAACACATTAGCCCAGCCTGAAACATTCGACCATTCAGTCACATTAGTGCTTTCATAGGGAAAGGCTCAAGTGCTCACTTGAAAAAAAGACAACCTGCAATGATTTTGCCAAGTAATTGCAGCAGCTTCCTTGCTGCTGCTGCTGCTGCTGCTGCTGCTGCTGCTGCTGCTGCTGCTGCTGCTTTCATACCCTTTCCTCCCCTCATCTGCTGGGCTGAGGCTTGCTCTTTCAGGATGTGATCCTAGCCAATTAGGGATCACAGAGTGAATGTGATGACATCAGAACTATGGGGTGGGATCAACCCTTGCAGGACTGCCCTGCTATCCTCCCACCCCCCACAACCACCTCCCCACACACATGCCCCAAATATGCACTGGAGTAGGTTTGGGGGTCACACACGGGGCTGCAGCGGGAAGAGAAATCGATTCAGCTGCCAGAATGACACCGCTGGATGTTTACATTCAGAGCATGCCTGTGTTAGCCTGTTGTGGTAAAAACAGCCACCTTAAAAATTAACACATTTGTTCTGACATAAGCTCCTGCGGATTTGATGAAGTGGGCTATAGTCTGGGAAAGCTCATACCAGAATAAATGTGTTATCCTTTAAGGTACCACAACACTCATTTTTGCTTTACCATATATAAAGACATTACTGAGGGAAAACAAAGGTAATTCTGAGTGATGGCAACTTTTCCTGGATAAGTATTGCCCTCCCTTCAAATAGATGAGCACTTGCACCTTCTTCTGGAGGACTCAGTATGTGAAAGTTCAAAGAAAACGAAATTGGGGAGGGGGTTGAATGGGGGGGGGGAGTTGCTGATGCTGCTTAAACATTCAGGAAGCCATCTCCCCTGCTCTGTTCTTTATGTGAAAAGCTGCTAGTATAGCAGAGAGTTACAAGAGAAGCATAATTCCCATGGTTTAAGACAAGGGCTTGCAACTTAGAGCAACCTGGGGGTAATTTTTCCCCAGACTGCTACCCCCATGGGCTGCACCATTACTAAATTCACTCCTGCTGATATTTGCCACATTGCTGCTGGAGGCAAAAATTCAGTGCCAGACTGCTACAAAAGCTTCCTAAGGACAAATGCAGCTTGTTTTCAAATTAAGCCATCCCTTAGGATGCCTCCATAGCAGCAATTTTGCTGGGTTTTCCATTTGCTTTGTTAAAGGTAGAGCAAGGGCGGCATGGGCCCATGGGCTATTTGTCGTCCAGCCCTGGTCTAAGTTCTGCCAAGACTGACAGGCAGACTATGGTCTGAGATCGGGACAAACTCTAGTGGAATCTGTCCCTCTAGTGTATGCAGGCTTCCTATCTTGCTTGACCCAGTCTGACAAGAAAACTGAGCCAAGAGGAAGTCAGGGCAGCACCCATCCCCAGCAGTCACCTTTTAATAAATGTAGTTTTGATGGCTACAAACACAGAGTTAAACATGCCAGTGTCCACTGCTTTCCATTGTGTGAGATTGTGACCTAGATGTATAGATTCAAAATTAAATCTCCAGCCCTGAGTTCTTGATAAGGATTCTGATAAAAATTCAAAGGGACAAAGAATATAGAGTCTGTGTGCAAACCTGTTTGCTTCCATAATCACATCACAGTGCTGAAAGAAAATTGTGCTGTGACTCTGTTGAAGCAGAAATCTTTCTAGCCCTGAGATATGCAGATATACTCTTAAGTCCGGAGAAGAAGACTGCTCTGTGCAGTGATGATTCTCCGGTTAAACATAAGTCTGTATTTCATTGATGACTCGCACAGCAGATCTGATGTCTATCCATTATTGATGAGGATCCTTTCTGGCTGTCATAGGAGCTGATTAATAGCTGGAATATCCAATATTTGTTCTAGGCTACAATGAACTAGGGTCTGTGGCAAACAATGCCAGTCTGTGAAAGGTTAAAAGGATATTAATATTGGAAGGGCTTAATCATGTTTCTGGGTGTGGTCCAATGTTGCCCTGGTTTGAAGAACCATTAAAATTTTTACATCCAATGGCTTTCAAAGAATAGGATCCTTTTCTCCCAGTTAGGTTTATTTTTCCCTTTTCTTTGGTCCAATTTTACATTGCTGCCCCACACCATCTTTTCTACATGCTTGTCTTTATTCTGATCCACCTTCGTTGCATCCTGCCTACTCAGATGTCTGACTGAGACTTACTTTTAAGTGGGTATTCAGAGGATTGCAGCCTTCAGATCTCAGATTTACAGAGAAAACTGATCATGGACGAAGTCTGATTATGCTTATGTGAATGTCATTGTGGCTTCTTGGACCAAAAGACTTGGATGGAGACAGAGTAAAAGACTTCGCTTGGAATTGCAGTTAATAACTATGCTTGGATGCACAAAGTGTTGAATAGGTGCTACGCCTTCCTGAGTCATCCAAGATTTTGTAAAAAGACTCTGGTAAATGTCTTACATGAATTTGATGTTATAAACATTTTCCTGAGGAGACTACTGCCTTCCTCAAGCTCTTAAAACTTTATATTAAAAGTCTGAAAAAAGTCCCCCCTCTCTTTCCATTCTCTTTTACCAAGCACTCATCATCTTTTCATTCTCTCAGTGAAGCAATCTATGTATCTAGAAAGATTGTGGAATTTTACGTTATTAGAACTCAATCCAATTAAAGGGGCAGAGGAGTTTTTGCAAATCACTCTTGCAGTTATGAGCATCAGAATTGCATTGCTTACACCTCTTGAGCTGATAATGGCATTTTGCATCCATGATCTACAAGATGAGATCCGCAAGTGTGCCAAATGTCAAACTGATCCAATAAAACTTGCCACACATACAGCAAGTCAGAAAGGACTGTAAATTGACAGAATTCCTCATTTTACCTCCATTTTTGAATAGGCAGATCGTATATTTCGCTTGACTTGTGGCAAAAACTACTGATGTGCACTGTTCAGACTTGTTGGGGAAGGTGATCCTTCCTTGATTGGTTTGAACAGCAGTTCAAATATTATCAAATATCTGGCAACATTATTTTGTGCATACTCCATTTCATTCTAGCTTCAGGGCGCAGATTGCATGGTGAGCTTCCATGGATATTGGCTGTTCCTCTCTTCAGGCCATCAGCCTCTTCTCCTCCAAAGAAGAAAAGAATGGGGAAAAGCAGTGGGGAAGCAGATACAAAATGGAAATCATGTGGCGTGGGGAGCAGGGCTGACAGCTCCTGAATTAAGTTGCCGAAGGATTCTATAGGTTAATTCTCTTGTCACAGAAACTCATCCTGAGAATAAGGTATAGAAGCAGGAACCCATGTCTGGCTGGCAATGATGGGACTTACTCTGGGTTGCCCCTGCCTGCCCCATGAGTATCCCAGGTGATCCCACAGCAATCTTGTCTGCCCCAACCCCGCTATGATCGCAAGTCCTCTTGTGTTTGCTATGGCCTTTTCCCATTGTCACCATGTCCACTGCGCTCCATTGGGATCACAAGCATTACGTTGGAGGCGTGTCACTGGTTCGTCACCCCTTCTTTAAAAATATATATTTCAAATGTGCAAAATTAATTATTTTTGTAAGTCATCCTGAGGCTTCACAAAGGACAGGGTTGAAATGTTTTAATTAAAATTTAATTTAAATTAAAAGTGTCCTTTCCCCACCCTTTCCCCTAGTCATTCCGACACAAGGCTGCCTACTCACTTGGATACTTTCACAAGTCCAAATTGCCATTCCTTGCCTAGACAATGTCTGGGGGAAGGAGTGCAGTCATGGACCTTGACCAAGAAAGGCTACCAAGAGCTTTATTTTCTCATCATAGTTGACAATAGCTGAGCCGTCAAGAGAAATAAAAACTGTGAGTGAGCTTTGCTCACAAGAAGAAGGCAGTCATTTGATCATCCTTTGTGCAATGAGATCCTCGAGATTTTAGATTTGGTCCTGACTCTTTGCCAAGTTCCTTTCACGTTTTTGCTCTTTTCTGAGACTCTACGTGCTTGGACCAGTGGAAAAGTGCAAATTTTCAGCTAACTGTTGAAACTCTTCCTTCCTTTTAAACGTACTTTTTGGGGAGGGTGTTTTTTACAGAGATCTACATGGTTTGTTTGTTTATTTATTTATTTATTTATTTATTAAAACATTTCTATGCCGCCCCTTGCCGAAGCCTCGGAGCGGCTTACAACACAATAAAATACAATAAAATACAAAAATAACAATATAAAATTAAAATTAACAATATAAAATAAATAAAAAATATAAAATAAGTCACCCTGGCCAGATAAATAAGCAAATATTGTTAACAATTAAAATGACGTTTAAATAAAAAGGTCTTCACCTGGCGCCGAAAAACAAATAACGACGGCGCCAGGCGGACCTCTCTGGGGAGTGCATTCCATAGATTGGGCGCCACTGCAGAGAAAGCCCTCCTCCGAGTACCTACCCTCCTAATTTCTTTCACGGAGGGTTCCCGGAGAAGGGCCTCTCCCGCAGATCTCAAGGGGCGGTCGGGCATATATGGATGTAAGTGCTCCTTCAGGTAACCAGGACCCAAGCCGTTTAGAGCTTTATAGGTCATCACCAACACCTTGAATTGGGCCCGGACTTCAATGGGAAGCCAGTGAAGCTGATGGAGGACTGGAGTCATGTGAACATAACACCCCGTCCCCGTCAGCAACCTGGCAGCTCTATTTTGAACCAATTGAAGTATCCAGACCGTCTTCAAGGGAAGCCCCACGTAAAGCGCATTACAGAAGTCAAGGCGGGAGGTCACCAGTGCGTGTGTCACTGTCGCCAGGCAGTCGTACTCCAGGTAGGGGAGCAGCTGATGGATCAGCCGAAGCTGAAGGAAAGCGCTCCTCGCCACCGCTGTCACCTGAGCTTCCAGTGAAAGCTCCGGGTCGAGGAGCACTCCCAAGCTGCGGACCTTGTTCCTAAGAGGGAGTGCAACCCCATTCAGGGCCAGGTCAAATCCACCCTCTCCGAAGCCTGATCCGCCAACCAACAGGACCTCCGTCTTGTCTGGATTGAGCTTCAGTTTTTGACCCTGATGCATGAATGTATTGTCCCAGCTAAAACAAATAAATAAAAGCATGGGGGCCTTTGTCAAGTCAGCCAGCCAGCCAGCCAACCAACAACCAAAAAAAAGTTTTTTGAAAGAAACTGAAGTTAGCCACCTGCCAAACCTCTGTGCTTGTGTAAAGGATGATGGCTCGCATTTTCCCATCTTCCTGAGCACCTAGAGTGAGCAATGCTCTCAAAATGAAATCACAAAAAAGACAGAGAGGAAAAAACTGATAGAAGTCAGCGGGAAAATGCCATGCTAACTGCAAAAGTGTCTTTGACTGTGGTGGGTGGAGCCGCAGAGCCAGGGACAATCGCTGCACCGTGTTGCTCAGTCATTCGTGGGGTGACTGGCAGCAACCTGGTGAGCTTAGCAAGAGCGGCAGGCAGGGTTGGGGTTGCTGTTCTTGGCAAGAGGCTCACATACACTGCTTCCCTTTGCCCATGATGGGGATGATCACCCAGGTCTGTGTGGCACATGGCCTTTCGCTGCCAAAAATAAAATAAAATAAATCCCAAGTGCAGGTTCCTGGTTGTTGCACCTTGTGAGCAATGGTCCAGATTTGCCAGATTTACATGACAAGTGACCATGGCTTGTCACCCGCCTTGGGTCATGTGGATCTAACCAGTGTTGCAGAAGAAATCTTCAATCCTTCAATGTCTTTCTTAGCTGCCTTTCAAAACAACACTCTGACCATAATAGCTTGCAATGTGTTTAAAACATCTGAAAAGTAACTTGTATTTAAAGAATATAAATATAACTATTCTTTAATATAAAATAAAATAAGCCAGTCAAAAAAGAAATGTCAAATACCTAGTGTGGTGCAGTGGCAAGATGGTTGGGCTGGGGATTGGGAGATCCAGGTTCTAGTCCCTGCTCAGGTATGGAGCTCAGTGGGTGACTTTGGGCCAGTCACTCAGTCTCACCCTAACCCACCTCACAAGATTGTTGTACTGAAGATATAGTTGGGAGGAGCAGGATTATGTAACCTGTCTTGAGTTCCTTGAAAAGAAAAAAAGTGGAATATAAATATAATAAATAAATAAGCACCGATGTCAAATATTGAAGAGTATCAAATACCACAAAAATGATCTTAAAGCATGGGTTTATGTGTTTTTTTTTAGGACAGCATTCCTAAAAGGAGTCTAATCATTTTGGGCAACTTTCTCAGCCCTAGTGCTCTCCAGGTGCTCTGGAGCAGAACTCTCAGCATTCCTGACCATTGACCCTGCTGGCCAGGATGGAGTGGAGTCAGTCCAAAAGATCTGGAGGACTCCAGGTTGGGGAAGGCTGGATAAGGGGCTTAAAAGCCAATGCCAGCGTTTCAGTCTGGGTCCAGCAATTGAGGCAGTGAGTGGCTCCATTCTGTACCCACTTTCTTTTGCTTGCCATCTTCTTTCTGCTTTGGAGCACCCACTTTTTAATGCTTCTCCAGCTCTGCTATATGGCCTCCACAAAGTTGGCCAAAGAAGACTACCCACCGCTGTATTATGGCTTTGGTCATAATTGTTGGACAGGCTGTATTTCAAATGTAAGTTGCAGTCTCCAGAGCAAGGCTATAGTTGGACTTTCATCTGATAAGACTTCCTTTTCTTGCATAGCTCCCTGTCCTTCTTCTCTGTTAACAGAAGCAGAATAAATTGTGCAGAATGGGCAAATGCATGCAAATTTTCATATATGTGGCTAAGAACCTCTCATTCTATTCTTAGTCTGATGACTGAGTTGAAAACCTGCTTGTGCCTTTGAACTGAAGTGCCCACAATGGTCTAGTACATGTCAGCTGACTAATGGATGTTTGCAATTAGAAATGGTCCTTTCGTCTTTGTTACTCAGGCAGATTTTCCTCTTAATGTACCAAAACAAGCTCCTGATGAACTCTTGCCACAAATTAGCTGCAGAACAATCTTTGGTTTCTTTGGGAGTCAAAGAAGTAGAGTGGAGAAGCCCATAATCAAGGTTCTCCTGCTGCTGTTTTAAACAAACCCATTATTGGAGTAATGTCTTCTTGAAAGCCTTCAGACATCATTGCCCCATTAGAAAAAATTAACATATTTCTGCCGATAAGCTTCTGGCATGTACAGCATATTCCAAGGTGGGGGAATGGGAATACCAGTGTTGAACACTCTCCAAACCTTTGCTCATGACAGGTGACTTGTATCATAGAGGAAATACATAAAGAGAGAAGCCATAATTAAACTGCCACATTAACTTGTACTAACTATGGTGAAGTTGACATTAAATATACATTATCAATGTTCTTTCAGAATTTTATTAGCTGAAGTGCAGAAGAGTTATTTTTCTAAGATCATAAGTGGTAGAAGCCGTACCTTATATTTGACTCCTGGTATTTATTCTATTCTGCTCCACACAACAACTTCAAAACGCAAACTCCAGGAGGTGGGTGTTGTTGTTTTTTTAAGCTTTGGCTCTTTCTGAAAGGAGCTGGTGACAAGCAAACTCAAAACTGGCCATATGTAACTGCGTATACACTAACCGAGCAAGACCGACAGTAGCAAATTCATTCACCCCTACTCAAAACAGTGTTTACTCTAGCAATGTAATTGTGGTGAAGCATCTTTGAACTCAGTGAGGCTTTTTCTGAATAGATATCTAGTAACAAGTCTGAAAGGAGAATGAATAAACACATCACAGCCAGGCTGTTTCTTGATACTTTCTGGTTGGTTGACAAGACTTTCTCTGACACTTTCACAGACTTATGATGTTCATGATTTTCTAGAAAGAGCAAATTATTATTAAATCAGATTATTGAACCAGATCTGCTTGTGTTCTGGTCTGGAGTACCCCATGTGGAATTCTTGGGAATAGCCTGGAATCTTGTTTGTGTATCATGAAGCTTTTTTAGGCACTCTATATAGAGGCACAAGGACATGAGTGAGAGCCCCTTCCACTCCACTTCAACATCCTTGTGTTGAACCAGAAAATCTAAAGAGAACATCTAACCATTTCAGCTGAAATAGGTTATCTATGCAATTCAGAATCCTGATTGTGTAGCACCTCGGTCACGCAGGAGACCATAACTATGTTCAACCAACCCCAGTGAGATCTTTGTTCAGATCTCCTGGTTCAGACTGGCTGGAGGCAGCATAAGGATGCCACTGAACTACCTCCAAACACCCAACCAGGTCTCCAGTCTCTCACCTTTATGCCACTTTCTCCGGAGCAACGGCCTTGATTTCAAGAGGTTCAGCTAGTTGTCATGACCTCTAAGTATCAGAGGGTGCCTGGGAAGTGACAGCTGTGTTCATTGCTATTGGGTCACCTGCAAGAGATGTTCATGAATGGAGAGATGAGCACATCTGCATGTATCTCCACAGAGCAACACAGAGGGAAGCGTGGTTTCAAAGAGGAGAAGGGGAGTGGGGGGGGAGAAGCCATTCGAAATGGTTCCGGAAGAACAGTGCTGGGAGCAAGGGGATGGTATTTTTGAATTTAGTAAGATCAAACGGCTGTTGGAAATGCCTGAAAAGAGAAAAAAGGCTTTTGTGCTTTTCCACAGGTGCTGCCTGGATTAGTACCACCTGTGCACATTGTTAGTGCCGTGGATGAATTAAAAGAGATCCACGAGGAGCAGCAGGAAGGGACCAATCACACTTCCTAGCCAAGTGAGGCCTCATTCATAAGAAAGGCCAACCTGGTTTTAGTGGCACTTTGTCCAAAGCAACGTCACCCACCTTTTTCAAAAGTCTATAATATCAGATGATAAAACTGAGTAGTGCTTTCTGGGCAGGTAGACACCTTTCCAGCAAGTCAAACCAGATACCACAAAAATGAGAGATTCTAAAGAAACCGGTTGTTGTTTTTAAGGGAGATGGAGCAGATAAGCTGGCACTTCATATTGATCCACTTTCTGTTTAGCGAGAGCATGAGCTTTCAGGCTTCACAGATCATTTGTTATCTGCTCTGACTCTCAAGTCTCCTAAGCCAATGTGATGCAATACCCCATCTTCAAGGAAAGTATGCGGCTTTATACTATTAACTTTCTGGGTGGATGCTCAGGGGTGTGAGGTTGTGTTCCACTAGGACTCCACCAAGTGTTCACCAGTCCTATTTTTCAAGGTGGAAGTAGTGATATGCGTGTGTACGTGTGTGTGTGATGTATTTTCCCTCCTCTAGCTCACCTTCTTCGTTGCCTCCTTGCTGCTGGATCACTGGCATTGCTTCCTCAGCTCCAAGCCATTTTGGAAGGCTACTTTCCTTGGGAATAAGCCCCTGAACAATCCCAGCCAATCAGGGATCCCATAATGAACCTGTTAATGACCCAGATATGGATCTCCCTTCACTGATGGACACTTTCACTTGCTTCTGTGGCAATCTTCAAAAAGTCACCAAGCAGAAGTGGTTTTGACTACTGCCAAAGGCATTCAGGAAAAGCACCACCCTGTTGACACAACTCTGATTTGAATGAACTTCTGTCTTTGGAATTGCTGTCTATATAAGCGGCACATACAGGAGATCTGGGTGGGATCACTGTCAATGTAATCATGCACCATGTGGGTGGGGTACATGCCAGCAGTGGGCAGAGCCCATGTACCAAAATGGGTGAGGCTATATCTCAAAGTAAGTGGGATAATTCCACCAATATATGTGTCCACTCCAGTGCAATTGCCCACATCCCATTCACAAATATGCACTGATTTTCACAGAGGCCTCCCTCTCCAAATTTCCAAACAGTAAACAGGCTTTTCAAAGCCTGATTGCAGTGCAAAAGTGTGATTTTCGAGGGAATATATTGCCTATTGGGAGGGGAGAGTTAGTACTTTCCTTTTCAGCAGTGACCCACTTAAAAAAAAGCCTCCAAGCAGCAATTAAGCTAATCAGAGATTTTTCCCTGGTTTGGGAGAGGGCACACAGCCTGGGGAAGAAGCTGATAGTCCCCTCCAGGGCATATCCAGCCCATATCCCAGAGATCCTCAGTGCTTGCACATTCCAAGGCCTTTTTGGAATGGGGGGGGGCAGGTTTATATTGTACTCTCAGGTCTATATAGAGCCCTACCCCAGTGCTGAGATCATGAACTGGATTGGGCCTTTGCACTTAAACACCAGAGCAAAAGAAAAAAGTCATAGCTGCTCTCTGTGTCTTCAGTGGCTGCTCTGGCCTAGCAAATGCTCATTAGAGGAGCAACAGAACTTTGCTTTCAAAGAAGCCAAAGTATTACCACGGCAAACTGGACTGCTAAATTTAAAGCTTCTCTTTTGATTGTCAACAGCAGACTGGATCTATTAAAAAAAATAATAATGGGATGTCCACATCACAAAGCATTGTATTGCCTCTTCCCCACCCCCTTGCAGCTCTTTTCAAGTTATTTTGGTGGAAGTAATTGGGTCAAATGTACAAAAAACCCCTAGTAAGTGGGGAAGTGGCATTTTGAAGTATCTAGAACTAATACATATAATAAAGTAACACAGTCAGGGAAAACATTCCTGTAACTGTTTCACAGAGAATGATTGTCCTTTAATTACAGTCAGGGTTTGGGGATTTATACAAACAAATCAATGCATCCTCAAGATAATCATGTCATTTGCGTTGTTTGCTCCACAACTGCATATCAGCTTTTATGCTATGGTTACAATATCTAAATGGATCAATTCACTAGATTCGTAGATTTAAAAACCCATTAATTAGTGAAAAGTTGTCTGTAATTAGGCAGCAAGTTTTTTAAAAATCCGCCTGATTCAGAACTATTTGGTTGGCTCCACACTCAAGTTATTTATTTATGGTATTTGTATACTACTCCATATCCAAACAGATTCTGTAGTGGTGAACAGTCCAAAGCTAAATCAAATAATCAATTCTTTGAAAACATTAAAACGAGATAACATTAAAACGATGGCTGGTCTACAAGAAAAGCTTCCTGGAACAAAGATGCCTTTATCAAGTGCAGGGAATTGCAGGCCAAAGACTCTTTTCCTGGTGGACTCTGGTCAGGCTATGGGTCTGTTCGGAGCCACCGGCATGTCCTTGGATGATGTCAGTGACTTGAGGCCAGTAAGGGAAGAGGCACCTTCCCAGCTCTCAGGCTCCCAAGTCGTCCAGGGCTTTGTACGCTACTGGCAAGCATTTTAAAAAGAGCAGTTCCTTCAGCGAGGAAGTATGCTCAAAAGAAATAGCTCCCCGCAGCAGCCAAGTTGCCGCATTCTGCACTAGCCATAAGGGCAGCCCCACGCAGAATGCATTGCAGCAAGCCAGTCTTGGGTTTCCCAGAGACTGTATTGCTGTGGCCAAGCTATCCCTGTCCAGGAGAGGCCATGGCTGGCCAACTGATTTGGGCTGGTAAAAGGGAGTCAAGTGCTGCTGTCGCCTGGGCCTCTGGGGATGGCGGTGGATCCAGGAGTGCCCCCAGAGTATGAACTTGATCCCTCAGAGGAAGAACAGAGCCATGCTGAACAGGCTGTAATCCCATCTCCTGGAGCTGGGAACCATGCACCCACAGCTCTTCCATTGTGCCAGGATCTGGCATCAGATTCTGGACCATCATCCAGTCCAGACACTGATCTAGGACTTTCACAGAAGTGTGTCATCGGGGTACTGATGGCACTTGGCTCCAGGCACCTAATGACCACTCCCAGCAGCTTCATAGAGATGCTAAACAACACTGGGGACAGGATGTAAAACCAGGGTCCAAGTTACCCTCTGAAACAGACCCCACGGGTAAAACCAGAACCACTGTGACAGAGTGCCTCCAAGATTGAGGCCATAAATGTTAGCTGTGCACACAGGACTTTCCTGTGTAAGCTCGGTCTGAAGAAAGCCCCACTCTGTTTGGTGGGGCTTAGTCCCGCATAAATAAGTTTAGGACCACAGGTTTAGTTCCCACTGAAATTAAGGTAAGCCATAACCAGCTTGTCCCAGTGAAATCAGTGGAACCTAAATCCAACAGATGTTGCTTGGATCTCACTCTCTGTTTTTACCCAAATGCCATCTTTTGGACATTTTGAGAGACGAATTAGCTGTAATTTTCATTATAACTACTTTGCTGTTCTTTTGTGTGCGTGTGTCCATGGCCAGCAAGCAACACCCAAGGAGTGGCATTTCCCAAATGTTAGTCACATGCTTAGATGTGGAATCGCCACACTAATTTGTGCTGGTAAGTACGTAAACCTGGAGTTCAGCCACATTAAAAGGACATGCCATCACAGATGCACACAAGGTGAGACACAAGGATTCTGATTCACATGAGCAACCAGCAGATTAAGCAAGAAGTGTCCCATGAGACCTGAACTGACCCCCAAAGATAGTCTCTGCCCTCAGGTGTGGTGGAGGATTCCATTCCATTGCCAGTGTTGGACTTCTTGCTAGTTTGGCTTCTGTCGAGAGCTGAGTTTCCTCCCCTCACACATTCAAAGAAAGCCACAGACCTTTCTTGCAAAAAGTTCTTTACTGATCAAAGCATTTTCCAGAAGTGCAAACACCCAAAGGAGCATGCACAGAGCAGTTTGCTGAACTCAGTCTGTTATTTACTTCTGGGAACTCTCCCTATTATGAGTATGTTTGAGCACGTCCTTTGGGAAGGGGCCTTTTCGAAACGAGCACGCCTCCCCTCTGCACACCGATCCTCTAGTTGGGCTGCCCTCCTCTGCCAACACCGTGTCATGGGGTCAAGAGCTGTACCCACTTTGTCTGTCTCCGAGAAACTCCCCTGTTCCAAGCCCCTTCTCGATAACTGCGCACCTTTGTGATTCTCAGAGGCTGCCCGCACACCTGAGGAGCCTGGCCTTGAGATAAGTGCTTCCGCTTCTCTCATCTTCACTCCTGGAATTGGCCCACCTTCCGAGGTCTCCTCCTGTGCCTGCTCCTCCTCTGTCCCAGTCAGGAGGTCTTGGGAACGCGTGCTGAGAGCAAGTGTCCTTCCCAGTCCCAACGGCTTCTGTATCATTAGCTGTGGGCCCCACTTCCCCTTTGCTGGCTCTGCATGAAAACATTGCCCCATTAAAGCACTGGCTGTGCTTGGTATGGCCTGGAGTGCTAATGTCTCACCTGGTAACCATCCCACGGCCAAAGCAGACATTGTCTTGGTCCACATGATCACTGCAGCCCATGGTGGCTTATTTGAACTGCAGTGCCCAGAGGCTCCAGGTGACCCACTGAGGTGCCACGCATGGCTCATCATGTCATCCCAATCCAGGCACCTGCCATTTAAATTATCCTCAGACAACCCATGGTCTGTTGCAGGGCTATTTGTGTCTTGCTTAACCCTGAAACACCAGGCTTGGGTGACAGCACAAACCATGACAACACACTGCCAGGAACTGAAGAGTCAAAACGCCCACCTGTGCATGCAGCAGCTCACCATGGCTTCAATAAGCAAAGGGGTGGTTCATATGATCACTGCAGCCCACCGTGGCTTAAACGCATCTTTAAAGTAATGTCTGTTGTCCCATCATCATCATCACCGCCACCACCACCACCATCATTGCCCTAGATAAGGCACAGGGAGACTGACCCCAATTAGAACCCATGGGAAGAGTTTAAAGCTTTTTCCCCATACATATCATGGGGCCAGTCCAGATTCTCTCTCGCACGCACGCACGCACGCACGCACGCACGCACACATGCGCACACTCTTGTAATCTCTGTTATGATCCGTATAGCAAATGGCCACAGCTCCTCCAGGATAAAGGCAGCGGCCAGGCCTGCCACATCAATCCTTTGGAACTGGCGATCCTGGGCACGATACCCAAGATCTTCTGCATGCAAAAACTGCCCCAAAGTCCTGCAGCTTTTGCCTTTTCTTTTTACATGATTTGGTGCCATTGCTAGACACAGACCTTCTCCAAAATGAAATGCGCAGCCTCAAGCCCAAAGGTGGTCTGCAGGCCCAGGAGCCTTCCATCTGAACGTTGCCCTCTTGGAGACCAAGAGCCCCAAGGAAGAGAAGGAGGAGCAAGAGGGGAGTCTTGGGGGGATCAACGGATGCAGGTACAGGTGCAACCACAGCATCTTTCCAGCTTGGCGAGAACAGAGGGGCAAAGCAAATGTCTTAACATACATAATTGGTCCTAAAGAGATAAGTGTAAGATTTGTGTTTATTTCATGTACTCCGCAATGTGCCACCGGTAGCCAATAAATCACTTTCCAAGCATTTTAGGCAGATGTACCTTGAAAGGAGATGGGCAAGTTTGGGGGAGGGTTGCCTTCTTCCTTTGCTACTTGGAAGTGCCTTAGATGTGGTCGGAGGCAATTTAAATGCCATTATATGGGTTTAGTTCCTTGATGTATTGGTCAAGCTGAATCTCGTAGCTCTCGTTTATCAGTCTGGGATTCAGAAGTCGAGTGGGTTTGAAGGGTTGCCTTAGTGCTAATCAGCAGATGTGCACCGTTTGTATCAAGCCTGTCATTGCAAGGACACTGCTGCGAGGAGGAAGACAGTCGATTCGAGGGCACGCAAGTATCTGGGAGGCTCGCAGAACTCAATATCAGAAACTGCAATTATACCCTATTCTTGGACAACTTGTGAAAAATGTATCTATTGAGATGGAGGGTTTTTTCTCGCTGCGCAAAATACAGACTTATTCTTTGGAAAGAAATGAGGAGGCGTGTGGCTGGAGCCGAGAGAGGGAGAAAGGGAGAGAGAAGCTAATCCTAAACAATATTAAGTGGAGCTGGGTTCTATTGATTTACATGACAGTAAATATATTTAGGATCTGATTCTCAATATGTATGCATGAGTATGCAGGCCCCCGAGTTCAACAGAGGCTATGTGCCGATACTCTAATTCACGAGCCAGAATGAAAATGTAATTTGGGCCGATTCCCACACGCATTTCCATTGTTTGATGGCAGCACTTATGGGCCACTCTGCACCAGTATTTTATCTTGGCGTGGTAACACCTGGGTCATTCTTGCTGTGTACCTCACTTTCCCCT
Organism: Varanus komodoensis; assembly: GCF_004798865.1. Classification (NCBI taxonomy): domain Eukaryota; kingdom Metazoa; phylum Chordata; class Lepidosauria; order Squamata; family Varanidae; genus Varanus; species Varanus komodoensis. The sequence goes on from NW_025335627.1 coordinate 9,005,923, forward strand.
GTAGACTTGATGTCACTTTACTCTCAATACTGGCATTTCTTCCTGGCTGGTTTCATGAGAGTTTCGTAGGGGAGTTTTTGGTCACGTGGCATTACCTGTGTTCAAAAGTGGTGGATTTTAAGGGGTGACCACGGTTTTGCTGTTATAGATCCTGTTTTGCAACATTTCCCCCTCACTTTCTTCTTTGCCCTGAGGTGAATGGGGAGGGCTCTGGGGGCAGGCCCTCCATTTCCTCTCCAGTGACCAGGCAGGTGGGTCAGGAGGTACGCCAGCACAGTTGTGAATAAGCACAGTCTTTTTATTTTAAAACCTGCATCCTAGTACAGCTGTGCAGGTTGTCTGTGCATTTCTCAGTTTAAAAAGGACCAGAAATGCCAACACGACCTCTCAGTTATCCCACAAATGCAAGTGACTTGTGGCATATGTGGGCAGTAACTACGTCCATGACAATGTACATGACCTTTCCAACTTTGCAGCAATATTGTGGATACTAGACAGCATTCATTAACATAAGACTACAGAGATGGGAGAAGAAGAAGAAATGCTACCAGCACAGTGGTGCATTCAAAAAAACAAAGAAGGGGGAGGAGGCTCTGATGTAAATTATTTCTACCATGATGCTTTGCTGGTACGAATGGGTCATCGTAGGTATAACCCTACGCAGAGGGCTTCCACCGTAAGGCTTGGTAAGGTGTTAGCCCTAAGTGCATTTATCCAAAAGAAAGTGGGACATATGACTGGTCCATCACGCAGTCATCAGCCATAACATCCACAAGCCAGCCATAACAAGCTTGTTAGCCAACCGTTTAAAACTAATGTGAAGAAAGGAATTATTACCAGTCGTTTTTGGACTAGAGTTAGGAAATTCTGTTCGAGCTTGCTCAGAATTAAGGCTCACTGGGTTCACTGGAGCCCTCTCCCATGTGAGTGGGTATCGGTTGGCAGCCTTAAGCACTTCCCCATCGTCCTGGGTGTCCCCGAACCCACTGTTCTTGAAATATGCCCATTGCTTGGACCGAAAAGTAACCATGACCTCTTGCAGAGAGAATATTTGGAATAAATTCTATATGCCAACAAAATGAAACATATTAGCAGAACAAGGCCACGTGTATTAGAGAAGGGGAAAAGGCCATTGGTCCTGTCGCACTCCTCTGCTGCCCAAAGATCTAATTACTACCAGAATTACCTCAGTGATTTTCAATCAAAGGCTGACTCACAGATTATCCCACATACCTTGCTACCGGAGCTTAAAGGGCTTTCAAACATTGCATACACACACACGGGCCCACGCACCCCATAATTAAAAACAAATAAACACCCACAGTTCTGACCCTCTGCTCCTAATGCAGTTCAACCATTGGACATCTCTTCTCTTGTAGAGGACAAATTGATTCACATTCCTCTCTGTCCTCCTTTGTGTTTTTCCTTTTTAGCCAAAGGAACTGCAGGCTGGCTTTGTCTTTGATTTTCTCTTTTTGTACATCACCTAGTCAATTTTATGTTCTTTACCGAGTGAGCCTATACAAGCATGGCTGCCACAAGAGACTTGTGCTTGGTGGACTTTCGGCATCTGGCCAACTCAGAAAACAAGAGCAGGCCACACTGGGCTCTTTTTATTTATTTATTTATTTATTAATTAAAACATTTCTATGCTGCCCCTTGCCGAAGCCTCGGGGCGGCTTACAACATAATAAAATACAATAAAATACAAAAATAACAATACAAAATTAAAATTAACAATATAAAAAAAATAAAAAAATAAAAGAAGTTGCCCTGGCCAGAACTTTGTGGCTTTTGCCTTTAAGGCAGGAAGTTATTTACATTTTTTTTAAAGCCAGGGAAATTTGCATAATCTCTGGCTGCAGTGTGCACCAACAATGTGAATTCCAGTCACAATGGTGTAAATTCCAGTTAGGATTCATTTCGGCTCCTTCTTCTTGCTGCTTGTTGCCTCTCTCCGTTGTTTTCTCACTCGGTTGCTCTCTCCGTTTTCTCACTAGTGAAATCCTTCACTTTATACTGCAGCAAGAACACCTGCCGGCAAGGCAGCTTTCCTCCAGGCGCTTTTGGCTCGGCACTCTTTTTCCTACCTGTAGCCTCACTGCATTGCTAGCTGTCCTGTCGAGATATGTGCCATGTTTAGGAGCACAGGATGGGGGCCCTTGAGAAGGGATAAGGTGGAATGGTGGTAGCACACGCGGGTTTATACAGAGCAGCGGAAGTTTTTACTGCTCCGACTGAGTGGTTTTCTAGCTATTCCTGGCAACCCAGGATGCGATTGTCTCATGAGGTTCAGAGGACATGACCCCCCACCATGGGCACTGACAACTCTAAAACAAGCCACGGGTGATCCGGATAGTGTGTTCATGGAAAATGAGCCAGCTTGCAGGGTTTGCATGCCATTGCAGGCCACCATGGTGGGTTATCATGTCATGTGAACCAAGTCAGTCCTATCCACTGCAAGGAAGGTAACCGTACTCTGGACTGGCTGCTATCTCTGTTTTGAAATCTGATTCAGTAAGGAAAGGACTCACATACTGCAGCCCAGACACATGGTTGACTGAACTGCTATTGATATCTTAGAAGGACCCGGTTTATCTGAGGAAATTTAATATCAGCCCTCTCTGTTCTTCCTTCCTTTATTTCTTTCATTAATTTATTGCATTTCTATACCACACAATAGCCAGTGCTCTCTGGGACGTTTATGAAGATTTAAAACAATTTAAAATACAGTCTATATACTTGATAAACTGGGTCCTTTGACATTACATATTTTATTTATTTGTTTGTTTGGGTATTTTTATCCTGTCCAATTACATTGCACATCTCTGGATGGCTTACAAACAGAACTCCCAATAAATACATATAAACCCATAATAATGGTTTTAATAAATAAATAGATACATACATACATATAAACCCATAATAATTATTGACATATAATGTCAAGAATCATTTACATATAAGCAAATAGCACACAGAGAGACACACGTATATCTAAACCATTTTAAAGCAATAAGGAAAAAATCCAGGACCAGAGGTGAAACCTCATGATGTACTGTCAAATGCCTGAGAGAAGAGGAAGGCCTGCTCTGGTGCTGGGAAGATAACCGCAGGCAAATCCTCGCTGACCAGCCTTAAATCCTGGTTAGGCAGGACTGAGAAAGGCAGCCCTTCCAGCCTGCTCCAGTTGGCGAAGAGAATGTGTACACCCTACGCTATTTATTTATCGTTAAGGGAAACAGGAAGCTTCATTGCTACAACAGATGGACATTTGTTTTATTATGTTTTCTTCCTCTGTCTAATAAGCATGCGGCCACCTGTGGGTTTTTTATGTGATATGAATTCTTCAGGAGACATCCTTTTCGGAATCCATGATCTCTTTGTTGCAAAGACCTGAGGATCTTGTTAAACATGGAGAAGTTCTCCTTTGTGTCACTCCCAAGTGAAACAGCAGTCTTTCAGTTTCCGTGGAACTGCATGTTTGAGGGTTTGGGCACCTGGTTGTTACTGAGAGCCCTGATTTTATGATGTAGGAGAACAGCTTCAGCTATAGGTTTATACAGAAATGTAATAAAGGAATGAACCCTGAGAAGCAGGATGGTTGGAGCTGCTTAACTGTGGCCACACCCACAATGGACAGACCCCTGTGAGAAACCTGCTCTCAGCTCCACAAGGCCTCCATATTCTTTGGTAGTGCTTTGCTCTTTCAGAGATCTATATTTGAAGTATCCCATACCTTACCACATAGCAATACAACATTCTGCTGACAGAGGCCCACATTTATTTATTTATTCATTTAAAACTTTACTATCCGATCTCATACTTACAAGTCTCGGGATTTACATTTGTTTTGCTTAGCCTTCAACAACTTGTGGGTTCAGCTGTACCCATTCTGGCCATGAAGCTTTGTGGAATAAGAAATCAGCTCAGTTCCATTGCTGTTAAAAATAGGATGAGACAGGTTCCTGAGCCCTGTGAAGGTTTGTCCAGCATTGTGTGGATGCAATGAATGCCAAGCATTTTGCTTTCCATATTATTCAGGTGTAGTTGTTCTTCCCAATAGGCCTTTCAAGCAATTTTTTTCAAAGCATTACATTCCACTTGAAATTCAAGAATTTATTGTGGCAGCTCCAAAGGAAAGTCCAAAAATGCAGGCAGCTTTGTCAGTCCATAGCCACAAAGCACTTCTAGCAGTTTTCCTCTTTGTCAGGAATAGGTATTTTCTTAAGTGAATGGGTCTTAATTGCCTATGCAAGACCAAGCTACCCCAAAGTCTTGGCATTAGCACATGGAACAATAGATCGGTGGGGGTAAAATCAATTTCTCTCCTAACGCCTGTGAGGATTGCAATGGTAAGCTCATAGGAGCAGGCAGGGTTCTTTCAGATTATTTTATGGTCCCTGCTGATTAAAACATCCTCAAGCTTTGGCCCTAGCATCCTAGTTCCAGTACACTATCCCCAGATGCTCCACCACCTTCCAAATAGTCATAGCTCAAAAATGTGTAGTCACTGACCACTTCATAATCATCCTTCAGATAAGTGCAACTGCTTTGCATTCTGAAAAGTTTTACAAATCAGATTCCCAGATCTCTCTCTGATTTTGTAAACCAGAGTGCAGGATTTCATGCATGACAGACCATGAAATGGCATCAAGAGCAATTGTAGCTGAAGATGTTTTCTCACTGAAGTGGAGTGGCCTTGGATCCAAAAGCAAGTTGATATTACTTACATGGTGCTAGAGGAAGGGCAAACGACTATGTGGCCATGGAATGTTGAGGGTAGTTTAGCATTCAAGATACTTTGTGTACGCCATCTCGGCAATCCTTAAAACAACCTTCTGAAGTCTCAAGTGCGGTATCATGGAGTGGCATTCAACCCTGGCCAGCAGAATGGTTTCCCTTGTTCTTTCTGGAGCCCTTTATCCGATCCAGAAGGTTGGAGGACCCATGAAAGCTGATTTAGTAGGCTGCACAGACAGGACATTGTGGAGAGCTTTCACTCCTGAGGTCTCCATAAGCTGGAGATGAAGCACATAACAACCACAACAAATTTGGGAATAGAGCGAGATATCACATGGGAGCCTCTGTTTTCCCATTTATTTTGATCCCAACTTTTGAAAAAATGAACCCCATGGCAGCTTGCAGTAGATTGCAGTGGTGCAAAACAACCAATCCATCCATCTTTTTTCCTGCTGCTGGTGGCAGAGGCCAGTGTCTCCTTCCTTCCACTAAGCTCGCACATGAGGGTGAGACTGAACGGTAGTGGCTTGCTGATGGCAAAGTTACATGTTCAGTAAGGCAATATCTGAAGCGGTGGGGGCATTTCCTTTCATCCAACTATTTGAGGACACCAACTGCTCCGCCAGTGTTTCATTTGATCAAGTGGGAAATCTTTAGCTGATCTGGGTCCGCCACAGTCCATCACCCTAGGTTTCTGTTCTGCATCATCGTGAGCCACCTTCTCTGCTCAGAAACATGGTGCTCTGGATGTGTGCACGGGTTCCCAAACCGAGCTCAGGAAACGCTGCCAAGAGAAGAGCACTTGGCAGGCCGCCTTTGAAGAAAGTGCAGGCCATGTGCAGCTCCCTTTTTCAATAGCACATAAGGTCAACTGACATACAAAACAGCATTACTGTGATTTCTGCCAAGAGAAGCTTGACTGCGTTCTCAGGTTAAGGGCAGAAGGAGCATTCGGTAAGTGCTGAGCCAGGAAAGGTGCTGAGGGTAGTGCTGTAGGGAGGAGAAGGCACAGCTAAAGCGGTTCAGCTGAGGATGCAAATAGGGAAAGGGGGAGAAACATGAATTTCCCCAGTGTGGCTGCACCACTATTGTTTCTTCCTTTCAGATTTCTCATGAAACTCAGATTGCTTTCTCAAGTCCTTTGGTATTTCTTGGTAGGCAGGCTCCTATGGTTTGGTGTAGGGATGGGGGATAATATCACGTGCCTTTTTTAGTATGCAGATCAGAACAGTTTTACAAAAAATGTACATATTAAAGAAATGGGTGTACCGGGGGAATTGGGTACAACAATAAATGCAATTTATGCATCTCTCTCTCTCTCTCTCTCTGTGTGTGTGTGTGTGTGTGCGCGCGCATAACTTTTACTGACTGATGTAGGCACTGGACAGGATGAACTTACACCATGAGTGCACATAAAACTGACATGAACCAGAAATAGATTTATCCATCCTTAGTTTGGTGTAATGCTGCACCTTCATTCTTATGCTTTCTAGCTCATGTTCAAGAGCTCTGCTTTTAGCCAGAATGGTTGGAAAGAGCAGAATAAGTAATGACTGATAATGGAGGGAGCTTGGAGACAAATGAAACGAAGCATACAGGACCCAAGGACAGAGATCAGGAGCAATCTTACTAAACGCTGCTGTTCTTTCCTTGACCTCTGCTCAGCTTCTTCCTGCTTTCTGAATCCTCATTGGTCACAGCCTAAAACATTATGCAGGTTCAATCTCGGAATTCATAAGAGCTAGGAGCATGATTTTCAAATTGGCTAAACTAAGAATTTCAGCCTGTCAGAGTTTCAGATGGTTAAGTCTGGTACCATCGTTGTGCAGAGATCCCCTTCCCTTCCCTTCCCTTCATCGCAAAAGCAGCACAGTCCCTGGAAGGTTGCACAAGATTTATCTGCTTCTGTCGATCGATCAGCCATTTGTCTCCCTGAATTTACTCAAACTTGCCAAAGTATGGAGAAGCAACATGGTGACCTATCACAGTAACAAAATATGGAAAGGAAGGGGGGAAAGTTAAACAAGGATCAGATCTGAGCTGAGCTTTGTGAAACTATGAGGTGATGGGTTGCAGCTGGTTTGCCATTTTGTCAGCCGAACTTGACTGATGGAGTGAGACAATAAAAGCTGAGGATGAAAGGAAGGAATGGAATTAGGGTAACAATGACTTGGGCTGGCTCTCTTGCATCTATCCATCTTGCTCAATTAGACTGGCATCGGATTCCAAATGGAGGTCATGTGGTTCCACCTATCTTAAAGCAGATTTGGGGATGTTGCCACTGAGTAGGGGGCTCCTTTGATTCCCTTGGCAAGAACACAGCAATCAGCACTGCTTCAAAAGACATGATGCCCCTTTTGGAAAATTTGCAAGGGAGATGAGATGCCGAACTGAAAGCTGCAGCCGGAGCCCAGCCACTTTGATCCACCTGGTGGCAAGTAGAAGCTCTGCTCTTGTGGCACTTAATAGAGCACAGCAACGTGCTTTGGTCCTGCTGAAGCTGGGCAATTGTCCTTGTGCAAGGGACTTAATGGATTTCCTTGATGCACCCACAGTGCTCAACTGCCGCACTCACAGGAGTTGTGTTTACTTGTGGTTTGCTGTTGGTTTGGTGCTTGTTTCTGTCTTCTCACAGAGCAAGTGGAAAATTACCTTGTTTTAAACACTTGTGCACAGTCAAGGGTTGGATGCTGCATAGTGTCAGTCCTCCCAAGTTAGTGTCATTACTCATTGTCTCCTTGATCAACAAAGGAGAAGGAAGAAGGGGAAAGGAGACAAAGAGTGAGGGGCATTGCGGGGAGCAAATCAGACAGGGTGCAGAAAGGAAGGTGAACTGCTACAAACAGCAGAATGCTCCAGTTAACAGACAAGCAGTCGGAGAGGGGCAGATTGCAAAACTAAGATTTCTCTGAGTCATATCCTTGCAAAAGAAGGGCCTCTCTATATGGTGTTTGACCCCAGCACTTTGTGGAGGCAGCTTCAGTTGCCTTTGTGAGGGACAGAAAGCATCGTTTACAGTTGATTTCCTCCCAGGTTTTGCTTTCTCTGCATTCCTGTATACAATCACAAGGTGGTACATTGGTATGGTGCAATTGCTGAATTACAAGAGGCTTTGTTCCAGTATTAAAACTTGCTACCTTATTATTTAAAAAGCAGCAAAAATGGCTGCAAGATGCAGGAGAAGCCCAGGAGCAGCAGGAGATGGTGTAAAGGACTTCGGGGCACACAAGAAGTGCCTTGGGCAGAGCAGCCCTAAGAAATTACTCTGGTTCAGGCTGTAAAACTGAGAGAGCCTCAGGGAGATTCCAGCCTCGATTAAGAACTGCACCTTGATTTTCAGCTTTCATTTAAAAATAGAAAGCAAGAAGTGGCACGTATCTGGTTCATTCACATAGGGAGAAATATACAGACTCTGGATATTTTAAAAAAGAATAAACACATCTGCTGTTAGAGTCCAGGTTTCTGTGAAACAAATCCAAAGGAACCTATTTTAAAAGTAGATAGAAAACTTCTAGTAACATTATTTTGTAAAATACATTATCCAGATGATTTAATAACTTTTCCGTATTTTTAGATCAGAGCCTCCAACAATGTTTGGAACGTTTGGGATGCAGAGAGGTGCTATGCGTACTCTGCAAAAAACGGATGTCATGGGGGTGGGGAGCTTGCTCTGTCACAGAAGGGCTACCATGCTGGACAGGGCCAGCTCTGAAATGCCAACCTCTCAAACTTGTGAGGTCCACACCCTCCCGCCCCCATGCCTGGATACACAGCAGAGGTTAAGTCTGACCCCTGAAGCACAGAGCCATTCTTCTATAATCAAGTCAAAATAGTGCTGGAGGACAGAGTTTAGCTTTGCAGCATGCCAAGATTACTCCACGAGGTCGATGACAATGATGATTGTTGTGCTGTTTTAGAATCTTAAGCAATAAAAGGCATTGGTATTCCCGGGCACCATGTTTCAGACCCCAGTTTCAGGCCAATGGTATCTAGCTTGCTGCTGTTTCAAAATAACTTTTGATGCCTCCCACAGTGTTTTGCTAGCCCCCAGCTGCACCTCTCCACCCCACAGCCACCCCACACATACACACTGAGGGATGTCTGGTGAGCAACAAAACCGGTGATAGTGCAATTTCTCTGGTTCATGTTTTTGCTCAGCTTACCCTGTAAGCAGAGCTTACTGCAGCATCTAAGAGGGAGTGAGAGAGGAAAGACCAAACAGTATCTTCTCCTCCATGCTGGTAGCTCTGAACAGGG